>NC_142765.1:9084331-9387346 GCF_054948205.1 Urtica dioica subsp. dioica | reverse complement strand
GTCGAGCTCGCTCCTCGAGTCGAGCTCCGAGTCCGCGAGTCGACTGATATTCCTAGCCGACTCTTCACGCAATTCCTCGGGTCGAGCTCGCTCCTCGAGTCCAATTCGCTCCTCGAGTCGAGCTCGCTCCTCGAATCGAGCTCCGAGTCCGCGAGTCGAGTGATACTCCTCGCCGACTCTTCACGCAAGTCGTCGAGTCGAGCTCGCTCCTCGAGTCCAGTTCGCTCCTTGAAACGAGCTCGCTCCTCGGGTCGAGCTCGCTCCTCGAGTCGAGCTCCGAGTCCGCGAGTCGACTGATACTCCTCGCCGACTCTTCGCGCAATTCCTCGAGTCAAGCTCCGAGTCTGCGAGTCGACTGATACTTCTCGCCGACTCTTCACGCAATTCCTCGAGTCGAGCTCGCTTCTTGAGTCCAGTTCGCTCCTCGAGTCGAGCTCCGAGTCCGCGAGTCGACTGATACTCCTCGCCGACTCGTCGCGCAATTCCTCGAGTCGAGCTCGCTCCTCGAGTAAAGTTCGCTCCTTGAGTCCAGTTCGCTCCTCGAGTCGAGCTCCGAGTCCGCGAGTCGACTGGTACTCCTCGCCGACTCTTCACGCAATTCCTCGAGTCGAGCTCGCTCCTGGAGTCTAGTTCGCTCCTCGAGTCGTGCTCCGAGTCCGCGAGTCGATTGATACTCCCCGCCAACTCTTCACGCAGTTCCTCGAGTCGAGCTCGCTCCTCGAGTCCAGCTCGCTCCTCGAGTTCAGTTCGCTCCCCGAGTCCAATTTGCTCCTCGAGTCGAGCTCCGAGTCCGCTAGTCGACTGATACTCCTCGCCGACTCTTCACGCAAGTCCTCGAGTCGAGGTCGCTCCTCGATTCGACCTCGCTCCTCGAGTCCAGTTCGCTCCTCGAGTCGAGCTCCGAGTCTGCGAGTCGACTGATACTCCTCACCGACTCTTCACGCAATTCCTCATGTCGAACTCGCTCCTCGAGTCCAGTTCGCTCCTCGAGTCGAGCTCGCTCCTCGAGTCGAGCCCCGAGTCCGCGAGTCGACTGATACTCCTCGCCGACTCGTCGCGCAATTCCTCGAGTCGAGCTCGCTCCTCGAGTCCAGTTCGCTCCTTGAGTCCAGTTCGCTCCTCGAGTCCAGCTCCGAGTCCGCGAGTCGACTGATACTCCTCACCGACTCTTCACGCAATTCCTCGGGTCGAACTCGCTCCTCGAGTCCAGTTCGCTCCTCGAGTCGAGCTCGCTCCTCGAGTCGAGCCCCGAGTCCGCGAGTCGACTGATACTCCTCGCCGACTCTTTACGCAATTCCTCGAGTCGAGCTCGCTCCTCGAGTCCAATTCGCTCCTCGAGTCCAGTTCGCTCCTCGAGTCGAGCTTCGAGTCCGCGAGTCGACTGATACTCCTCGTGCCGACTTCAGGCAAGTCCTCGACTCGAGCTCGCTCCCCGAGTCCAGTTGGCTCCTCGAGTCGAGCTCGCTCCTCGAGTCTAGTTCGCTCCTCGAGTCGAGCTCCGAGTCCGCGAGTCGACTGATACTCCTCGCCGACTCTTCACGCAATTCCTCGAGTCGAGCTCGCTCCTCGAGTCCAGTTCGCTCCTCGAGTCCAGTTCGCTCCTCGACTCGAGCTCCGAGTCCGCGAGTCGACTGATACTCCTCGCCGACTCTTCACGCAATTCCTCGGGTCGAGCTCGCTCCTCGAGTCCAATTCGCTCCTCGAGTCGAGCTCGCTCCTCGAATCGAGCTCCGAGTCCGCGAGTCGAGTGATACTCCTCGCCGACTCTTCACGCAAGTCGTCGAGTCGAGCTCGCTCCTCGAGTCCAGTTCGCTCCTTGAAACGAGCTCGCTCCTCGGGTCGAGCTCGCTCCTCGAGTCGAGCTCCGAGTCCGCGAGTCGACTGATACTCCTCGCCGACTCTTCGCGCAATTCCTCGAGTCAAGCTCCGAGTCTGCGAGTCGACTGATACTTCTCGCCGACTCTTCACGCAATTCCTCGAGTCGAGCTCGCTTCTTGAGTCCAGTTCGCTCCTCGAGTCGAGCTCCGAGTCCGCGAGTCGACTGATACTCCTCGCCGACTCGTCGCGCAATTCCTCGCGTCGAGCTCGCTCCTCGAGTAAAGTTCGCTCCTTGAGTCCAGTTCGCTCCTCGAGTCGAGCTCCGAGTCCGCGAGTCGACTGGTACTCCTCGCCGACTCTTCACGCAATTCCTCGAGTCGAGCTCGCTCCTGGAGTCTAGTTCGCTCCTCGAGTCGTGCTCCGAGTCCGCGAGTCGATTGATACTCCCCGCCAACTCTTCACGCAGTTCCTCGAGTCGAGCTCGCTCCTCGAGTCCAGCTCGCTCCTCGAGTTCAGTTCGCTCCCCGAGTCCAATTTGCTCCTCGAGTCGAGCTCCGAGTCCGCTAGTCGACTGATACTCCTCGCCGACTCTTCACGCAAGTCCTCGAGTCCAGTTCGCTCCTCGATTCGACCTCGCTCCTCGAGTCCAGTTCCCTCCTCGAGTCGAGCTCCGAGTCTGCGAGTCGACTGATACTCCTCACCGACTCTTCACGCAATTCCTCATGTCGAACTCGCTCCTCGAGTCCAGTTCGCTCCTCGAGTCGAGCTCGCTCCTCGAGTCGAGCCCCGAGTCCGCGAATCGACTGATACTCCTCGCCGACTCTTTACGCAATTCCTCGAGTCGAGCTCGCTCCTCGAGTCCAATTCGCTCCTCGAGTCCAGTTCGCTCCTCGAGTCGAGCTCCGAGTCCGCGAGTCGACTGATACTCCTCGTGCCGACTTCACGCAAGTCCTCGACTCGAGCTCGCTCCCCGAGTCCAGTTGGCTCCTCGAGTCGAGCTCGCTCCTCGAGTCTAGTTCGCTCCTCGTGTCGAGCTCGCTCCTCGAGTCGAGCTCCGAGTCCGCGAGTCGACTGATACTCCTCGCCGACTCTTCACGCAATTCCTCGGGTCGAGCTCGCTCCTCGAGTCCAATTCGCTCCTCGAGTCGAGCTCGCTCCTCGAATCGAGCTCCGAGTCCGCGAGTCGAGTGATACTCCTCGCCGACTCTTCACGCAAGTCGTCGAGTCGAGCTCGCTCCTCGAGTCCAGTTCGCTCCTTGAAACGAGCTCGCTCCTCGGGTCGAGCTCGCTCCTCGAGTCGAGCTCCGAGTCCGCGAGTCGACTGATACTCCTCGCCGACTCTTCGCGCAATTCCTCGAGTCAAGCTCCGAGTCTGCGAGTCGACTGATACTTCTCGCCGACTCTTCACGCAATTCCTCGAGTCGAGCTCGCTTCTTGAGTCCAGTTCGCTCCTCGAGTCGAGCTCCGAGTCCGCGAGTCGACTGATACTCCTCGCCGACTCGTCGCGCAATTCCTCGAGTCGAGCTCGCTCCTCGAGTCCAGTTCGCTCGTTGAGTCCAGTTCGCTCCTCGAGTCGAGCTCCGAGTCCGCGAGTCGACTGGTACTCCTCGCCGACTCTTCACGCAATTCCTCGAGTCGAGCTCGCTCCTGGAGTCTAGTTCGCTCCTCGAGTCGTGCTCCGAGTCCGCGAGTCGATTGATACTCCCCGCCAACTCTTCACGCAGTTCCTCGAGTCGAGCTCGCTCCTCGAGTCCAGCTCGCTCCTCGAGTTCAGTTCGCTCCCCGAGTCCAATTTGCTCCTCGAGTCGAGCTCCGAGTCCGCTAGTCGACTGATACTCCTCGCCGACTCTTCACGCAAGTCCTCGAGTCCAGTTCGCTCCTCGATTCGACCTCGCTCCTCGAGTCCAGTTCGCTCCTCGAGTCGAGCTCCGAGTCTGCGAGTCGACTGATACTCCTCACCGACTCTTCACGCAATTCCTCATGTCGAA
Organism: Urtica dioica subsp. dioica; assembly: GCF_054948205.1. NCBI lineage: Eukaryota > Viridiplantae > Streptophyta > Magnoliopsida > Rosales > Urticaceae > Urtica > Urtica dioica. Next base: position 9,383,540 of record NC_142765.1, on the reverse strand, counting down.
CTCGCTCCTCGAGTCCAGTTCGCTCCTCGAGTCGAGCCCCGAGTCCGCGAGTCGACTGATACTCCTCGCTGACTCGTCGCGCAATTCCTCGAGTCGAGCTCGCTCCTCGAGTCCAGTTCGCTCCTTGAGTCCAGTTCGCTCCTCGAGTCCAGCTCCGAGTCCGCGAGTCGACTGATACTCCTCACCGACTCTTCACGCAATTCCTCGGGTCGAACTCGCTCCTCGAGTCCAGTTCGCTCCTCGAGTCGAGCTCGCTCCTCGAGTCGAGCCCCGAGTCCGCGAGTCGACTGATACTCCTCGCCGACTCTTTACGCAATTCCTCGAGTCGAGCTCGCTCCTCGAGTCCAATTCGCTCCTCGAGTCCAGTTCGCTCCTCGAGTCGAGCTTCGAGTCCGCGAGTCGACTGATACTCCTCGTGCCGACTTCAGGCAAGTCCTCGACTCGAGCTCGCTCCCCGAGTCCAGTTGGCTCCTCGAGTCGAGCTCGCTCCTCGAGTCTAGTTCGCTCCTCGAGTCGAGCTCCGAGTCCGCGAGTCGACTGATACTCCTCGCCGACTCTTCACGCAATTCCTCGAGTCGAGCTCGCTCCTCGAGTCCAGTTCGCTCCTCGAGTCCAGTTCGCTCCTCGACTCGAGCTCCGAGTCCGCGAGTCGACTGATACTCCTCGCCGACTCTTCACGCAATTCCTCGGGTCGAGCTCGCTCCTCGAGTCCAATTCGCTCCTCGAGTCGAGCTCGCTCCTCGAATCGAGCTCCGAGTCCGCGAGTCGAGTGATACTCCTCGCCGACTCTTCACGCAAGTCGTCGAGTCGAGCTCGCTCCTCGAGTCCAGTTCGCTCCTTGAAACGAGCTCGCTCCTCGGGTCGAGCTCGCTCCTCGAGTCGAGCTCCGAGTCCGCGAGTCGACTGATACTCCTCGCCGACTCTTCGCGCAATTCCTCGAGTCAAGCTCCGAGTCTGCGAGTCGACTGATACTTCTCGCCGACTCTTCACGCAATTCCTCGAGTCGAGCTCGCTTCTTGAGTCCAGTTCGCTCCTCGAGTCGAGCTCCGAGTCCGCGAGTCGACTGATACTCCTCGCCGACTCGTCGCGCAATTCCTCGCGTCGAGCTCGCTCCTCGAGTAAAGTTCGCTCCTTGAGTCCAGTTCGCTCCTCGAGTCGAGCTCCGAGTCCGCGAGTCGACTGGTACTCCTCGCCGACTCTTCACGCAATTCCTCGAGTCGAGCTCGCTCCTGGAGTCTAGTTCGCTCCTCGAGTCGTGCTCCGAGTCCGCGAGTCGATTGATACTCCCCGCCAACTCTTCACGCAGTTCCTCGAGTCGAGCTCGCTCCTCGAGTCCAGCTCGCTCCTCGAGTTCAGTTCGCTCCCCGAGTCCAATTTGCTCCTCGAGTCGAGCTCCGAGTCCGCTAGTCGACTGATACTCCTCGCCGACTCTTCACGCAAGTCCTCGAGTCCAGTTCGCTCCTCGATTCGACCTCGCTCCTCGAGTCCAGTTCGCTCCTCGAGTCGAGCTCCGAGTCTGCGAGTCGACTGATACTCCTCACCGACTCTTCACGCAATTCCTCATGTCGAACTCGCTCCTCGAGTCCAGTTCGCTCCTCGAGTCGAGCCCCGAGTCCGCGAGTCGACTGATACTCCTCGCTGACTCGTCGCGCAATTCCTCGAGTCGAGCTCGCTCCTCGAGTCCAGTTCGCTCCTTGAGTCCAGTTCGCTCCTCGAGTCCAGCTCCGAGTCCGCGAGTCGACTGATACTCCTCACCGACTCTTCACGCAATTCCTCGGGTCGAACTCGCTCCTCGAGTCCAGTTCGCTCCTCGAGTCGAGCTCGCTCCTCGAGTCGAGCCCCGAGTCCGCGAGTCGACTGATACTCCTCGCCGACTCTTTACGCAATTCCTCGAGTCGAGCTCGCTCCTCGAGTCCAATTCGCTCCTCGAGTCCAGTTCGCTCCTCGAGTCGAGCTTCGAGTCCGCGAGTCGACTGATACTCCTCGTGCCGACTTCAGGCAAGTCCTCGACTCGAGCTCGCTCCCCGAGTCCAGTTGGCTCCTCGAGTCGAGCTCGCTCCTCGAGTCTAGTTCGCTCCTCGAGTCGAGCTCCGAGTCCGCGAGTCGACTGATACTCCTCGCCGACTCTTCACGCAATTCCTCGAGTCGAGCTCGCTCCTCGAGTCCAGTTCGCTCCTCGAGTCCAGTTCGCTCCTCGACTCGAGCTCCGAGTCCGCGAGTCGACTGATACTCCTCGCCGACTCTTCACGCAATTCCTCGGGTCGAGCTCGCTCCTCGAGTCCAATTCGCTCCTCGAGTCGAGCTCGCTCCTCGAATCGAGCTCCGAGTCCGCGAGTCGAGTGATACTCCTCGCCGACTCTTCACGCAAGTCGTCGAGTCGAGCTCGCTCCTCGAGTCCAGTTCGCTCCTTGAAACGAGCTCGCTCCTCGGGTCGAGCTCGCTCCTCGAGTCGAGCTCCGAGTCCGCGAGTCGACTGATACTCCTCGCCGACTCTTCGCGCAATTCCTCGAGTCAAGCTCCGAGTCTGCGAGTCGACTGATACTTCTCGCCGACTCTTCACGCAATTCCTCGAGTCGAGCTCGCTTCTTGAGTCCAGTTCGCTCCTCGAGTCGAGCTCCGAGTCCGCGAGTCGACTGATACTCCTCGCCGACTCGTCGCGCAATTCCTCGCGTCGAGCTCGCTCCTCGAGTAAAGTTCGCTCCTTGAGTCCAGTTCGCTCCTCGAGTCGAGCTCCGAGTCCGCGAGTCGACTGGTACTCCTCGCCGACTCTTCACGCAATTCCTCGAGTCGAGCTCGCTCCTGGAGTCTAGTTCGCTCCTCGAGTCGTGCTCCGAGTCCGCGAGTCGATTGATACTCCCCGCCAACTCTTCACGCAGTTCCTCGAGTCGAGCTCGCTCCTCGAGTCCAGCTCGCTCCTCGAGTTCAGTTCGCTCCCCGAGTCCAATTTGCTCCTCGAGTCGAGCTCCGAGTCCGCTAGTCGACTGATACTCCTCGCCGACTCTTCACGCAAGTCCTCGAGTCCAGTTCGCTCCTCGATTCGACCTCGCTCCTCGAGTCCAGTTCGCTCCTCGAGTCGAGCTCCGAGTCTGCGAGTCGACTGATACTCCTCACCGACTCTTCACGCAATTCCTCATGTCGAACTCGCTCCTCGAGTCCAGTTCGCTCCTCGAGTCGAGCCCCGAGTCCGCGAGTCGACTGATACTCCTCGCTGACTCGTCGCGCAATTCCTCGAGTCGAGCTCGCTCCTCGAGTCCAGTTCGCTCCTTGAGTCCAGTTCGCTCCTCGAGTCCAGCTCCGAGTCCGCGAGTCGACTGATACTCCTCACCGACTCTTCACGCAATTCCTCGGGTCGAACTCGCTCCTCGAGTCCAGTTCGCTCCTCGAGTCGAGCTCGCTCCTCGAGTCGAGCCCCGAGTCCGCGAGTCGACTGATACTCCTCGCCGACTCTTTACGCAATTCCTCGAGTCGAGCTCGCTCCTCGAGTCCAATTCGCTCCTCGAGTCCAGTTCGCTCCTCGAGTCGAGCTTCGAGTCCGCGAGTCGACTGATACTCCTCGTGCCGACTTCAGGCAAGTCCTCGACTCGAGCTCGCTCCCCGAGTCCAGTTGGCTCCTCGAGTCGAGCTCGCTCCTCGAGTCTAGTTCGCTCCTCGAGTCGAGCTCCGAGTCCGCGAGTCGACTGATACTCCTCGCCGACTCTTCACGCAATTCCTCGAGTCGAGCTCGCTCCTCGAGTCCAGTTCGCTCCTCGAGTCCAGTTCGCTCCTCGACTCGAGCTCCGAGTCCGCGAGTCGACTGATACTCCTCGCCGACTCTTCACGCAATTCCTCGGGTCGAGCTCGCTCCTCGAGTCCAATTCGCTCCTCGAGTCGAGCTCGCTCCTCGAATCGAGCTCCGAGTCCGCGAGTCGAGTGATACTCCTCGCCGACTCTTCACGCAAGTCGTCGAGTCGAGCTCGCTCCTCGAGTCCAGTTCGCTCCTTGAAACGAGCTCGCTCCTCGGGTCGAGCTCGCTCCTCGAGTCGAGCTCCGAGTCCGCGAGTCGACTGATACTCCTCGCCGACTCTTCGCGCAATTCCTCGAGTCAAGCTCCGAGTCTGCGAGTCGACTGATACTTCTCGCCGACTCTTCACGCAATTCCTCGAGTCGAGCTCGCTTCTTGAGTCCAGTTCGCTCCTCGAGTCGAGCTCCGAGTCCGCGAGTCGACTGATACTCCTCGCCGACTCGTCGCGCAATTCCTCGCGTCGAGCTCGCTCCTCGAGTAAAGTTCGCTCCTTGAGTCCAGTTCGCTCCTCGAGTCGAGCTCCGAGTCCGCGAGTCGACTGGTACTCCTCGCCGACTCTTCACGCAATTCCTCGAGTCGAGCTCGCTCCTGGAGTCTAGTTCGCTCCTCGAGTCGTGCTCCGAGTCCGCGAGTCGATTGATACTCCCCGCCAACTCTTCACGCAGTTCCTCGAGTCGAGCTCGCTCCTCGAGTCCAGCTCGCTCCTCGAGTTCAGTTCGCTCCCCGAGTCCAATTTGCTCCTCGAGTCGAGCTCCGAGTCCGCTAGTCGACTGATACTCCTCGCCGACTCTTCACGCAAGTCCTCGAGTCCAGTTCGCTCCTCGATTCGACCTCGCTCCTCGAGTCCAGTTCGCTCCTCGAGTCGAGCTCCGAGTCTGCGAGTCGACTGATACTCCTCACCGACTCTTCACGCAATTCCTCATGTCGAACTCGCTCCTCGAGTCCAGTTCGCTCCTCGAGTCGAGCTCGCTCCTCGAGTCGAGCCCCGAGTCCGCGAGTCGACTGATACTCCTCGCCGACTCTTTACGCAATTCCTCGAGTCGAGCTCGCTCCTCGAGTCCAATTCGCTCCTCGAGTCCAGTTCGCTCCTCGAGTCGAGCTCCGAGTCCGCGAGTCGACTGATACTCCTCGTGCCGACTTCACGCAAGTCCTCGACTCGAGCTCGCTCCCCGAGTCCAGTTGGCTCCTCGAGTCGAGCTCGCTCCTAGAGTCTAGTTCGCTCCTCGTGTCGAGCTCGCTCCTCGAGTCGAGCTCCGAGTCCGCGAGTCGACTGATACTCCTCGCCGACTCTTCACGCAATTCCTCGGGTCGAGCTCGCTCCTCGAGTCCAATTCGCTCCTCGAGTCGAGCTCGCTCCTCGAATCGAGCTCCGAGTCCGCGAGTCGAGTGATACTCCTCGCCGACTCTTCACGCAAGTCGTCGAGTCGAGCTCGCTCCTCGAGTCCAGTTCGCTCCTTGAAACGAGCTCGCTCCTCGGGTCGAGCTCGCTCCTCGAGTCGAGCCTCGAGTCCGCGAGTCGACTGATACTCCTCGCCGACTCTTCGCGCAATTCCTCGAGTCAAGCTCCGAGTCTGCGAGTCGACTGATACTTCTCGCCGACTCTTCACGCAATTCCTCGAGTCGAGCTCGCTTCTTGAGTCCAGTTCGCTCCTCGAGTCGAGCTCCGAGTCCGCGAGTCGACTGATACTCCTCGCCGACTCGTCGCGCAATTCCTCGAGTCGAGCTCGCTCCTCGAGTCCAGTTCGCTCGTTGAGTCCAGTTCGCTCCTCGAGTCGAGCTCCGAGTCCGCGAGTCGACTGGTACTCCTCGCCGACTCTTCACGCAATTCCTCGAGTCGAGCTCGCTCCTGGAGTCTAGTTCGCTCCTCGAGTCGTGCTCCGAGTCCGCGAGTCGATTGATACTCCCCGCCAACTCTTCACGCAGTTCCTCGAGTCGAGCTCGCTCCTCGAGTCCAGCTCGCTCCTCGAGTTCAGTTCGCTCCCCGAGTCCAATTTGCTCCTCGAGTCGAGCTCCGAGTCCGCTAGTCGACTGATACTCCTCGCCGACTCTTCACGCAAGTCCTCGAGTCCAGTTCGCTCCTCGATTCGACCTCGCTCCTCGAGTCCAGTTCGCTCCTCGAGTCGAGCTCCGAGTCTGCGAGTCGACTGATACTCCTCACCGACTCTTCACGCAATTCCTCATGTCGAACTCGCTCCTCGAGTCCAGTTCGCTCCTCGAGTCGAGCCCCGAGTCCGCGAGTCGACTGATACTCCTCGCTGACTCGTCGCGCAATTCCTCGAGTCGAGCTCGCTCCTCGAGTCCAGTTCGCTCCTTGAGTCCAGTTCGCTCCTCGAGTCGAGCTCCGAGTCCGCGAGTCGACTGATACTCCTCACCGACTCTTCACGCAATTCCTCGGGTCGAACTCGCTCCTCGAGTCCAGTTCGCTCCTCGAGTCGAGCTCGCTCCTCGAGTCGAGTCCCGAGTCCGCGAGTCGACTGATACTCCTCGCCGACTCTTTACGCAATTCCTCGAGTCGAGCTCGCTCCTCGAGTCCAGTTCGCTCCTCGAGTCGAGCTTCGAGTCCGCGAGTCGACTGATACTCCTCGTGCCGACTTCAGGCAAGTCCTCGACTCGAGCTCGCTCCCCGAGTCCAGTTGGCTCCTCGAGTCGAGCTCGCTCCTCGAGTCTAGTTCGCTCCTCGAGTCGAGCTCGCTCCTCGAGTCGAGCTCCGAGTCCGCGAGTCGACTGATACTCCTCGCCGACTCTTCGCGCAATTCCTCGAGTCGAGCTCGCTCCTCGAGTCCAGTTCGCTCCTCGAGTCCAGTTCGCTCCTCGACTCGAGCTCCGAGTCCGCGAGTCGACTGATACTCCTCGCCGACTCTTCACGCAATTCCTCGGGTCGAGCTCGCTCCTCGAGTCCAATTCGCTCCTCGAGTCGAGCTCGCTCCTCGAATCGAGCTCCGAGTCCGCGAGTCGAGTGATACTCCTCGCCGACTCTTCACGCAAGTCGTCGAGTCGAGCTCGCTCCTCGAGTCCAGTTCGCTCCTTGAAACGAGCTCGCTCCTCGGGTCGAGCTCGCTCCTCGAGTCGAGCTCCGAGTCCGCGAGTCGACTGATACTCCTCGCCGACTCTTCGCGCAATTCCTCGAGTCAAGCTCCGAGTCTGCGAGTCGACTGATACTTCTCGCCGACTCTTCACGCAATTCCTCGAGTCGAGCTCGCTTCTTGAGTCCAGTTCGCTCCTCGAGTCGAGCTCCGAGTCCGCGAGTCGACTGATACTCCTCGCCGACTCGTCGCGCAATTCCTCGAGTCGAGCTCGCTCCTCGAGTAAAGTTCGTTCCTTGAGTCCAGTTCGCTCCTCGAGTCGAGCTCCGAGTCCGCGAGTCGACTGGTACTCCTCGCCGACTCTTCACGCAATTCCTCGAGTCGAGCTCGCTCCTGGAGTCTAGTTCGCTCCTCGAGTCGTGCTCCGAGTCGATTGATACTCCCCGCCAACTCTTCACGCAGTTCCTCGAGTCGAGCTCGCTCCTCGAGTCCAGCTCGCTCCTCGAGTTCAGTTCGCTCCCCGAGTCCAATTTGCTCCTCGAGCTCCGAGTCCGCTAGTCGACTGATACTCCTCGCCGACTCTTCACGCAAGTCCTCGAGTCGAGGTCGCTCCTCGAGTCCAGTTCGCTCCTCGATTCGACCTCGCTCCTCGAGTCCAGTTCGCTCCTCGAGTCGAGCTCCGAGTCTGCGAGTCGACTGATACTCCTCACCGACTCTTCACGCAATTCCTCATGTCGAACTCGCTCCTCGAGTCCAGTTCGCTCCTCGAGTCGAGCTCGCTCCTCGAGTCGAGCCCCGAGTCCGCGAGTCGACTGATACTCCTCGCCGACTCTTTACGCAATTCCTCGAGTCGAGCTCGCTCCTCGAGTCCAATTCGCTCCTCGAGTCCAGTTCGCTCCTCGAGTCGAGCTCCGAGTCCGCGAGTCGACTGATACTCCTCGTGCCGACTTCACGCAAGTCCTCGACTCGAGCTCGCTCCCCGAGTCCAGTTGGCTCCTCGAGTCGAGCTCGCTCCTCGAGTCTAGTTCGCTCCTCGTGTCGAGCTCGCTCCTCGAGTCGAGCTCCGAGTCCGCGAGTCGACTGATACTCCTCGCCGACTCTTCACGCAATTCCTCGAGTCGAGCTCGCTCCTCGAGTCCAGTTCGCTCCTCGAGTCCAGTTCGCTCCTCGACTCGAGCTCCGAGTCCACGAGTCGATTGATACTCCTCGCCGACTCTTCACGCAATTCCTCGGGTCGAGCTCCGAGTCTGCGAGTCGACTGATACTTCTCGCCGACTCTTCACGCAATTCCTCGAGTCAAGCTCGCTTCTTGAGTCCAGTTCGCTCCTCGAGTCGAGCTCCGAGTTCGCGAGTCGACTGATACTCCTCGCCGACTCGTCGCGCAATTCCTCGAGTCGAGCTCGCTCCTCGAGTCCAGTTCGCTCCTTGAGTCCAGTTCGCTCCTCGAGTCAAGCTCCGAGTCCGCGAGTCGACAGATACTCCACGCCGACTCTTCACGCAATTCCTCGGGTCGAGCTCGGTCCTCGAGTCCAATTTGCTCCTCGAGTCGAGCTCGCTCCTCGAGTCGAGCTCGCTCCTCGAATCGAGCTCCGAGTCCGCGAGTCGAGTGATACTCCTCGCCGACTCTTCACGCAAGTCGTCGAGTCGAGCTCGCTCCTCGAGTCCAGTTCGCTCCTCGAAACGAGCTCGCTCCTCGGGTCGAGCTCGCTCCTCGAGTCGAGCTCCGAGTCCGCGAGTCGACTGATACTCCTCGCCGACTCTTCGCGCAATTCCTCGAGTCGAGCTCGGTCCTCGAGTCCAGTTCGCTCCTCGAGTCCAGTTCGTTCCTCGAATCGAGCTCCGAGTCCGCGAGTCGACTGATACTCCTCGCCGACTCTTCACGCAATTCCTCGAGTCGAGCTCGCTCCTCGAGTCCAGTTCGCTCCTAGAGTCGAGCTCCGAGTCCGCGAGTCGACTGATACTCCCCGTGCCGACTCTTCACGCAAGTCCTCGAGTCGAGCTCGCTCCTCGAGTCCAGTTCGCTCCTGGAGTCGAGTTCGCTCCTCGAGTCTAGCTCCCTCCTCGAGTCCAGTTCGCTCCTCGAGTCGAGCTCACTCCTCGAGTTGAGCTCTGAGTCCACGAGTCGACTGATACTCCTCGCCGACTCTTCACGTAATTCCTCGAGTCGAGCTCGCTCCTCGAGTCCATTTCGCTCCTCGAGTCGAGCTCCGAGTCCGCGAGTCGACTGATACTCCCGGCCGACTCTTCACGCAATTCCTCGAGTCGAGCTCGCTCCTCGAGTCCAGCTCGTCCACGAGCTCAGTTCGCTCCCCGAGTCCAATTCGCTCCTCGGGTCGAGCTCCGAGTCCGCGAGTCGACTGATACTCCTCGCTGACTCTTCACGCAAGTCCTCGAGTCGAGCTCGCTCCTCGAGTCCAGTTCGCTCCTCGAGTCGAGCTCGCTCCTCGGGTCGAGCTCGCTCCTCGAGTCCAGTTTGCTCCTCGAGTCGAGCTCCGAGTCCGCGAGTCGACTGACACTCCTCGCCGACTCTTCGCGCAATTCCTCGAGTCAAGCTCCGAGTCCGCGAGTCGATTGATACTCCCCGCCAACTCTTCACGCAGTTCCTCGAGTCGAGCTCGCTCCTCGAGTCCAGCTCGCTCCTCGAGTTCAGTTCGCTCCCCGAGTCCAATTTGCTCCTCGAGCTCCGAGTCCGCTAGTCGACTGATACTCCTCGCCGACTCTTCACGCAAGTCCTCGAGTCGAGGTCGCTCCTCGAGTCCAGTTCGCTCCTCGATTCGACCTCGCTCCTCGAGTCCAGTTCGCTCCTCGAGTCGAGCTCCGAGTCTGCGAGTCGACTGATACTCCTCACCGACTCTTCACGCAATTCCTCATGTCGAACTCGCTCATCGAGTCCAGTTCGCTCCTCGAGTCGAGCTCGCTCCTCGAGTCGAGCCCCGAGTCCGCGAGTCGACTGATACTCCTCGCCGACTCTTTACGCAATTCCTCGAGTCGAGCTCGCTCCTCGAGTCCAATTCGCTCCTCGAGTCCAGTTCGCTCCTCGAGTCGAGCTCCGAGTCCGCGAGTCGACTGATACTCCTCGTGCCGACTTCACGCAAGTCCTCGACTCGAGCTCGCTCCCCGAGTCCAGTTGGCTCCTCGAGTCGAGCTCGCTCCTCGAGTCTAGTTCGCTCCTCGTGTCGAGCTCGCTCCTCGAGTCGAGCTCCGAGTCCGCGAGTCGACTGATACTCCTCGCCGACTCTTCACGCAATTCCTCGAGTCGAGCTCGCTCCTCGAGTCCAGTTCGCTCCTCGAGTCCAGTTCGCTCCTCGACTCGAGCTCCGAGTCCGCGAGTCGATTGATACTCCTCGCCGACTCTTCACGCAATTCCTCGGGTCGAGCTCCGAGTCTGCGAGTCGACTGATACTTCTCGCCGACTCTTCACGCAATTCCTCGAGTCAAGCTCGCTTCTTGAGTCCAGTTCGCTCCTCGAGTCGAGCTCCGAGTTCGCGAGTCGACTGATACTCCTCGCCGACTCGTCGCGCAATTCCTCGAGTCGAGCTCGCTCCTCGAGTCCAGTTCGCTCCTTGAGTCCAGTTCGCTCCTCGAGTCAAGCTCCGAGTCCGCGAGTCGACAGATACTCCACGCCGACTCTTCACGCAATTCCTCGGGTCGAGCTCGGTCCTCGAGTCCAATTTGCTCCTCGAGTCGAGCTCGCTTCTCGAGTCGAGCTCGCTCCTCGAATCGAGCTCCGAGTCCGCGAGTCGAGTGATACTCCTCGCCGACTCTTCACGCAAGTCGTCGAGTCGAGCTCGCTCCTCGAGTCCAGTTCGCTCCTCGAAACGAGCTCGCTCCTCGGGTCGAGCTCGCTCCTCGAGTCGAGCTCCGAGTCCGCGAGTCGACTGATACTCCTCGCCGACTCTTCGCGCAATTCCTCGAGTCGAGCTCGGTCCTCGAGTCCAGTTCGCTCCTCGAGTCCAGTTCGTTCCTCGAATCGAGCTCCGAGTCCGCGAGTCGACTGATACTCCTCGCCGACTCTTCACGCAATTCCTCGAGTCGAGCTCGCTCCTCGAGTCCAGTTCGCTCCTAGAGTCGAGCTTCGAGTCCGCGAGTCGACTGATACTCCTCGCCGTGCCGACTCTTCACGCAAGTCCTCGAGTCGAGTTCGCTCCTCGAGTCTAGCTCCCTCCTCGAGTCCAGTTCGCTCCTCGAGTCGAGCTCACTCCTCGAGTTGAGCTCTGAGTCCACGAGTCGACTGATACTCCTCGCCGACTCTTCACGTAATTCCTCGAGTCGAGCTCGCTCCTCGAGTCCATTTCGCTCCTCGAGTCGAGCTCCGAGTCCGCGAGTCGACTGATACTCCCGGCCGACTCTTCACGCAATTCCTCGAGTCGAGCTCGCTCCTCGAGTCCAGCTCGTCCACGAGCTCAGTTCGCTCCCCGAGTCCAATTCGCTCCTCGGGTCGAGCTCCGAGTCCGCGAGTCGACTGATACTCCTCGCTGACTCTTCACGCAAGTCCTCGAGTCGAGCTCGCTCCTCGAGTCCAGTTCGCTCCTCGAGTCGAGCTCGCTCCTCGGGTCGAGCTCGCTCCTCGAGTCCAGTTTGCTCCTCGAGTCGAGCTCCGAGTCCGCGAGTCGACTGACACTCCTCGCCGACTCTTCGCGCAATTCCTCGAGTCAAGCTCCGAGTCCGCGAGTCGACTGATACTCCTCGCCGACTCTTCACGCAATTCCTCGAGTCGAGCTCGCTCCTCGAGTCCAGTTCGCTCCTCGAGTCGAGCTCCGAGTCCGCGAGTCGACTGATACTCCTCGTGCCGACTCTTCATGCAAGTCCTCGAGTCGAGCTCGCTCCTCGAGTCGAGTTCGCTCCTCGAGTCGAGTTCGCTCCTCGAGTCTAGCTCGCTCCTCGAGTCTAGTTCGCTCCTCGAGTCCAGTTCGCTGCTCGAGTCGAACTCGCTCCTCGAGTCGAGCTCCGAGTCCGCGAGTAGACTGATACTCCTCGCAGACTCTTCACGCAATTCCTCGAGTCGAGCTCGCTCCTGGAGTCTAGTTCGCTCCTCGAGTCGAGCTCCGAGTCCGCGAGTCGATTGATACTCCCCGCCGACTCTTCACGCAGTTCCTCGAGTCGAGCTCGCTCCTCGAGTCCAGCTCGCTCACCGAGTCCAATTCGCTCCTCGAGTCGAGCTCCGAGTCCGCTGGTCGACTGATACTCCTCGCCGACTCTTCACGCAAGTCCTCGAGTCGAGCTCGCTCCTCGAGTCCAGTTCGCTCCTCGAGTCGACCTCGCTCCTCGAGTCTAGTTCGCTCCTCGAGTCGAGCTCCGAATCCGCGAGTCGACTGATACTCCTCACCGACTCTTCACGCAGTTCCTCGGGTCGAACTCGCTCCTCGAGTCCAGTTCGCTCCTCGAGTCGAGCTCGCTCCTCGAGTCCAGTTCGCCCCTCGAGTCGAGCTCGCTCCTCGAGTCCAGTACGCTCCTCGAGTCGAGCTCGCTCCTCGAGTCCAGTTCGCCCCTCGAGTCGAGCTCGCTCCTCGAGTCCAGTTCGCTCCTCGAGTCGAGTTCGCTCCTCGGGTCGAGCTCGCTCCTCGAGTCCAGTTTGCTCCTCGAGTCGAGCTCCGAGTCCACGAGTCGACTGATACTCCTCGCCGACTCTTCACGCAATTCCTCGAGTCGAGCTCGCTCCTCGAGTCCAGCTCACTCCTCGAGTCCAGTTCGCTCCTCGAGTCCAGTTCGCTCCTCGAGTCCAGTTCGCTCCTCGAGTCGAACTCGCTCCTCGGGTCGAGCTCGCTCCTCGAGTCCAGTTCGCTCCTCGAGTCGAGCTCCGAGTCCACGAGTCGACTGATACTCCTCGCCGACTCTTCACGCAATTCCTCGGGTCGAGCTCGAGTCCGCGAGTCGACTGATACTCCTCGCCGACTCTTCACGCAAGTCCTCGAGTCGAGCTCGCTCCTCGAGTCGAGCTCGCTCCATGGTTCGAGCTCGCTCCTCGAGTCCAGTTCGCTCCTCGAGTCGAGCTCGCTCCTCGAGTCGAGCTCCGAGTCCGCGAGTCGAATGATACTCCTCGCCGACTCTTCGCGCAATTCCTCGAGTCAAGCTCCGAGTCTGCGAGTCGACTGATACTCCTCGCCGACTCTTCACGCAATTCCTCGAGTCGAGCTCGCTCCTCGAGTCCAGTTCGCTCCTCGAGTCGAGCTCCGAGTCCGCGAGTCGACTGATACTCCTCGTGCCAAATCTTCATGCAAGTCCTCGAGTCGAGTTCGCTCCTCGAGTCTAGCTCGCTCCTCGAGTCCAGTTCGCTCCTCGAGTCCAGTTCGCTGCTCGGGTCGAGCTCGCTCCTAGAGTCGAGCTCCGAGTCCGCGAGTCGACTGATACTCCCCGCCGACTCTTCACGCAATTCCTCGAGTCGAGCTCGCTCCTCGAGTCCAGCTCGTCCACGAGATCAGTTCGCTCCCCGAGTCCAATTCGCTCCTCGGGTCGAGCTCCGAGTCCGCGAGTCGACTGATACTCCTCGCCGACTCTTCACGCAAGTCCTCGAGTCGAGCTCGCTCCTCGAGTCCAGTTCGCTCCTCGAGTCGAGCTCGCTCCTCGGGTCGAGCTCGCTCCTCGAGTCCAGTTTGCTCCTCGAGTCGAGCTCCGAGTCCGCGAGTCGACTGATACTCCTCGCCGAATCTTCGCGCAATTCCTCGAGTCAAGCTCCGAGTCCGCGAGTCAACTGATATTCCTCGCCGACTCTTCACGCAATTCCTCGAGTCGAGCTCTCTCCTCGAGTCCAGTTCGCTCCTCGAGTCGAGCTCCGAGTCCGCGAGTCGACTGATACTCCTCGTGCCGACTCTTCATGCAAGTCCTCGAGTCGAGTTCGCTCCTCGAGTCTAGCTCGCTCCTCGAGTCCAGTTCGCTCCTCGAGTCCAGTTCGCTGCTCGAGTCGAGCTCGCTCCTCGAGTCGAGCTCCGAGTCCGCGAGTCGACTGATACTCCTCGCCGACTATTCACGCAATTCCTCGAGTCGAGCTCGCTCCTGGAGTCCAGTTGACTCCTCGAGTCGAGCTCCGAGTCCGCGAGTCGATTGATACTCCCCGCCGACTCTTCACGCAGTTCCTCGAGTCGAGCTCGCTCCTCAAGTCCAGCTCGCTCCTCGAGTTCAGTTCGCTCCCCGAGTCCAATTCGCTCCTCGAGTCGAGCTCCGAGTCCGCTAGTCGACTAATACTCCTCGCCGACTCTTCACGCAAGTCCTCGAGTCGAGCTCGCTCCTCGAGTCCAGTTCGCTCCTCGAGTCGAGCTCGCTGCTCGAGTCTGGTTCGCTCCTCGAGTCGAGCTCCGAGTCCGCGAGTCGACTGATACTCCTCACCGACTCTTCACGCAATTCCTCGGGTCGAACTCGCTCCTCGAGTCCAGTTCGCTCCTCGAGTCGAGCTCGCTCCTCGAGTCGAGCCCCGAGTCCGCGAGTCGACTGATACTCCTCGCCGACTCTTTACGCAATTCCTCGAGTCGAGCTCGCTCCTCGAGTCCAATTCGCTCCTCGACTCCAGTTCGCTCCTGGAGTCGAGCTCCGAGTCCGCGAGTCGACTGATACTCCTCGTGCCGACTTCACGCAAGTCCTCGACTCGAGCTCGCTCCCCGAGTCCAGTTCGCTCCTCGAGTCGAGCTCGCTCCTCGAGTCCAGTTCGCTCCTCGAGTCGAGCTCGCTCCTCGACTCGAGCTCCGAGTCCGCGAGTCGACTGATACTCCTCGCCGACTCTTCACGCAATTCCTCGAGTCGAGCTCGCTCCTCGAGTCCAGTTCGCTCCTCGAGTCCAGTTCGCTCCTCCAGTCGAGCTCCGAGTCCGCGAGTCGACTGATACTCCTCGAGTCGAGCTCGCTCCTCGAGTCCTGTTCGCTCCTCTAGTCGAGTTCGCTCCTCGAGTCTAGCTCGCTCCTCGAGTCCAGTTCGCTCCTCGAGTCGAGCTCGCTCCTCGAGTCCAGTTCGCCCCTCGAATCGAGCTCGCTCCTCGAGTCCAGTACGCTCATCGAGTCGAGCTCGCTCCTCGAGTCCAGTTCGCCCCTCGAGTCGAGCTCGCTCCTCGAGTCCAGTTCGCTCCTCGAGTCGAGTTCGCTCCTCGGGTCGAGCTCGCTCCTCGAGTCCAGTTCGCTCCTCGAGTCGAGCTCCGAGTCCACGAGTCGACTGATACTCCACGCCGACTCTTCACGCAATTCCTCGAGTCGAGCTTGCTCCTCGAGTCCAGCTCACTCCTCGAGTCCAGTTCGCTCCTCGAGTCCAGTTCGCTCCTCGAGTCCAGTTCGCTCCTCGAGTCGAACTCGCTCCTCGGGTCGAGCTCGCTCCTCGAGTCCAGTTCGCTCCTCGAGTCGAGCTCCGAGTCCACGAGTCGACTGATACTCCTCGCCGACTCTTCACGCAATTCCTCGAGTCGAGCTCCGAGTCCGCGAGTCGACTGATACTCCTCGCCGACTCTTCACGCAAGTCCTCGAGTCGAGCTCCGAGTCCGCGAGTCGACTGATACTCCACGCCGACTCTTCACGCAAGTCCTCGAGTCGAGCTCGCTTCTCGAGTCCAGTTCGCTCCTCGAGTCTCGCTCGCTCCTCCGGTCGAGCTCGCTCCTCGAGTCCAGTTTGCTCCTCGAGTCGAGCTCCGAGTCCGCGAGTCGACTGATACACCTCGCCGACTCTTCGCGCAATTCCTCGAGTCAAGCTCCGAGTCTGCGAGTCGACTGATACTCCTCGCCGACTCTTCACGCAACTCCTCGGGTCGAGCTCGCTCCTCGAGTCCAGTTCGCTCCTCGAGTCGAGCTCCGAGCCCGCGAGTCGACTGATACTCCTCGTGCCGACTCTTCACGCAAGTCCTCGAGTCGAGCTCGCTCCTCGAGTCGAGTTCGCTCCTCGAGTCTAGCTCGCTCCTCGAGTCCAGTTCGCTCCTCGAGTCCAGTTCACTCCTCGAGTCCAGTTCGCTCCTCGAGTCGAACTCGCTCCTCGGGTTGAGCTCGCTCCTCGAGTCCAGTTCGCTCCTCGAGTCGAGCTCCGAGTCCACGAGTCGACTGATACTCCTCGCCGACTCTTCACGCAATTCCTCGAGTCGAGCTCCGAGTCCGCGAGTCGACTGATACTCCTCGCCGACTCTTCACGCAAGTCCTCGAGTCGAGCTCCGAGTCCGCGAGTCGACTGATACTCCTCGCCGACTCTTCACGCAAGTCCTCGAGTCGAACTCGCTCCTCGGGTCGAGCTCGCTCCTCGAGTCCAGTTTGCTCCTCGAGTCGAGCTCCGAGTCCGCGAGTCGACTGATACTCCTCGCCGACTCTTCGCGCAATTCCTCGAGTCAAGCTCCGAGTCTGCGAGTCGACTGATACTCCTCGCCGACTCTTCACGCAACTCCTCGGGTCGAGCTCGCTCATCGAGTCCAGTTCGCTCCTCGAGTCGAGCTCCGAGTCCGCGAGTCGACTGATACTCCTCGTGCCGACTCTTCACGCAAGTCCTCGAGTCGAGCTCGCTCCTCGAGTCGAGTTCGCTCCTCGAGTCTAGCTCGCTCCTCGAGTCCAGTTCGCTCCTCGAGTCCAGTTCGCTCCTCGAGTCGAGCTCGCTCCTCGAGTCGAGCTCCGAGTCCGCGAGTCGAATGATACTCCTCGCCGACTCTTCACGCAATTCCTCGAGTCGAGCTCGCTCCTGGAGTCCAGTTCGCTCCTCGAGTCGAGCTCCGAGTCCGCGAGTCGATTGATACTCCCCGCCGACTCTTCACGCAATTCCTCGAGTCGAGCTCGCTCCTCGAGTCCAGCTCGCTCCTCGAGTTCAGTTCGCTCCCCGAGTCCAATTCGCTCCTCGAGTCGAGCTCCGAGTCCGCGAGTCGACTGATACTCCTCGCCGACTCTTCACGCAAGTCCTCGAGTCGAGCTGGCTCCTCGAGTCCAGTTCGCTCCTCGAGTCGAGCTCCGAGTCCGCGAGTCGACTGATACTCCTCACCGACTCTTCACGCAATTCCTCGGGTCGAACTCGCTCCTCGAGTCCAGTTCGCTCCTCGAGTCGAGCTCGCTCCTCGAGTCGAGCCCCGAGTCTGCGAGTCGACTGATACTCCTCGTGCCGACTTCACGCAAGTCCTCGACTCGAGCTCGCTCCCCGAGTCCAGTTGGCTCCTCGAGTCGAGCTCGCTCCTCGAGTCTAGTTCGCTCCTCGAGTCGAGCTCGCTCCTCGAGTCGAGCTCCGAGTCCGCGAGTCGACTGATACTCCTCGCCGACTCTTCACGCAATTCCTCGAGTCCAGTTCGCTCCTCGAGTCCAGTTCACTCCTCGAGTCGAGCTCCGAGTCCGCGAGTCGAATGATACTCCCGGCCGACTCTTCACGCAATTCCTCGAGTCCAGCTCGTCCTCGAGCTCAGTTCGCTCCCCGAGTCCAATTCGCTCCTCGGGTCGAGCTCCGAGTCTTCGAGTCGACTGATACTCCTCGCCGACTCTTCACGCAAGTCCTCGACTCGAGCTCGCTCCTCGAGTCCAGTTCGCTCCTCGAGTCGAGCTCGCTCCTCGGGTCGAGCTCGGTCCTCGAGTCGACTGATACTCCTCGCCGACTCTTCGCGCAATTCCTCGAGTCAAGCTCCGAGTCCGCGAGTCGACTGATACTCCTCGCCGACTCTTCACGCAATTCCTCGAGTCGAGCTCGCTCCTCGAGTCCAGTTCGCTCCTCGAGTCGAGCTCCGAGTCCGCGAGTCGACTGATACTCCTCGTGCCGACTCTTCATGCAAGTCCTCGAGTCGAGCTCGCTCCTCGAGTCGAGTTCGCTCCTCGAGTCCAGTTCGCTCCTCGAGTCTAGCTCGCTCCTCGAGTCCAGTTCGTTCCTCGAGTCCAGTTCTCTGCTCGAGTCGAGCTCGCTCCTCGAGTCGAGCTCCGAGTCCGCGAGTCGACTGATACTCCTCGCCGACTCTTCATGTTAGTCCTCGAGTCGAGCTCGCTCCTCGAGTCCAGTTCGCTCCTCGAGTCCAGTTCGCTCCTCGAGTCTAGCTCGCTCCTCGAGTCCAGTTCGTTCCTCGAGTCCAGTTCGCTGCTCGAGTCGAGCTCCGAGTCCGCGAGTCGACTGACACTCCTCGCCGACTCTTCACGCAATTCCTCGAGTCGAGCTCGCTCCTGGAGTCTAATTCGCTCCTCGAGTCGAGCTCCGAGACCGCGAGTCGATTGATACTCCCCGCCGACTCTTCACGCAGTTCCTCGAGTCGAGCTCGCTCCTCGAGTCCAGCTCGCTCCTCGAGTTCAGTTCGCTCCCCCGAGTCCAATTCGCTCCTCGAGTCGAGCTCCGAGTCCGCTAGTCGACTGATACTCCTCGCCGACTCTTCACGCATGTCCTCGAGTCGAGCTCGCTCCCGAGTCCAGTTCGCTCCTCGAGTCGACCTCGCTCCTCGAGTCCAGTTCGCTCCTCGAGTCCAGTTCGCTCCTCGAGTCCAGCTCGCTCCTCGAGTCGAGCCGCGAGTCCGCGAGTCGACTGATACTCCTCGCCGACTCTTTACGCAATTCCTCGAGTCGAGCTCGCTCCTCGAGTCCAATTCACTCCTCGAGTCCAGTTCGCTCCTCGAGTCGAGCTCCAAGTCCGCGAGTCGACTGATACTCCTCGTGCCGACTTCACGCAAGTCCTCCACTCGAGCTCGCTCCCCGAGTCCAGTTGGCTCCTCGAGTCGAGCTCGCTCCTCCAGTCTAGCTCGCTCCTCGAGTCGAGCTCCGAGTCCGCGAGTCGACTGATACTCCTCGCCGACTCTTCACGCAATTCCTCGAGTCGAGCTCCCTCCTCGAGTCCAGCTCGCTCCTGGAGTCTAGTTCGCTCCTCGACTCGAGCTCCGAGTCCGCGAGTCGACTGATACTCCTCGCCGACTCTTCACGCAATTCCTCGGGTCGAGCTTGCTCCTCGAGTCCAATTCGCTCCTCGAGTCGAGCTCGCTCCTCGACTCGAGCTCGCTCCTCGAATCGAGCTACGAGTCCGCGAGTCGAGTGATACTCCTCGCCGACTCTTCACGCAAGTCCTCGAGTCGAGCTCGCTCCTCGAGTCCAGTTCGCTCCTCGAAACGATCGCGCTCCTCGGGTCGAGCTCGCTCCTCGAGTCGAGCTCCGAGTCTGCGAGTCGACTGATACTCCTCGATGACTCTTCGCGCAATTCCTCGAGTCAAGCTCCGAGTCTGCGAGTCGACTGATACTTCTCGCCGACTCTTCACGCAATTCCTCGAGTCGAGCTCGCTTTTTGAGTCCAGTTCGCTCCTCGAGTCGAGCTCCGAGTCCGCGAGTCGACTGATACTCCTCGCCGACTCGTCGCGCAATTCCTCGAGTCGAGCTCGCTCCTCGAGTCCAGTTCGCTCCTTGAGTCCAGTTCGCTCCTCGAGTCGAGCTCCGAGTCCGCGAGTCGACTGATACTCCTCGCCGACTCTTCGCACAATTCCTCGAGTCAAGCTACGAGTCTGCGAGTCGACTGATACTTCTCGCCGACTCTTCACGCAATTCCTCGAGTCGAGCTCGCTTCTTGAGTCCAGTTCGCTCCTCGAGTCGAGCTCCGAGTCCGCGAGTCGACTGATACTCCTCGCCGACTCGTCGCGCAATTCCTCGAGTCGAGCTCGCTCCTCGAGTCCAGTTCGCTCCTTGAGTCCAGTTCCCTCCTCGAGTCGAGCTCCGAGTCCGCGAGTCGACTGATACTCCTCGCCGACTCTTCACGCAATTCCTCGAGTCGAGCTCGCTCCTCGAGTCCAATTCGCTCCTCGAGTCGAGCTCGCTCCTCGAATCGAGCTCCGAGTCCGCGAGTCGAGTGATACTCCTCGCCGACTCTTCACGCAAGTCCTCGAGTCGAGCTCGCTCCTCGAGTCCAGTTCGCTCCTCGAAACGACCTCGCTCCTCGGGTCGAGATCGCTCCTCGAGTCGAGCTCCGAGTCCGCGAGTCGACTGATACTCCTCGCCGACTCTTCGCGCAATTCCTCGAGTCGAGCTTGGTCCTCGAGTCCAGTTCGCTCCTCGAGTCCAGTTCGCTCCTCGAGTCGAGCTCCGAGTCCGCGAGTCGACTGATACTCCTCGCCGACTCTTCACGCAAGTCCTCGAGTCGAACTTGCTTCTCGAGTCCAGTTCGCTCCTCGAGTCGAGCTCGCTCCTCGGGTCGAGCTCGCTCCTCGAGTCCAGTTTGCTCCTCGAGTCGAGCTCCGAGTCCGCGAGTCGACTGATACTCCTCGCCGACTCTTCGCGCAATTCCTCGAGTCGAGCTCCGAGTCTGCGAGTCGACTGATACTCCTCGCCGACTCTTCACGCAACTCCTCGGGTCGAGCTCGCTCATCGAGTCCAGTTCGCTCGTCGAGTCGAGCTCCGAGTCCGCGAGTCGACTGATACTCCTCGTGCCGACTCTTCACGCAAGTCCTCGAGTCGAGCTCGCTCCTCGAGTCGAGTTCGCTCCTCGAGTCTAGCTCGCTCCTCGAGTCCAGTTCGCTCCTCGAGTCCAGTTCGCTCCTCGAGTCGAGCTCGCTCCTCGAGTCGAGCTCCGAGTCCGCGAGTCGAATGATACTCCTCGCCGACTCTTCACGCAATTCCTCGAGTCGAGCTCGCTCCTGGAGTCCAGTTCGCGCCTCGAGTCGAGCTCCGAGTCCGCGAGTCGATTGATACTCCCCGCCGACTCTTCACGCAATTCCTCGAGTCGAGCTCGCTCCTCGAGTCCAGCTCGCTCCTCGAGTTCAGTTCGCTCCCCGAGTCCAATTCGCTCCTCGAGTCGAGCTCCGAGTCCGCGAGTCGACTGATACTCCTCGCCGACTCTTCACGCAAGTCCTCGAGTCGAGCTCGCTCCTCGAGTCCAGTTCGCTCCTCGAGTCGAGCTCCGAGTCCGCGAGTCGACTGATACTCCTCACCGACTCTTCACGCAATTCCTCGGGTCGAACTCGCTCCTCGAGTCCAGTTCGCTCCTCGAGTTGAGCTCGCTCCTCGAGTCGAGCCCCGAGTCCGCGAGTCGACTGATACTCCTCGTGCCGACTTCACGCAAGTCCTCGACTCGAGCTCGCTCCCCGAGTCCAGTTGGCTCCTCGAGTCGAGCTCGCTCCTCGAGTCTAGTTCGCTCCTCGAGTCGAGCTCGCTCCTCGAGTCGAGCTCCAAGTCCGCGAGTCGACTGATACTCCTCGCCGACTCTTCACGCAATTCCTCGAGTCCAGTTCGCTCCTCGAGTCGAGCTCCGAGTCCGCGAGTCGAATGATACTCCCGGCCGACTCTTCACGCAATTCCTCGAGTCCAGCTCGTCCTCGAGCTCAGTTCGCTCCCCGAGTCCAATTCGCTCCTCGGGTCGAGCTCCGAGTCTGCGAGTCGACTGATACTCCTCGCCGACTCTTCACGCAAGTCCTCGACTCGAGCTCGCTCCTCGAGTCCAGTTCGCTCCTCGAGTCGAGCTCGCTCCTCGGGTCGAGCTCGGTCCTCGAGTCCAGTTTGCTCCTCGAGTCGAGCTCCGAGTCCGCGAGTCGACTGATACTCCTCGCCGACTCTTCGCGCAATTCCTTGAGTCAAGCTCCGAGTCCGCGAGTCGACTGATACTCCTCGCCGACTCTTCACGCAATTCCTCGAGTCGAGCTCGCTCCTCGAGTCCAGTTCGCTCCTCGAGTCGAGCTCCGAGTCCGCGAGTCGACTGATACTCCTCGTGCCGACTCTTCATGCAAGTCCTCGAGTCGAGCTCGCTCCTCGAGTCGAGTTCGCTCCTCGAGTCCAGTTCGCTCCTCGAGTCTAGCTCGCTCCTCGAGTCCAGTTCGTTCCTCGAGTCCAGTTCTCTGCTCGAGTCGAGCTCGCTCCTCGAGTCGAGCTCCGAGTCCGCGAGTCGACTGATACTCCTCGCCGACTCTTCATGTTAGTCCTCGAGTCGAGCTCGCTCCTCGAGTCCAGTTCGCTCCTCGAGTCCAGTTCGTTCCTCGAGTCCAGTTCGCTGCTCGAGTCGAGCTCCGAGTCCGCGAGTCGACTGATACTCCTCGCCGACTCTTCACGCAATTCCTCGAGTCGAGCTCGCTCCTGGAGTCTAGTTCACTCCTCGAGTCGAGCTCCGAGACCGCGAGTCGATTGATACTCCCCGCCGACTCTTCACGCAGTTCCTCGAGTCGAGCTCGCTCCTCGAGTCCAGCTCGCTCCTCGAGTTCAGTTCGCTCCCCCGAGTCCAATTCGCTCCTCGAGTCGAGCTCCGAGTCCGCTAGTCGACTGATACTCCTCGCCGACTCTTCACGCATGTCCTCGAGTCGAGCTCGCTCCTCGAGTCCAGTTCGCTCCTCGAGTCGACCTCGCTCCTCGAGTCCAGTTCGCTCCTCGAGTCCAGTTCGCTCCTCGAGTCCAGCTCGCTCCTCGAGTCGAGCCCCGAGTCCGCGAGTCGACTGATACTCCTCGCCGACTCTTTACGCAATTCCTCGAGTCGAGCTCGCTCCTCGAGTCCAATTCACTCCTCGAGTCCAGTTCGCTCCTCGAGTCGAGCTCCGAGTCCGCGAGTCGACTGATACTCCTCGTGCCGACTTCACGCAAGTCCTCGACTCGAGCTCGCTCCCCGAGTCCAGTTGGCTCCTCGAGTCATGCTCGCTCCTCCAGTCTAGCTCGCTCCTCGAGTCGAGCTCCGAGTACGCGAGTCGACTGATACTCCTCGCCGACTCTTCACGCAATTCCTCGAGTCGAGCTCCCTCCTCGAGTCCAGCTCGCTCCTAGAGTCTAGTTCGCTCCTCGACTCGAGCTCCGAGTCCGCGAGTCGACTGATACTCCTCGCCGACTCTTCACGCAATTCCTCGGGTCGAGCTCGCTCCTCGAGTCCAATTCGCTCCTCGAGTCGAGCTCGCTCCTCGACTCGAGCTCGCTCCTCGAATCGAGCTACGAGTCCGCGAGTCGAGTGATACTCCTCGCCGACTCTTCACGCAAGTCCTCGAGTCGAGCTCGCTCCTCGAGTCCAGTTCGCTCCTCGAAACGAGCTCGCTCCTCGGGTCGAGCTCGCTCCTCGAGTCGAGCTCCGAGTCTGCGAGTCGACTGATACTCCTCGATGACTCTTCGCGCAATTCCTCGAGTCAAGCTCCGAGTCTGCGAGTCGACTGATACTTCTCGCCGACTCTTCACGCAATTCCTCGAGTCGAGCTCGCTTTTTGAGTCCAGTTCGCTCCTCGAGTCGAGCTCCGAGTCCGCGAGTCGACTGATACTCCTCGCCGACTCGTCGCGCAATTCCTCGAGTCCAGCTCGCTCCTCGAGTCCAGTTCGCTCCTTGAGTCCAGTTCGCTCCTCGAGTCGAGCTCCGAGTCCGCGAGTCGACTGATACTCCTCGCCGACTCTTCACGCAATTCCTCGGGTCGAGCTCGCTTCTCGAGTCCAATTCGCTCCTCGAGTCGAGCTCGCTCCTCGAATCGAGCTCCGAGTCCGCGAGTCGAGTGATACTCCTCGCCGACTCTTCGCGCAAGTCCTCGAGTCGAGCTCGCTCCTCGAGTCCAGTTCGCTCCTCGAAACGACCTCGCTCCTCGGGTCGAGCTCGCTCCTCGAGTCGAGCTCCGAGTCCGCGAGTCGACTGATACTCCTCGCCGACTCTTCGCGCAATTCCTCGAGTCGAGCTTGGTCCTCGAGTCCAGTTCGCTCCTCGAGTCCAGTTCGCTCCTCGAGTCGAGCTCCGAGTCCGCGAGTCGACTGATACTCCTCGCCGACTCTTCACGCAATTCCTCGAGTCGAGCTCGCTCCTCGAGTCAAGTTCGCTCCTAGAGTCGAGCTCCGAGTCCGCGAGTCGACTGATACTCCCCGTGCCGACTCTTCACGCAAGTCCTCGAGTCGAGCTCGCTCCTCGAGTCCAGTTCGCTCCTGGAGTCGAGTTCGCTCCTCGAGTCTAGCTCCCTCCTCGAGTACAGTTCGCTCCTCGAGTCGAGCTCACTCCTCGAGTTGAGCTCTGAGTCCGCGAGTCGACTGATACTCCTCGCCGACTCTTCACGCAATTCCTCGAGTCGAGCTCGCTCCTCGAGTCCAATTCGCTCCTCGAGTCGAGCTCCGAGTCCGCGAGTCGAATGATACTCCCGGCCGACTCTTCACGCAATTCCTCGAGTCGAGCTCGCTCCTCGAGTCCAGCTCGTCCTCGAGCTCAGTTCGCTCCTCGAGTCCAATTCGCTCCTCGGGTCGAGCTCCGAGTCTGCGAGTCGACTGATACTCCTCGCCGACTCTTCACGCAAGTCCTCGAGTCGAGCTCGCTCCTCGAGTCCAGTTCGCTCCTCGAGTCGAGCTCGCTCCTCGGGTCGAGCTCGGTCCTCGAGTCCAGTTTGCTACTCGAGTCGAGCTCCGAGTCCGCGAGTCGACTGATACTCCTCGCCGACTCTTCGCGCAATTCCTCGAGTCAAGCTCCGAGTCCGCGAGTCGACTGATACTCCTCGCCGACTCTTCACGCAATTCCTCGAGTCGAGCTCGCTCCTCGAGTCCAGTTCGCTCCTCGAGTCGAGCTCCGAGTCCGCGAGTCGACTGATACTCCTCGTGCCGACTCTTCATGCAAGTCCTCGAGTCGAGCTCGCTCCTCGAGTCGAGTTCGCTCCTCGAGTCCAGTTCGCTCCTTGAGTCTAGCTCGCTCCTCGAGTCCAGTTCGTTCCTCGAGTCCAGTTCGCTGCTCGAGTCGAGCTCGCTCCTCGAGTCGAGCTCCGAGTCCGCGAGTCGACTGATACTCCTCGCCGACTCTTCACGCAATTCCTCGAGTCGAGCTCGCTCCTGGAGTCTAGTTCGCTCCTTGAGTCGAGCTCGCTCCTCGAGTCCAGCTCGCTCCTCGAGTTCAGTTCGCTCCCCGAGTCCAATTCGCTCCTCGAGTCGAGCTACGAGTCCGCTAGTCGACTGATACTCCTCGCCGACTCTTCACGCAATTCCTCGAGTCGAGCTCGCTCCTGGAGTCTAGTTCGCTCCTTGAGTCGAGCTCGCTCCTCGAGTCCAGCTCGCTCCTCGAGTTCAGTTCGCTCCCCGAGTCCAATTCGCTCCTCGAGTCGAGCTACGAGTCCGCTAGTCGACTGATACTCCTCGCCGACTCTTCACGCAAGTCGTCGAGTCGAGCTCGCTCCTCGAGTCCAGTTCGCTCCTCGAGTCGACCTCGCTCCTCGAGTCCAGTTCGCTCCTCGAGTCGAGCTCCGAGTCCGCGAGTCGACTGATACTCCTCACCGACTCTTCACGCAATTCCTCGGGTCGAACTCGCTCCTCGAGTCCAGTTCGCTCCTCGAGTCGAGCTCGCTCCTCGAGTCGAGCCCCGAGTCCGCGAGTCGACTGATACTCCTCGCCGACTCTTTACGCAATTCCTCGAGTCGAGCTCGCTCCTCGAGTCCAATTCGCTCCTCGAGTCCAGTTCGCTCCTCGAGTCGAGCTCCGAGTCCGCGAGTCGACTGATACTCCTCGTGCCGACTTCACGCAAGTCCTCGACTCGAGCTCGCTCCCCGAGTCCAGTTGGCTCCTCGAGTCGAGCTCGCTCGTCGAGTCTAGTTCGCTCCTCGAGTCGAGCTCCGATTCCGCGAGTCGACTGATACTCCTCGCCGACTCTTCACGCAATTCCTCGAGTCGAGCTCGCTCCTCGAGTCCAGTTCGCTCCTCGAGTCGAGCTCCGAGTCCGCGAGTCGACTGATACTCCTCGTGCCGACTCTTCATGCAAGTCCTCGAGTCGAGCTCGCTCCTCGAGTCGAGTTCGCTCCTCGAGTCCAGTTCGCTCCTCGAGTCTAGCTCGCTCCTCGAGTCCAGTTCGTTCCTCGAGTCCAGTTCGCTGCTCGAGTCGAGCTCGCTCCTCGAGTCGAGCTCCGAGTCCGCGAGTCGACTGATACTCCTCGCCGACTCTTCACGCAATTCCTCGAGTCGAGCTCGCTCCTGGAGTCTAGTTCGCTCCTTGAGTCGAGCTCCGAGTCCGCGAGTCGATTGATACTCCCCGCCGACTCTTCACGCAGTTCCTTGAGTCGAGCTCGCTCCTCGAGTCCAGCTCGCTTCTCGAGTTCAGTTCGCTCCCCGAGTCCAATTCGCTCCTCGAGTCGAGCTACGAGTCCGCTAGTCGACTGATACTCCTCGCCGACTCTTCACGCAAGTCGTCGAGTCGAGCTCGCTCCTCGAGTCCAGTTCGCTCCTCGAGTCGACCTCGCTCCTTGAGTCCAGTTCGCTCCTCGAGTCGAGCTCCGAGTCCGCGAGTCGACTGATACTCCTCACCGACTCTTCACGCAATTCCTCGGGTCGAACTCGCTCCTCGAGTCCAGTTCGCTCCTCGAGTCGAGCTCGCTCCTCGAGTCGAGCCCCGAGTCCGCGAGTCGACTGATACTCCTCGCCGACTCTTTACGCAATTCCTCGAGTCGAGCTCGCTCCTCGAGTCCAATTCGCTCCTCGAGTCCAGTTCGCTCCTCGAGTCGAGCTCCGAGTCCGCGAGTCGACTGATACTCCTCTTGCCGACTTCACGCAAGTCCTCGACTCGAGCTCGCTCCCCGAGTCCAGTTGGCTCCTCGAGTCGAGCTCGCTCGTCGAGTCTAGTTCGCTCCTCGAGTCGAGCTCCGAGTCCGCGAGTCGACTGATACTCCTCGCCGACTCTTCACGCAATTCCTCGAGTCGAGCTCGCTCCTCGAGTCCAGTTCGCTCCTCGAGTCCAGTTCGCTCCTCGACTCGAGCTCCGAGTCCGCGAGTCGACTGATACTCCTCGCCGACTCTTCACGCAATTCCTCGGGTCGAGCTCGCTCCTCGAGTCCAATTCGCTCCTCGAGTCGAGCTCGCTCCTCGAATCGAGCACCGAGTCCGC
Source organism: Urtica dioica subsp. dioica (assembly GCF_054948205.1). Classification (NCBI taxonomy): domain Eukaryota; kingdom Viridiplantae; phylum Streptophyta; class Magnoliopsida; order Rosales; family Urticaceae; genus Urtica; species Urtica dioica. The sequence goes on along the minus strand of NC_142765.1, from coordinate 9,357,084 downwards.
GAGTCGAGTGATACTCCTCGCCGACTCTTCACGCAAGTCCTCGAGTCGAGCTCGCTCCTCGAGTCCAGTTCGCTCCTCGAAACGAGCTCGCTCCTCGGGTCGAGCTCGCTCCTCGAGTCGAGCTCCGAGTCCGCGAGTCGACTGATACTCCTCGCCCACTCTTCGCGCAATTCCTCGAGTCAAGCTCCGAGTCTGCGAGTCGACTGATACTTCTCGCCGACTCTTCACGCAATTCCTCGAGTCGAGCTCGCTTCTTGAGTCCAGTTCGCTCCTCGAGTCGAGCTCCGAGTCCGCGAGTCGACTGATACTCCTCGCCGACTCGTCGCGCAATTCCTCGAGTCGAGCTCGCTCCTCGAGTCCAGTTCGCTCCTTGAGTCCAGTTCGCTCCTCGAGTCGAGCTCCGAGTCCGCGAGTCGACTGATACTCCTCACCGACTCTTCACGCAATTCCTCGGGTCGAACTCGCTCCTCGAGTCCAGTTCGCTCCTCGAGTCGAGCTCGCTCCTCGAGTCGAGCCCCGAGTCCGCGAGTCGACTGATACTCCTCGCCGACTCTTTACGCAATTCCTCGAGTCGAGCTCGCTCCTCGAGTCCAATTCGCTCCTCGAGTCCAGTTCGCTCCTCGAGTCGAGCTCCGAGTCCGCGAGTCGACTGATACTCCTCGTGCCGACTTCAGGCAAGTCCTCGACTCGAGCTCGCTCCCCGAGTCCAGTTGGCTCCTCGAGTCGAGCTCGCTCCTCGAGTCTAGTTCGCTCCTCGAGTCGAGCTCCGAGTCCGCGAGTCGACTGATACTCCTCGCCGACTCTTCACGCAATTCCTCGAGTAGAGCTCGCTCCTCGAGTCCAGTTCGCTCCTCGAGTCCAGTTCGCTCCTCGACTCGAGCTCCGAGTCCGCGAGTCGACTGATACTCCTCGCCGACTCTTCACGCAATTCCTCGGGTCGAGCTCGCTCCTCGAGTCCAATTCGCTCCTCGAGTCGAGCTCGCTCCTCGAATCGAGCTCCGAGTCCGCGAGTCGAGTGATACTCCTCGCCGACTCTTCACGCAAGTCGTCGAGTCGAGCTCGCTCCTCGAGTCCAGTTCGCTCCTTGAAACGAGCTCGCTCCTCGGGTCGAGCTCGCTCCTCGAGTCGAGCTCCGAGTCCGCGAGTCGACTGATACTCCTCGCCGACTCTTCGCGCAATTCCTCGAGTCAAGCTCCGAGTCTGCGAGTCGACTGATACTTCTCGCCGACTCTTCACGCAATTCCTCGAGTCGAGCTCGCTTCTTGAGTCCAGTTCGCTCCTCGAGTCGAGCTCCGAGTCCGCGAGTCGACTGATACTCCTCGCCGACTCGTCGCGCAATTCCTCGAGTCGAGCTCGCTCCTCGAGTCCAGTTCGCTCCTTGAGTCCAGTTCGCTCCTCGAGTCGAGCTCCGAGTCCGTGAGTCGACTGGTACTCCTCGCCGACTCTTCACGCAATTCCTCGAGTCGAGCTCGCTCCTGGAGTCTAGTTCGCTCCTCGAGTCGTGCTCCGAGTCCGCGAGTCGATTGATACTCCCCGCCAACTCTTTACGCAGTTCCTCGAGTCGAGCTCGCTCCTCGAGTCCAGCTCGCTCCTCGAGTTCAGTTCGCTCCTCGAGTCCAGCTCGCTCCTCTAGTCCAGCTCGCTCCTCGAGTCCAATTTGCTCCTCGAGTCGAGCTCCGAGTCCGCTAGTCGACTGATACTCCTCGCCGACTCTTCACGCAAGTCCTCGAGTCCAGTTCGCTCCTCGATTCGACCTCGCTCCTCGAGTCCAGTTCGCTCCTCGAGTCGAGCTCCGAGTCTGCGAGTCGACTGATACTCCTCACCGACTCTTCACGCAATTCCTCATGTCGAACTCGCTCCTCGAGTCCAGTTCGCTCCTCGAGTCGAGCTCGCTCCTCGAGTCGAGCCCCGAGTCCGCGAGTCGACTGATACTCCTCGCCGACTCGTCGCGCAATTCCTCGAGTCGAGCTCGCTCCTCGAGTCCAGTTCGCTCCTTGAGTCCAGTTCGCTCCTCGAGTCGAGCTCCGAGTCCGCGAGTCGACTGATACTCCTCACCGACTCTTCACGCAATTCCTCGGGTCGAACTCGCTCCTCGAGTCCAGTTCGCTCCTCGAGTCGAGCTCGCTCCTCGAGTCGAGCCCCGAGTCCGCGAGTCGACTGATACTCCTCGCCGACTCTTTACGCAATTCCTCGAGTCGAGCTCGCTCCTCGAGTCCAATTCGCTCCTCGAGTCCAGTTCGCTCCTCGAGTCGAGCTTCGAGTCCGCGAGTCGACTGATACTCCTCGTGCCGACTTCAGGCAAGTCCTCGACTCGAGCTCGCTCCCCGAGTCCAGTTGGCTCCTCGAGTCGAGCTCGCTCCTCGAGTCTAGTTCGCTCCTCGAGTCGAGCTCGCTCCTCGAGTCGAGCTCCGAGTCCGCGAGTCGACTGATACTCCTCGCCGACTCTTCACGCAATTCCTCGAGTCGAGCTCGCTCCTCGAGTCCAGTTCGCTCCTCGAGTCCAGTTCGCTCCTCGACTCGAGCTCCGAGTCCGCGAGTCGACTGATACTCCTCGCCGACTCTTCGCGCAATTCCTCGGGTCGAGCTCGCTCCTCGAGTCCAATTCGCTCCTCGAGTCGAGCTCGCTCCTCGAATCGAGCTCCGAGTCCGCGAGTCGAGTGATACTCCTCGCCGACTCTTCACGCAAGTCGTCGAGTCGAGCTCGCTCCTCGAGTCCAGTTCGCTCCTTGAAACGAGCTCGCTCCTCGGGTCGAGCTCGCTCCTCGAGTCGAGCTCCGAGTCCGCGAGTCGACTGATACTCCTCGCCGACTCTTCGCGCAATTCCTCGAGTCAAGCTCCGAGTCTGCGAGTCGACTGATACTTCTCGCCGACTCTTCACGCAATTCCTCGAGTCGAGCTCGCTTCTTGAGTCCAGTTCGCTCCTCGAGTCGAGCTCCGAGTCCGCGAGTCGACTGATACTCCTCGCCGACTCGTCGCGCAATTCCTCGAGTCGAGCTCGCTCCTTGAGTAAAGTTCGCTCCTTGAGTCCAGTTCGCTCCTCGAGTCGAGCTCCGAGTCCGCGAGTCGACTGGTACTCCTCGCCGACTCTTCACGCAATTCCTCGAGTCGAGCTCGCTCCTGGAGTCTAGTTCGCTCCTCGAGTCGTGCTCCGAGTCCGCGAGTCGATTGATACTCCCCGCCAACTCTTCACGCAGTTCCTCGAGTCGAGCTCGCTCCTCGAGTCCAGCTCGCTCCTCGAGTTCAGTTCGCTCCCCGAGTCCAATTTGCTCCTCGAGTCGAGCTCCGAGTCCGCTAGTCGACTGATACTCCTCGCCGACTCTTCACGCAAGTCCTCGAGTCGAGGTCGCTCCTCGAGTCCAGTTCGCTCCTCGATTCGACCTCGCTCCTCGAGTCCAGTTCGCTCCTCGAGTCGAGCTCCGAGTCTGCGAGTCGACTGATACTCCTCACCGACTCTTCACGCAATTCCTCATGTCGAACTCGCTCCTCGAGTCCAGTTCGCTCCTCGAGTCGAGCTCGCTCCTCGAGTCGAGCCCCGAGTCCGCGAGTCGACTGATACTCCTCGCCGACTCTTTACGCAATTCCTCGAGTCGAGCTCGCTCCTCGAGTCCAATTCGCTCCTCGAGTCCAGTTCGCTCCTCGAGTCGAGCTCCGAGTCCGCGAGTCGACTGATACTCCTCGTGCCGACTTCACGCAAGTCCTCGACTCGAGCTCGCTCCCCGAGTCCAGTTGGCTCCTCGAGTCGAGCTCGCTCCTCGAGTCTAGTTCGCTCCTCGTGTCGAGCTCGCTCCTCGAGTCGAGCTCCGAGTCCGCGAGTCGACTGATACTCCTCGCCGACTCTTCACGCAATTCCTCGAGTCGAGCTCGCTCCTCGAGTCCAGTTCGCTCCTCGAGTCCAGTTCGCTCCTCGACTCGAGCTCCGAGTCCGCGAGTCGATTGATACTCCTCGCCGACTCTTCACGCAATTCCTCGGGTCGAGCTCCGAGTCTGCGAGTCGACTGATACTTCTCGCCGACTCTTCACGCAATTCCTCGAGTCAAGCTCGCTTCTTGAGTCCAGTTCGCTCCTCGAGTCGAGCTCCGAGTTCGCGAGTCGACTGATACTCCTCGCCGACTCGTCGCGCAATTCCTCGAGTCGAGCTCGCTCCTCGAGTCCAGTTCGCTCCTTGAGTCCAGTTCGCTCCTCGAGTCCAGTTCGCTCCTTGAGTCCAGTTCGCTCCTCGAGTCGAGCTCCGAGTCCGCGAGTCGACTGATACTCCACGCCGACTCTTCACGCAATTCCTCGGGTCGAGCTCGGTCCTCGAGTCCAATTCGCTCCTCGAGTCGAGCTCGCTCCTCGAGTCGAGCTCGCTCCTCGAATCGAGCTCCGAGTCCGCGAGTCGAGTGATACTCCTCGCCGACTCTTCACGCAAGTCGTCGAGTCGAGCTCGCTCCTCGAGTCCAGTTCGCTCCTCGAAACGAGCTCGCTCCTCGGGTCGAGCTCGCTCCTCGAGTCGAGCTCCGAGTCCGCGAGTCGACTGATACTCCTCGCCGACTCTTCGCGCAATTCCTCGAGTCGAGCTCGGTCCTCGAGTCCAGTTCGCTCCTCGAGTCCAGTTCGCTCCTCGAATCGAGCTCCGAGTCCGCGAGTCGACTGATACTCCTCGCCGACTCTTCACGCAATTCCTCGAGTCGAGCTCGCTCCTCGAGTCCAGTTCGCTCCTCGAGTCGAGCTCACTCCTCGAGTTGAGCTCTGAGTCCACGAGTCGACTGATACTCCTCGCCGACTCTTCACGTAATTCCTCGAGTCGAGCTCACTCCTCGAGTCCATTTCGTTCCTCGAGTCGAGCTCCGAGTCCGCGAGTCGACTGATACTCCCGGCCGACTCTTCACGCAATTCCTCGAGTCGAGCTCGCTCCTCGAGTCCAGCTCGTCCACGAGCTCAGTTCGCTCCCCGAGTCCAATTCGCTCCTCGGGTCGAGCTCCGAGTCCGCGAGTCGACTGATACTCCTCGCTGACTCTTCACGCAAGTCCTCGAGTCGAGCTCGCTCCTCGAGTCCAGTTCGCTCCTCGAGTCGAGCTCGCTCCTCGGGTCGAGCTCGCTCCTAGAGTCCAGTTTGCTCCTCGAGTCGAGCTCCGAGTCCGCGAGTCGACTGATACTCCTCGCCGACTCTTCGCGCAATTCCTCGAGTCAAGCTCCGAGTCCGCGAGTCGACTGATACTCCTCGTGCCGACTCTTCATGCAAGTCCTCGAGTCGAGCTCGCTCCTCGAGTCGAGTTCGCTCCTCGAGTCGAGTTCGCTCCTCGAGTCTAGCTCGCTCCTCGAGTCTAGTTCGCTCCTCGAGTCCAGTTCGCTGCTCAAGTCGAACTCGCTCCTCGAGTCGAGCTCCGAGTCCGCGAGTAGACTGATACTCCTCGCCGACTCTTCACGCAATTCCTCGAGTCGAGCTCGCTCCTGGAGTCTAGTTCGCTCCTCGAGTCGAGCTCCGAGTCCGCGAGTCGATTGATACTCCCCGCCGACTCTTCACGCAGTTCCTCGAGTCGAGCTCGCTCCTCGAGTCAAGCTCGCTCCCCGAGTCCAATTCGCTCCTCGAGTCGAGCTCCGAGTCCGCTAGTCGACTGATACTCCTCGCCGACTCTTCACGCAAGTCCTCGAGTCGAGCTCGCTCCTCGAGTCCAGTTCGCTCCTCGAGTCGACCTCGCTCCTCGAGTCTAGTTCGCTCCTCGAGTCGAGCTCTGAGTCCGCGAGTCGACTGATACTCCTCACCGACTCTTCACGCAGTTCCTCGGGTCGAACTCGCTCCTCGAGTCCAGTTCGCTCCTCGAGTCGAGCTCGCTCCTCGAGTCCAGTTCGCCCCTCGAGTCGAGCTCGCTCCTCGAGTCCAGTACGCTCCTCGAGTCGAGCTCGCTCCTCGAGTCCAGTTCGCCCCTCGAGTCGAGCTCGCTCCTCGAGTCCAGTTCGCTCCTCGAGTCCAGTTCGCTCCTCGAGTCCAGTTCGCTCCTCGAGTCCAGTTCGCTCCTCGAGTCGAACTCGCTCCTCGGGTCGAGCTCGCTCCTCGAGTCCAGTTCGCTCCTCGAGTCGAGCTCCGAGTCCACGAGTCGACTGATACTCCTCGCCGACTCTTCACGCAATTCCTCGGGTCGAGCTCGAGTCCGCGAGTCGACTGATACTCCTCGCCGACTCTTCACGCAAGTCCTCGAGTCGAGCTCGCTCCTCGAGTCCAGTTCGCTCCTCGAGTCGAGCTCGCTCCATGGGTCGAGCTCGCTCCTCGAGTCCAGTTCGCTCCTCGAGTCGAGCTCGCTCCTCGAGTCGAGCTCCGAGTCCGCGAGTTGACTGATACTCCTCGCCGACTCTTCGCGCAATTCCTCGAATCAAGCTCCGAGTCCGCGAGTCGACTGATACTCCTCGCCGACTCTTCACGCAATTCCTCGAGTCGAGCTCGCTCCTCGAGTCCAGTTCGCTCCTCGAGTCGAGCTCCGAGTCCGCGAGTCGACTGATACTCCTCGTGCCAACTCTTCATGCAAGTCCTCGAGTCGAGTTCGCTCCTCGAGTCTAGCTCGCTCCTCGAGTCCAGTTCGCTCCTCGAGTCGAGCTCGCTCCTCGGGTCGAGCTCGCTCCTCGAGTCCAGTTTGCTCCTCGAGTCGAGCTCCGAGTCCGCGAGTCGACTGATACTCCTCGCCGAATCTTCGCGCAATTCCTCGAGTCAAGCTCCGAGTCCGCGAGTCGACTGATACTCCTCGCCGACTCTTCACGTAATTCCTCGAGTCGAGCTCGCTCCTCGAGTCCAGTTCGCTCCTCGAGTCGAGCTCCGAGTCCGCGAGTCGACTGATACTCCTCGTGCCGACTCTTCATGCAAGTCCTCGAGTCGAGTTCGCTCCTCGAGTCTAGCTCGCTCCTCAAGTCCAGTTCGCTCCTCGAGTCCAGTTCGCTGCTCGAGTCGAGCTCGCTCCTCGAGTCGAGCTCCGAGTCCGCGAGTCGACTGATACTCCTCGCCGACTATTCACGCAATTCCTCGAGTCGAGCTCGCTCCTGGAGTCCAGTTCGCTCCTCGAGTCGAGCTCCGAGTCCGCGAGTCGATTGATACTCCCCGCCGACTCTTCACGCAGTTCCTCGAGTCGAGCTCGCTCCTCAAGTCCAGCTCGCTCCTCGAGTTCAGTTCGCTCCCCGAGTCCAATTCGCTCCTCGAGTCGAGCTCCGAGTCCGCTAGTCGACTGATACTCCTCGCCGACTCTTCACGCAAGTCCTCGAGTCGAGCTCGCTCCTCGAGTCTGGTTCGCTCCTCGAGTCGAGCTCCGAGTCCGCGAGTCGACTGATACTCCTCACCGACTCTTCACGCAATTCCTCGGGTCGAACTCGCTCCTCGAGTCCAGTTCGCTCCTCGAGTCGAGCTCGCTCCTCGAGTCGAGGCCCAAGTCCGCGAGTCGACTGATACTCCTCGCCGACTCTTTACGCAATTCCTCGAGTCGAGCTCGCTCCTTGAGTCCAATTCGCTCCTCGACTCCAGTTCGCTCCTCGAGTCGAGCTCCGAGTCCGCGAGTCGACTGATACTCCTCGTGCCGACTTCACGCAAGTCCTCGACTCGAGCTCGCTCCCCGAGTCCAGTTCGCTCCTCGAGTCGAGCTCGCTCCTCGAGTCCAGTTCGCTCCTCGAGTCGAGCTCGCTCCTCGACTCTTGCTCCGAGTCCGCGAGTCGACTGATACTCCTCGCCGACTCTTCACGCAATTCCTCGAGTCGTGCTCGCTCCTCGAGTCCAGTTCGCTCCTCGAGTCCAGTTCGCTCCTCCAGTCGAGCTCCGAGTCCGCGAGTCGACTGATACTCCTCGAGTCGAGCTCGCTCCTCGAGTCAAGTTCGCTCCTCTAGTCGAGTTCGCTCCTCGAGTCTAGCTCGCTCCTCGAGTCCAGTTCGCTCCTCGAGTCCAGTTCGCTCCTCGAGTCGAGCTCGCTCCTCGAGTCCAGTTCGCCCCTCGAGTCGAGCTCGCTCCTCGAGTCCAGTACGCTCCTCGAGTCGAGCTCGCTCCTCGAGTCCAGTTCGCCCCTCGAGTCGAGCTCGCTCCTCGAGTCCAGTTCGCTCCTCGAGTCGAGTTCGCTCCTCGGGTCGAGCTCGCTCCTCGAGTCCAGTTCGCTCCTCGAGTCGAGCTCCGAGTCCACGAGTCGACTGATACTCCTCGCCGACTCTTCACGCAATTCCTCGAGTCGAGCTTGCTCCTCGAGTCCAGCTCACTCCTCGAGTCCAGTTCGCTCCTCGAGTCCAGTTCGCTCCTCGAGTCCAGTTCGCTCCTCGAGTCTAGCTCGCTCCTCGAGTCTAGTTCGCTCCTCGAGTCCAGTTCGCTGCTCGAGTCGAACTCGCTCCTCGAGTCGAGCTCCGAGTCCGCGAGTAGACTGATACTCCTCGCCGACTCTTCACGCAATTCCTCGAGTCGAGCTCGCTCCTGGAGTCTAGTTCGCTCCTCGAGTCGAGCTCCGAGTCCGCGAGTCGATTGATACTCCCCGCCGACTCTTCACGCAGTTCCTCGAGTCGAGCTCGCTCCTCGAGTCAAGCTCGCTCCCCGAGTCCAATTCGCTCCTCGAGTCGAGCTCCGAGTCCGCTAGTCGACTGATACTCCTCGCCGACTCTTCACGCAAGTCCTCGAGTCGAGCTCGCTCCTCGAGTCCAGTTCGCTCCTCGAGTCGAGCTCGCTCCATGGGTCGAGCTCGCTCCTCGAGTCCAGTTCGCTCCTCGAGTCGAGCTCGCTCCTCGAGTCGAGCTCCGAGTCCGCGAGTTGACTGATACTCCTCGCCGACTCTTCGCGCAATTCCTCGAATCAAGCTCCGAGTCCGCGAGTCGACTGATACTCCTCGCCGACTCTTCACGCAATTCCTCGAGTCGAGCTCGCTCCTCGAGTCCAGTTCGCTCCTCGAGTCGAGCTCCGAGTCCGCGAGTCAACTGATACTCCTCGTGCCAACTCTTCATGCAAGTCCTCGAGTCGAGTTCGCTCCTCGAGTCTAGCTCGCTCCTCGAGTCCAGTTCGCTCCTCGAGTCGAGCTCGCTCCTCGGGTCGAGCTCGCTCCTCGAGTCCAGTTTGCTCCTCGAGTCGAGCTCCGAGTCCGCGAGTCGACTGATACTCCTCGCCGAATCTTCGCGCAATTCCTCGAGTCAAGCTCCGAGTCCGCGAGTCGACTGATACTCCTCGCCGACTCTTCACGTAATTCCTCGAGTCGAGCTCGCTCCTCGAGTCCAGTTCGCTCCTCGAGTCGAGCTCCGAGTCCGCGAGTCGACTGATACTCCTCGTGCCGACTCTTCATGCAAGTCCTCGAGTCGAGTTCGCTCCTCGAGTCTAGCTCGCTCCTCAAGTCCAGTTCGCTCCTCGAGTCCAGTTCGCTGCTCGAGTCGAGCTCGCTCCTCGAGTCGAGCTCCGAGTCCGCGAGTCGACTGATACTCCTCGCCGACTATTCACGCAATTCCTCGAGTCGAGCTTGCTCCTGGAGTCCAGTTCGCTCCTCGAGTCGAGCTCCGAGTCCGCGAGTCGATTGATACTCCCCGCCGACTCTTCACGCAGTTCCTCGAGTCGAGCTCGCTCCTCAAGTCCAGCTCGCTCCTCGAGTTCAGTTCGCTCCCCGAGTCCAATTCGCTCCTCGAGTCGAGCTCCGAGTCCGCTAGTCGACTGATACTCCTCGCCGACTCTTCACGCAAGTCCTCGAGTCGAGCTCCCTCCTCGAGTCCAGTTCGCTCCTCGAGTCGAGCTCGCTGCTCGAGTCTGGTTCGCTCCTCGAGTCGAGCTCCGAGTCCGCGAGTCGACTGATACTCCTCACCGACTCTTCACGCAATTCCTCGGGTCGAACTCGCTCCTCGAGTCCAGTTCGCTCCTCGAGTCGAGCTAGCTCCTCGAGTCGAGGCCCGAGTCCGCGAGTCGACTGATACTCCTCGCCGACTCTTTACGCAATTCCTCGAGTCGAGCTCGCTCCTTGAGTCCAATTCGCTCCTCGACTCCAGTTCGCTCCTCGAGTCGAGCTCCGAGTCCGCGAGTCGACTGATACTCCTCGTGCCGACTTCACGCAAGTCCTCGACTCGAGCTCGCTCCCCGAGTCCAGTTCGCTCCTCGAGTCGAGCTCGCTCCTCGAGTCCAGTTCGCTCCTCGAGTCGAGCTCGCTCCTCGACTCGAGCTCCGAGTCCGCGAGTCGACTGATACTCCTCGCCGACTCTTCACGCAATTCCTCGAGTCGAGCTCGCTCCTCGAGTCCAGTTCGCTCCTCGAGTCCAGTTCGCTCCTCCAGTCGAGCTCCGAGTCCGCGAGTCGACTGATACTCCTCGAGTCGAGCTCGCTCCTCGAGTCCAGTTCGCTCCTCTATTCGAGTTCGCTCCTCGAGTCTAGCTCGCTCCTCGAGTCCAGTTCGCTCCTCAAGTCCAGTTCGCTCCTCGAGTCGAGCTCGCTCCTCGAGTCCAGTTCGCCCCTCGAGTCGAGCTCGCTCCTCGAGTCCAGAACGCTCCTCGAGTCGAGCTCGCTCCTCGAGTCCAGTTCGCTCCTCGAGTCGAGTTCGCTCCTCGGGTCGAGCTCGCTCCTCGAGTCCAGTTCGCTCCTCGAGTCGAGCTCCGAGTCCACGAGTCGACTGATACTCCTCGCCGACTCTTCACGCAATTCCTCGAGTCGAGCTTGCTCCTCGAGTCCAGCTCACTCCTCGAGTCCAGTTCGCTCCTCGAGTCCAGTTCGCTCCTCGAGTCCAGTTTGCTCCTCGAGTCGAACTCGCTCCTCGGGTCGAGCTCGCTCCTCGAGTCCAGTTCGCTCCTCGAGTCGAGCTCCGAGTCCACGAGTCGACTGATACTCCTCGTCGACTCTTCACGCAATTCCTCGAGTCGAGCTCCGAGTCCGCGAGTCGACTGATACTCCTCGCCGACTCTTCACGCAAGTCCTCGAGTCGAGCTCCGAGTCCGCGAGTCGACTGATACTCCACGCCGACTCTTCACGCAAGTCCTCGAGTCGAGCTCGCTTCTCGAGTCCAGTTCGCTCCTCGAGTCGAGCTCGCTCCTCCGGTCGAGCTCGCTCCTCGAGTCCAGTTTGCTCCTCGAGTCGAGCTCCGAGTCCGCGAGTCGACTGATACACCTCGCCGACTCTTCGCGCAATTCCTCGAGTCAAGCTCCGAGTCTGCGAGTCGACTGATACTCCTCGCCGACTCTTCACGCAACTCCTCGGGTCGAGCTCGCTCCTCTAGTCCAGTTCGCTCCTCGAGTCGAGCTCCGAGCCCGCGAGTCGACTGATACTCCTCGTGCCGACTCTTCACGCAAGTCCTCGAGTCGAGCTCGCTCCTCGAGTCGAGTTCGCTCCTCGAGTCTAGCTCGCTCCTAGAGTCCAGTTCGCTCCTCGAGTCCAGTTCACTCCTCGAGTCCAGTTCGCTCCTCGAGTCGAACTCGCTCCTCGGGTTGAGCTCGCTCCTCGAGTCCAGTTCGCTCCTCGAGTCGAGCTCCGAGTCCACGAGTCGACTGATACTCCTCGCCGACTCTTCACGCAATTCCTCGAGTCGAGCTCCGAGTCCGCGAGTCGACTGATACTCCTCGCCGGCTCTTCACGCAAGTCCTCGAGTCGAGCTCCGAGTCCGCGAGTCGACTGATACTCCTCGCCGACTCTTCACGCAAGTCCTCGAGTCGAACTCGCTTCTCGAGTCCAGTTCGCTCCTCGAGTCGAGCTCGCTCCTCGGGTCGAGCTCGCTCCTCGAGTCCAGTTTGCTCCTCGAGTCGAGCTCCGAGTCCGCGAGTCGACTGATACTCCTCGCCGACTCTTCGCGCAATTCCTCGAGTCAAGCTCCGAGTCTGCGAGTCGACTGATACTCCTCGCCGACTCTTCACGCAACTCCTCGGGTCGAGCTCGCTCCTCTAGTCCAGTTCGCTCCTCGAGTCGAGCTCCGAGCCCGCGAGTCGACTGATACTCCTCGTGCCGACTCTTCACGCAAGTCCTCGAGTCGAGCTCGCTCCTCGAGTCGAGTTCGCTCCTCGAGTCGAGCTCGCTCCTCGAGTCCAGTTCGCTCCTCGAGTCGAGCTCGCTGCTCGAGTCTGGTTCGCTCCTCGAGTCGAGCTCCGAGTCCGCGAGTCGACTGATACTCCTCACCGACTCTTCACGCAATTCCTCGGGTCGAACTCGCTCCTCGAGTCCAGTTCGCTCCTCGAGTCGAGCTCGCTCCTCGAGTCGAGGCCCGAGTCCGCGAGTCGACTGATACTCCTCGCCGACTCTTTACGCAATTCCTCGAGTCGAGCTCGCTCCTTGAGTCCAATTCGCTCCTCGACTCCAGTTCGCTCCTCGAGTCGAGCTCCGAGTCCGCGAGTCGACTGATACTCCTCGTGCCGACTTCACGCAAGTCCTCGACTCGAGCTCGCTCCCCGAGTCCAGTTCGCTCCTCGAGTCGAGCTCGCTCCTCGAGTCCAGTTCGCTCCTCGAGTCGAGCTCGCTCCTCGACTCGAGCTCCGAGTCCGCGAGTCGACTGATACTCCTCGCCGACTCTTCACGCAATTCCTCGAGTCGAGCTCGCTCCTCGAGTCCAGTTCGCTCCTCGAGTCCAGTTCGCTCCTCCAGTCGAGCTCCGAGTCCGCGAGTCGACTGATACTCCTCGAGTCGAGCTCGCTCCTCGAGTCCAGTTCGCTCCTCTATTCGAGTTCGCTCCTCGAGTCTAGCTCGCTCCTCGAGTCCAGTTCGCTCCTCGAGTCCAGTTCGCTCCTCGAGTCGAGCTCGCTCCTCGAGTCCAGTTCGCCCTTCGAGTCGAGCTCGCTCCTCGAGTCCAGTACGCTCCTCGAGTCGAGCTCGCTCCTCGAGTCGAGCTCGCTCCTCGAGTCCAGTTCGCCCCTCGAGTCGAGCTCGCTCCTCGAGTCCAGTTCGCTCCTCGAGTCGAGTTCGCTCCTCGGGTCGAGCTCGCTCCTCGAGTCCAGTTCGCTCCTCGAGTCGAGCTCCGAGTCCACGAGTCGACTGATACTCCTCGCCGACTCTTCACGCAATTCCTCGAGTCGAGCTTGCTCCTCGAGTCCAGCTCACTCCTCGAGTCCAGTTCGCTCCTCGAGTCCAGTTCGCTCCTCGAGTCGAACTCGCTCCTCGGGTCGAGCTCGCTCCTCGAGTCCAGTTCGCTCCTCGAGTCGAGCTCCGAGTCCACGAGTCGACTGATACTCCTCGTCGACTCTTCACGCAATTCCTCGAGTCGAGCTCCGAGTCCGCGAGTCGACTGATACTCCTCGCCGACTCTTCACGCAAGTCCTCGAGTCGAGCTCCGAGTCCGCGAGTCGACTGATACTCCACGCCGACTCTTCACGCAAGTCCTCGAGTCGAGCTCGCTTCTCGAGTCCAGTTCGCTCCTCGAGTCGAGCTCGCTCCTCCGGTCGAGCTCGCTCCTCGAGTCCAGTTTGCTCCTCGAGTCGAGCTCCGAGTCCGCGAGTCGACTGATACACCTCGCCGACTCTTCGCGCAATTCCTCGAGTCAAGCTCCGAGTCTGCGAGTCGACTGATACTCCTCGCCGACTCTTCACGCAACTCCTCGGGTCGAGCTCGCTCCTCTAGTCCAGTTCGCTCCTCGAGTCGAGCTCCGAGCCCGCGAGTCGACTGATACTCCTCGTGCCGACTCTTCACGCAAGTCCTCGAGTCGAGCTCGCTCCTCGAGTCGAGTTCGCTCCTCGAGTCTAGCTCGCTCCTCGAGTCCAGTTCGCTCCTCGAGTCCAGTTCACTCCTCGAGTCCAGTTCGCTCCTCGAGTCGAACTCGCTCCTCGGGTTGAGCTCGCTCCTCGAGTCCAGTTCGCTCCTCGAGTCGAGCTCCGAGTCCACGAGTCGACTGATACTCCTCGCCGACTCTTCACGCAATTCCTCGAGTCGAGCTCCGAGTCCGCGAGTCGACTGATACTCCTCGCCGACTCTTCACGCAAGTCCTCGAGTCGAGCTCCGAGTCCGCGAGTCGACTGATACTCCTCGCCGACTCTTCACGCAAGTCCTCGAGTCGAACTCGCTTCTCGAGTCCAGTTCGCTCCTCGAGTCGAGCTCGCTCCTCGGGTCGAGCTCGCTCCTCGAGTCCAGTTTGCTCCTCGAGTCGAGCTCCGAGTCCGCGAGTCGACTGATACTCCTCGCCGACTCTTCGCGCAATTCCTCGAGTCAAGCTCCGAGTCTGCGAGTCGACTGATACTCCTCGCCGACTCTTCACGCAACTCCTCGGGTCGAGCTCGCTCCTCGAGTCCAGTTCGCTCCTCGAGTCGAGCTCCGAGTCCGCGAGTCGACTGATACTCCTCGTGCCGACTCTTCACGCAAGTCCTCGAGTCGAGCTCGCTCCTCGAGTCGAGTTCGCTCCTCGAGTCTAGCTCGCTCCTCGAGTCCAGTTCGCTCCTCGAGTCCAGTTCGCTCCTCGAGTCGAGCTCGCTCCTCGAGTCGAGCTCCGAGTCCGCGAGTCGAATGATACTCCTCGCCGACTCTTCACGCAATTCCTCGAGTCGAGCTCGCTCCTGGAGTCCAGTTCGCTCCTCGAGTCGAGCTCCGAGTCCGCGAGTCGATTGATACTCCCCGCCGACTCTTCACGCAATTCCTCGATTCGAGCTCGCTCCTCGAGTCCAGCTCGCTCCTCGAGTTCAGTTCGCTCCCCGAGTCCAATTCGCTCCTCGAGTCGAGCTCCGAGTCCGCGAGTCGACTGATACTCCTCGCCGACTCTTCACGCAAGTCCTCGAGTCGAGCTCGCTCCTCGAGTCCAGTTCGCTCCTCGAGTCGAGCTCCGAGTCCGCGAGTCGACTGATACTCCTCACCGACTCTTCACGTAATTCCTCGGGTCGAACTCGCTCCTCGAGTCCAGTTCGCTCCTCGAGTCGAGCTCGCTCCTCGAGTCGAGCCCCGAGTCCGCGAGTCAACTGATACTCCTCGCCGACTCTTTACGCAATTCCTCGAGTCGAGCTCACTCCTCGAGTCCAATTCGCTCCTCGAGTCCAGTTCGCTCCTCGAGTCGAGCTCCGAGTCCGCGAGTCGACTGATACTCCTCGTGCCGACTTCACGCAAGTCCTCGAGTCAAGCTCGCTCCCCGATTCCAGTTCGCTCCTCGAGTCCAGCTCACTCCTCGAGTCCAGTTCGCTCCTCGAGTCCAGTTCGCTCCTCGAGTCCAGTTCGCTCCTCGAGTCGAACTCGCTCCTCGGGTCGAGCTCGCTCCTCGAGTCCAGTTCGCTCCTCGAGTCGAGCTCCGAGTCCACGAGTCGACTGATACTACTCGCCGACTCTTCACGCAATCCCTCGAGTCGAGCTCCGAGTCCGCGAGTCGACTGATACTCCTCGCCGACTCTTCACGCAAGTCCTCGAGTCGAGCTCCGAGTCCGCGAGTCGACTGATACTCCTCGCCGACTCTTCATGCAAGTCCTCGAGTCGAGTTCGCTCCTCGAGTCTAGCTCGCTCCTCGAGTCCAGTTCGCTCCTCGAGTCCAGTTCGCTGCTCGGGTCGAGCTCGCTCCTAGAGTCGAGCTCCGAGTCCGCGAGTCGACTGATACTCCCCGCCGACTCTTCACGCAATTCCTCGAGTCGAGCTCGCTCCTCGAGTCCAGCTCGTCCTCGAGATCAGTTCGCTCCCCGAGTCCAATTCGCTCCTCGGGTCGAGCTCCGAGTCCGCGAGTCGACTGATACTCCTCGCCGACTCTTCACGCAAGTCCTCGAGTCGAGCTCGCTCCTCGAGTCCAGTTCGCTCCTCGAGTCGAGCTCGCTCCTCGGGTCGAGCTCGCTCCTCGAGTCCAGTTCGCTCCTCGAGTCGAGCTCCGAGTCCACGAGTCGACTGATACTCCTCGCCGACTCTTCACGCAATTCCTCGAGTCGAGCTCGCTCCTCGAGTCCAGCTCACTCCTCGAGTCCAGTTCGCTCCTCGAGTCCAGTTCGCTCCTCGAGTCCAGTTCGCTCCTCGAGTCGAACTCGCTCCTCGGGTCGAGCTCGCTCCTCGAGTCCAGTTCGCTCCTCGAGTCGAGCTCCGAGTCCACGAGTCGACTGATACTCCTCGCCGACTCTTCACGCAATTCCTCGGGTCGAGCTCGAGTCCGCGAGTCGACTGATACTCCTCGCCGACTCTTCACGCAAGTCCTCGAGTCGAGCTCGCTCCTCGAGTCCAGTTCGCTCCTCGAGTCGAGCTCGCTCCATGGGTCGAGCTCGCTCCTCGAGTCCAGTTCGCTCCTCGAGTCGAGCTCGCTCCTCGAGTCGAGCTCCGAGTCCGCGAGTTGACTGATACTCCTCGCCGACTCTTCGCGCAATTCCTCGAATCAAGCTCCGAGTCCGCGAGTCGACTGATACTCCTCGCCGACTCTTCACGCAATTCCTCGAGTCGAGCTCGCTCCTCGAGTCCAGTTCGCTCCTCGAGTCGAGCTCCGAGTCCGCGAGTCGACTGATACTCCTCGTGCCAACTCTTCATGCAAGTCCTCGAGTCGAGTTCGCTCCTCGAGTCTAGCTCGCTCCTCGAGTCCAGTTCGCTCCTCGAGTCGAGCTCGCTCCTCGGGTCGAGCTCGCTCCTCGAGTCCAGTTTGCTCCTCGAGTCGAGCTGCGAGTCCGCGAGTCGACTGATACTCCTCGCCGAATCTTCGCGCAATTCCTCGAGTCAAGCTCCGAGTTCGCGAGTCGACTGATACTCCTCGCCGACTCTTCACGTAATTCCTCGAGTCGAGCTCGCTCCTCGAGTCCAGTTCGCTCCTCGAGTCGAGCTCCGAGTCCGCGAGTCGACTGATACTCCTCGTGCCGACTCTTCATGCAAGTCCTCGAGTCGAGTTCGCTCCTCGAGTCTAGCTCGCTCCTCGAGTCCAGTTCGCTCCTCGAGTCCAGTTCGCTGCTCGAGTCGAGCTCGCTCCTCGAGTCGAGCTCCGAGTCCGCGAGTCGACTGATACTCCTCGCCGACTATTCACGCAATTCCTCGAGTCGAGCTTGCTCCTGGAGTCCAGTTCGCTCCTCGAGTCGAGCTCCGAGTCCGCGAGTCGATTGATACTCCCCGCCGACTCTTCACGCAGTTCCTCGAGTCGAGCTCGCTCCTCAAGTCCAGCTCGCTCCTCGAGTTCAGTTCGCTCCCCGAGTCCAATTCGCTCCTCGAGTCGAGCTCCGAGTCCGCTAGTCGACTGATACTCCTCGCCGACTCTTCACGCAAGTCCTCGAGTCGAGCTCGCTCCTCGAGTCCAGTTCGCTCCTTGAGTCGAGCTCGCTGCTCGAGTCTGGTTCGCTCCTCGAGTCGAGCTCCGAGTCCGCGAGTCGACTGATACTCCTCACCGACTCTTCACGCAATTCCTCGGGTCGAACTCGCTCCTCGAGTCCAGTTCGCTCCTCGAGTCGAGCTAGCTCCTCGAGTCGAGGCCCGAGTCCGCGAGTCGACTGATACTCCTCGCCGACTCTTTACGCAATTCCTCGAGTCGAGCTCGCTCCTTGAGTCCAATTCGCTCCTCGACTCCAGTTCGCTCCTCGAGTCGAGCTCCGAGTCCGCGAGTCGACTGATACTCCTCGTGCCGACTTCACGCAAGTCCTCGACTCGAGCTCGCTCCCCGAGTCCAGTTCGCTCCTCGAGTCGAGCTCGCTCCTCGAGTCCAGTTCGCTCCTCGAGTCGAGCTCGCTCCTCGACTCGAGCTCCGAGTCCGCGAGTCGACTGATACTCCTCGCCGACTCTTCACGCAATTCCTCGAGTCGAGCTCGCTCCTCGAGTCCAGTTCGCTCCTCGAGTCCAGTTCGCTCCTCCAGTCGAGCTCCGAGTCCGCGAGTCGACTGATACTCCTCGAGTCGAGCTCGCTCCTCGAGTCCAGTTCGCTCCTCTATTCGAGTTCGCTCCTCGAGTCTAGCTCGCTCCTCGAGTCCAGTTCGCTCCTCGAGTCCAGTTCGCTCCTCGAGTCGAGCTCGCTCCTCGAGTCCAGTTCGCCCCTCGAGTCGAGCTCGCTCCTCGAGTCCAGAACGCTCCTCGAGTCGAGCTCGCTCCTCGAGTCCAGTTCGCCCCTCGAGTCGAGCTCGCTCCTCGAGTCCAGTTCGCTCCTCGAGTCGAGTTCGCTCCTCGGGTCGAGCTCGCTCCTCGAGTCCAGTTCGCTCCTCGAGTCGAGCTCCGAGTCCACGAGTCGACTGATACTCCTCGCCGACTCTTCACGCAATTCCTCGAGTCGAGCTTGCTCCTCGAGTCCAGCTCACTCCTCGAGTCCAGTTCACTCGTCGAGTCCAGTTCGCTCCTCGAGTCCAGTTCGCTCCTCGAGTCGAACTCGCTCCTCGGGTCGAGCTCGCTCCTCGAGTCCAGTTCGCTCCTCGAGTCGAGCTCCGAGTCCACGAGTCGACTGATACTCCTCGTCGACTCTTCACGCAATTCCTCGAGTCGAGCTCCGAGTCCGCGAGTCGACTGATACTCCTCGCCGACTCTTCACGCAAGTCCTCGAGTCGAGCTCCGAGTCCGCGAGTCGACTGATACTCCACGCCGACTCTTCACGCAAGTCCTCGAGTCGAGCTCGCTTCTCGAGTCCAGTTCGCTCCTCGAGTCGAGCTCGCTCCTCCGGTCGAGCTCGCTCCTCGAGTCCAGTTTGCTCCTCGAGTCGAGCTCCGAGTCCGCGAGTCGACTGATACACCTCGCCGACTCTTCGCGCAATTCCTCGAGTCAAGCTCCGAGTCTGCGAGTCGACTGATACTCCTCGCCGACTCTTCACGCAACTCCTCGGGTCGAGCTCGCTCCTCTAGTCCAGTTCGCTCCTCGAGTCGAGCTCCGAGCCCGCGAGTCGACTGATACTCCTCGTGCCGACTCTTCACGCAAGTCCTCGAGTCGAGCTCGCTCCTCGAGTCGAGTTCGCTCCTCGAGTCTAGCTCGCTCCTCGAGTCCAGTTCGCTCCTCGAGTCCAGTTCACTCCTCGAGTCCAGTTCGCTCCTCGAGTCGAACTCGCTCCTCGGGTTGAGCTCGCTCCTCGAGTCCAGTTCGCTCCTCGAGTCGAGCTCCGAGTCCACGAGTCGACTGATACTCCTCGCCGACTCTTCACGCAATTCCTCGAGTCGAGCTCCGAGTCCGCGAGTCGACTGATACTCCTCGCCGACTCTTCACGCAAGTCCTCGAGTCGAGCTCCGAGTCCGCGAGTCGACTGATACTCCTCGCCGACTCTTCACGCAAGTCCTCGAGTCGAACTCGCTTCTCGAGTCCAGTTCGCTCCTCGAGTCGAGCTCGCTCCTCGGGTCGAGCTCGCTCCTCGAGTCCAGTTTGCTCCTCGAGTCGAGCTCCGAGTCCGCGAGTCGACTGATACTCCTCGCCGACTCTTCGCGCAATTCCTCGAGTCAAGCTCCGAGTCTGCGAGTCGACTGATACTCCTCGCCGACTCTTCACGCAACTCCTCGGGTCGAGCTCGCTCCTCTAGTCCAGTTCGCTCCTCGAGTCGAGCTCCGAGCCCGCGAGTCGACTGATACTCCTCGTGCCGACTCTTCACGCAAGTCCTCGAGTCGAGCTCGCTCCTCGAGTCCAGTTCGCTCCTCGAGTCGAGCTCGCTCCTCGAGTCCAGTTCGCTCCTCGAGTCGAGCTCGCTGCTCGAGTCTGGTTCGCTCCTCGAGTCGAGCTCCGAGTCCGCGAGTCGATTGATACTCCTCACCGACTCTTCACGCAATTCCTCGGGTCGAACTCGCTCCTCGAGTCCAGTTCGCTCCTCGAGTCGAGCTCGCTCCTCGAGTCGAGGCCCGAGTCCGCGAGACGACTGATACTCCTCGCCGACTCTTTACGCAATTCCTCGAGTCGAGCTCGCTCCTTGAGTCCAATTCGCTCCTCGACTCCAGTTCGCTCCTCGAGTCGAGCTCCGAGTCCGCGAGTCGACTGATACTCCTCGTGCCGACTTCACGCAAGTCCTCGACTCGAGCTCGCTCCCCGAGTCCAGTTCGCTCCTCGAGTCGAGCTCGCTCCTCGAGTCCAGTTCGCTCCTCGAGTCGAGCTCGCTCCTCGACTCGAGCTCCGAGTCCGCGAGTCGACTGATACTCCTCGCCGACTCTTCACGCAATTCCTCGAGTCGAGCTCGCTCCTCGAGTCCAGTTCGCTCCTCGAGTCCAGTTCGCTCCTCCAGTCGAGCTCCGAGTCCGCGAGTCGACTGATACTCCTCGAGTCGAGCTCGCTCCTCGAGTCCAGTTCGCTCCTCTATTCGAGTTCGCTCCTCGAGTCTAGCTCGCTCCTCGAGTCCAGTTCGCTCCTCGAGTCCAATTCGCTCCTCGAGTCGAGCTCGCTCCTCGAGTCCAGTTCGCCCCTCGAGTCGAGCTCGCTCCTCGAGTCCAGTACGCTCCTCGAGTCGAGCTCGCTCCTCGAGTCGAGCTCGCTCCTCGAGTCTAGTTCGCCCCTCGAGTCGAGCTCGCTCCTCGAGTCCAGTTCGCTCCTCGAGTCGAGTTCGCTCCTCGGGTCGAGCTCGCTCCTCGAGTCCAGTTCGCTCCTCGAGTCGAGCTCCGAGTCCACGAGTCGACTGATACTCCTCGCCGACTCTTCACGCAATTCCTCGAGTCGAGCTTGCTCCTCGAGTCCAGCTCACTCCTCGAGTCCAGTTTGCTCCTCGAGTCCAGTTCGCTCCTCGAGTCCAGTTCGCTCCTCGAGTCGAACTCGCTCCTCGGGTCGAGCTCGCTCCTCGAGTCCAGTTCGCTCCTCGAGTCGAGCTCCGAGTCCACGAGTCGACTGATACTCCTCGTCGACTCTTCACGCAATTCCTCGAGTCGAGCTCCGAGTCCGCGAGTCGACTGATACTCCTCGCCGACTCTTCACGCAAGTCCTCGAGTCGAACTCGCTCCTCGAGTCCAGTTCGCTCCTCGAGTCGAGCTCGCTCCTCGAGTCGAGGCCCGAGTCCGCGAGTCGACTGATACTCCTCGCCGACTCTTTACGCAATTCCTCGAGTCGAGCTCGCTCCTTGAGTCCAATTCGCTCCTCGACTCCAGTTCGCTCCTCGAGTCGAGCTCCGAGTCCGCGAGTCGACTGATACTCCTCGTGCCGACTTCACGCAAGTCCTCGACTCGAGCTCGCTCCCCGAGTCCAGTTCGCTCCTCGAGTCGAGCTCGCTCCTCGAGTCCAGTTCGCTCCTCGAGTCGAGCTCGCTCCTCGACTCGAGCTCCGAGTCCGCGAGTCGACTGATACTCCTCGCCGACTCTTCACGCAATTCCTCGAGTCGAGCTCGCTCCTCGAGTCCAGTTCGCTCCTCGAGTCCAGTTCGCTCCTCCAGTCGAGCTCCGAGTCCGCGAGTCGACTGATACTCCTCGAGTCGAGCTCGCTCCTCGAGTCCAGTTCGCTCCTCTATTCGAGTTCGCTCCTCGAGTCTAGCTCGCTCCTCGAGTCCAGTTCGCTCCTCGAGTCCAGTTCGCTCCTCGAGTCGAGCTCGCTCCTCGAGTCCAGTTCGCCCCTCGAGTCGAGCTCGCTCCTCGAGTCCAGTACGCTCCTCGAGTCGAGCTCGCTCCTCGAGTCGAGCTCGCTCCTCGAGTCCAGTTCGCCCCTCGAGTCGAGCTCGCTCCTCGAGTCCAGTTCGCTCCTCGAGTCGAGTTCGCTCCTCGGGTCGAGCTCGCTCCTCGAGTCCAGTTCGCTCCTCGAGTCGAGCTCCGAGTCCACGAGTCGACTGATACTCCTCGCCGACTCTTCACGCAATTCCTCGAGTCGAGCTTGCTCCTCGAGTCCAGCTCACTCCTCGAGTCCAGTTCGCTCCTCGAGTCCAGTTCGCTCCTCGAGTCCAGTTCGCTCCTCGAGTCGAACTCGCTCCTCGGGTCGAGCTCGCTCCTCGAGTCCAGTTCGCTCCTCGAGTCGAGCTCCGAGTCCACGAGTCGACTGATACTCCTCGTCGACTCTTCACGCAATTCCTCGAGTCGAGCTCCGAGTCCGCGAGTCGACTGATACTCCTCGCCGACTCTTCACGCAAGTCCTCGAGTCGAACTCGCTCCTCGAGTCCAGTTCGCTCCTCGAGTCGAGCTCGCTCCTCGAGTCGAGGCCCGAGTCCGCGAGTCGACTGATACTCCTCGCCGACTCTTTACGCAATTCCTCGAGTCGAGCTCGCTCCTTGAGTCCAATTCGCTCCTCGACTCCAGTTCGCTCCTCGAGTCGAGCTCCGAGTCCGCGAGTCGACTGATACTCCTCGTGCCGACTTCACGCAAGTCCTCGACTCGAGCTCGCTCCCCGAGTCCAGTTCGCTCCTCGAGTCGAGCTCGCTCCTCGAGTCCAGTTCGCTCCTCGAGTCGAGCTCGCTCCTCGACTCGAGCTCCGAGTCCGCGAGTCGACTGATACTCCTCGCCGACTCTTCACGCAATTCCTCGAGTCGAGCTCGCTCCTCGAGTCCAGTTCGCTCCTCGAGTCCAGTTCGCTCCTCCAGTCGAGCTCCGAGTCCGCGAGTCGACTGATACTCCTCGAGTCGAGCTCGCTCCTCGAGTCCAGTTCGCTCCTCTATTCGAGTTCGCTCCTCGAGTCTAGCTCGCTCCTCGAGTCCAGTTCGCTCCTCGAGTCCAGTTCGCTCCTCGAGTCGAGCTCGCTCCTCGAGTCCAGTTCGCCCCTCGAGTCGAGCTCGCTCCTCGAGTCCAGTACGCTCCTCGAGTCGAGCTCGCTCCTCGAGTCGAGCTCGCTCCTCGAGTCCAGTTCGCCCCTCGAGTCGAGCTCGCTCCTCGAGTCCAGTTCGCTCCTCGAGTCGAGTTCGCTCCTCGGGTCGAGCTCGCTCCTCGAGTCCAGTTCGCTCCTCGAGTCGAGCTCCGAGTCCACGAGTCGACTGATACTCCTCGCCGACTCTTCACGCAATTCCTCGAGTCGAGCTTGCTCCTCGAGTCCAGCTCACTCCTCGAGTCCAGTTCGCTCCTCGAGTCCAGTTCGCTCCTCGAGTCCAGTTCGCTCCTCGAGTCGAACTCGCTCCTCGGGTCGAGCTCGCTCCTCGAGTCCAGTTCGCTCCTCGAGTCGAGCTCCGAGTCCACGAGTCGACTGATACTCCTCGTCGACTCTTCACGCAATTCCTCGAGTCGAGCTCCGAGTCCGCGAGTCGACTGATACTCCTCGCCGACTCTTCACGCAAGTCCTCGAGTCGAACTCGCTCCTCGAGTCCAGTTCGCTCCTCGAGTCGAGCTCGCTCCTCGAGTCGAGGCCCGAGTCCGCGAGTCGACTGATACTCCTCGCCGACTCTTTACGCAATTCCTCGAGTCGAGCTCGCTCCTTGAGTCCAATTCGCTCCTCGACTCCAGTTCGCTCCTCGAGTCGAGCTCCGAGTCCGCGAGTCGACTGATACTCCTCGTGCCGACTTCACGCAAGTCCTCGACTCGAGCTCGCTCCCCGAGTCCAGTTCGCTCCTCGAGTCGAGCTCGCTCCTCGAGTCCAGTTCGCTCCTCGAGTCGAGCTCGCTCCTCGACTCGAGCTCCGAGTCCGCGAGTCGACTGATACTCCTCGCCGACTCTTCACGCAATTCCTCGAGTCGAGCTCGCTCCTCGAGTCCAGTTCGCTCCTCGAGTCCAGTTCGCTCCTCCAGTCGAGCTCCGAGTCCGCGAGTCGACTGATACTCCTCGAGTCGAGCTCGCTCCTCGAGTCCAGTTCGCTCCTCTATTCGAGTTCGCTCCTCGAGTCTAGCTCGCTCCTCGAGTCCAGTTCGCTCCTCGAGTCCAGTTCGCTCCTCGAGTCGAGCTCGCTCCTCGAGTCCAGTTCGCCCCTCGAGTCGAGCTCGCTCCTCGAGTCCAGTACGCTCCTCGAGTCGAGCTCGCTCCTCGAGTCGAGCTCGCTCCTCGAGTCCAGTTCGCCCCTCGAGTCGAGCTCGCTCCTCGAGTCCAGTTCGCTCCTCGAGTCGAGTTCGCTCCTCGGGTCGAGCTCGCTCCTCGAGTCCAGTTCGCTCCTCGAGTCGAGCTCCGAGTCCACGAGTCGACTGATACTCCTCGCCGACTCTTCACGCAATTCCTCGAGTCGAGCTTGCTCCTCGAGTCCAGCTCACTCCTCGAGTCCAGTTCGCTCCTCGAGTCCAGTTCGCTCCTCGAGTCCAGTTCGCTCCTCGAGTCGAACTCGCTCCTCGGGTCGAGCTCGCTCCTCGAGTCCAGTTCGCTCCTCGAGTCGAGCTCCGAGTCCACGAGTCGACTGATACTCCTCGTCGACTCTTCACGCAATTCCTCGAGTCGAGCTCCGAGTCCGCGAGTCGACTGATACTCCTCGCCGACTCTTCACGCAAGTCCTCGAGTCGAGCTCCGAGTCCGCGAGTCGACTGATACTCCACGCCGACTCTTCACGCAAGTCCTCGAGTCGAGCTCGCTTCTCGAGTCCAGTTCGCTCCTCGAGTCGAGCTCGCTCCTCCGGTCGAGCTCGCTCCTCGAGTCCAGTTTGCTCCTCGAGTCGAGCTCCGAGTCCGCGAGTCGACTGATACACCTCGCCGACTCTTCGCGCAATTCCTCGAGTCAAGCTCCGAGTCTGCGAGTCGACTGATACTCCTCGCCGACTCTTCACGCAACTCCTCGGGTCGAGCTCGCTCCTCTAGTCCAGTTCGCTCCTCGAGTCGAGCTCCGAGCCCGCGAGTCGACTGATACTCCTCGTGCCGACTCTTCACGCAAGTCCTCGAGTCGAGCTCGCTCCTCGAGTCGAGTTCGCTCCTCGAGTCTAGCTCGCTCCTCGAGTCCAGTTCGCTCCTCGAGTCCAGTTCACTCCTCGAGTCCAGTTCGCTCCTCGAGTCGAACTCGCTCCTCGGGTTGAGCTCGCTCCTCGAGTCCAGTTCGCTCCTCGAGTCGAGCTCCGAGTCCACGAGTCGACTGATACTCCTCGCCGACTCTTCACGCAATTCCTCGAGTCGAGCTCCGAGTCCGCGAGTCGACTGATACTCCTCGCCGACTCTTCATGCAAGTCCTCGAGTCGAGCTCCGAGTCCGCGAGTCGACTGATACTCCTCGCCGACTCTTCACGCAAGTCCTCGAGTCGAACTCGCTTCTCGAGTCCAGTTCGCTCCTCGAGTCGAGCTCGCTCCTCGGGTCGAGCTCGCTCCTCGAGTCCAGTTTGCTCCTCGAGTCGAGCTCCGAGTCCGCGAGTCGACTGATACTCCTCGCCGACTCTTCGCGCAATTCCTCGAGTCAAGCTCCGAGTCTGCGAGTCGACTGATACTCCTCGCCGACTCTTCACGCAACTCCTCGGGTCGAGCTCGCTCCTCGAGTCCAGTTCGCTCCTCGAGTCGAGCTCCGAGTCCGCGAGTCGACTGATACTCCTCGTGCTGACTCTTCACGCAAGTCCTCGAGTCGAGCTCGCTCCTCGAGTCGAGTTCGCTCCTCGAGTCTAGCTCGCTCCTCGAGTCCAGTTCGCTCCTCGAGTCCAGTTCGCTCCTCGAGTCGAGCTCGCTCCTCGAGTCGAGCTCCGAGTCCGCGAGTCGAATGATACTCCTCGCCGACTCTTCACGCAATTCCTCGAGTCGAGCTCGCTCCTGGAGTCCAGTTCGCTCCTCGAGTCGAGCTCCGAGTCCGCGAGTCGATTGATACTCCCCGCCGACTCTTCACGCAATTCCTCGATTCGAGATCGCTCCTCGAGTCCAGCTCGCTCCTCGAGTTCAGTTCGCTCCCCGAGTCCAATTCGCTCCTCGAGTCGAGCTCCGAGTCCGCGAGTCGACTGATACTCCTCGCCGACTCTTCACGCAAGTCCTCGAGTCGAGCTCGCTCCTCGAGTCCAGTTCGCTCCTCGAGTCGAGCTCCGAGTCCGCGAGTCGACTGATACTCCTCACCGACTCTTCACGTAATTCCTCGGGTCGAACTCGCTCCTCGAGTCCAGTTCGCTCCTCGAGTCGAGCTCGCTCCTCGAGTCGAGCCCCGAGTCCGCGAGTCAACTGATACTCCTCGCCGACTCTTTACGCAATTCCTCGAGTCGAGCTCACTCCTCGAGTCCAATTCGCTCCTCGAGTCCAGTTCGCTCCTCGAGTCGAGCTCCGAGTCCGCGAGTCGACTGATACTCCTCGTGCCGACTTCACGCAAGTCCTCGAGTCAAGCTCGCTCCCCGATTCCAGTTCGCTCCTCGAGTCCAGCTCACTCCTCGAGTCCAGTTCGCTCCTCGAGTCCAGTTCGCTCCTCGAGTCCAGTTCGCTCCTCGAGTCGAACTCGCTCCTCGGGTCGAGCTCGCTCCTCGAGTCCAGTTCGCTCCTCGAGTCGAGCTCCGAGTCCACGAGTCGACTGATACTACTCGCCGACTCTTCACGCAATCCCTCGAGTCGAGCTCCGAGTCCGCGAGTCGACTGATACTCCTCGCCGACTCTTCACGCAAGTCCTCGAGTCGAGCTCCGAGTCCGCGAGTCGACTGATACTCCTCGCCGACTCTTCATGCAAGTCCTCGAGTCGAGTTCGCTCCTCGAGTCTAGCTCGCTCCTCGAGTCCAGTTCGCTCCTCGAGTCCAGTTCGCTGCTCGGGTCGAGCTCGCTCCTAGAGTCGAGCTCCGAGTCCGCGAGTCGACTGATACTCCCCGCCGACTCTTCACGCAATTCCTCGAGTCGAGCTCGCTCCTCGAGTCCAGCTCGTCCTCGAGATCAGTTCGCTCCCCGAGTCCAATTCGCTCCTCGGGTCGAGCTCCGAGTCCGCGAGTCGACTGATACTCCTCGCCGACTCTTCACGCAAGTCCTCGAGTCGAGCTCGCTCCTCGAGTCCAGTTCGCTCCTCGAGTCGAGCTCGCTCTTCGGGTCGAGCTCGCTCCTCGAGTCCAGTTTGCTCCTCGAGTCGAGCTCCGAGTCCGCGAGTCGACTGATACTCCTCGCCGAATCTTCGCGCAATTCCTCGTGTCAAGCTCCGAGTCCGCGAGTCGACTGATACTCCTCGCCGACTCTTCACGCAATTCCTCGAGTCGAGCTCGCTCCTCGAGTCCAGTTCGCTCCCCGAGTTGAGCTCCGAGTCCGCGAGTCGACTGATACTCCTCCTGCCGACTCTTCACGCAAGTCCTCGAGTCGAGCTCGCTCCTCGAGTCGAGTTCGCTCCTCGAGTCTAGCTCGCTCCTCGAGTCCAGTTCGCTCCTCGAGTCCAGTTCGCTGCTCGAGTCGAGCTCGCTCCTCGAGTCGACCTCCGAGTCCGCGAGTCGACTGATACTCCTCGCCGACTATTCACGCAATTCCTCGAGTCGAGCTCGCTCCTGGAGTCCAGTTCGCTCCTCGAGTCGAGCTCCGAGTCCGCGAGTCGATTGATACTCCCCGCCGACTCTTCACGCAGTTCCTCGAGTCGAGCTCGCTCCTCAAGTCCAGCTCGCTCGTCGAGTTCAGTTCGCTCCCCGAGTCCAATTCGCTCCTCGAGTCGAGCTCCGACTCCGCTAGTCGAATGATACTCCTCGAGTCCAGTTCGCTCCCCGAGTCCAGTTCGCTCCTCGAGTCCAGCTCACTCCTCGAGTCCAGTTCGCTCCTCGAGTCCAGTTCGCTCCTCGAGTCCAGTTCGCTCCTCGAGTCGAACTCGCTCCTCGGGTCGAGCTCGCTCCTGGAGTCCAGTTCGCTCCTCGAGTCGAGCTCCGAGTCCGCGAGTCGATTGATACTCCCCGCCGACTCTTCACGCAATTCCTCGAGTCGAGCTCGCTCCTCGAGTCCAGCTCGCTCCTCGAGTTCAGTTCGCTCCCCGAGTCCAATTCGCTCCTCGAGTCGAGCTCCGAGTCCGCGAGTCGACTGATACTCCTCGCCGACTCTTCACGCAAGTCCTCGAGTCGAGCTCGCTCCTCGAGTCCAGTTCGCTCCTCGAGTCGATCTCCGAGTCCGCGAGTCGACTGATACTCCTCACCGACTCTTCACACAATTCCTCGAGTCGAACTCGCTCCTCGAGTCCAGTTCGCTCCTCGAGTCGAGCCCCGAGTCCGCGAGTCAACGGATACTCCTCGCCGACTCTTTACGCAATTCCTCGAGTCGAGCTCGCTCCTCGAGTCCAATTCGCTCCTCGAGTCCAGTTCGCTCCTCGAGTCGAGCTCCGAGTCCGTGAGTCGACTGATACTCCTCGTGCCGACTTCACGCAAGTCCTCGAGTCAAGCTCGCTCCCCGAGTCCAGTTCGCTCCTCTAGTCGAGCTCGCTCCTCGAGTCCAGTTCGCTCCTCGAGTCGAGCTCCGAGTCCGCGAGTCGACTGATACTCCTTGCCGACTCTTCACGCAATTCCTCGAGTCGAGCTCGCTCCTCGAGTCCAGTTCGCTCCTCGAGTCGAGTTCCGAGTCCGCGAGTCGACTGATACTCCTCGTGCCGACTCTTCACGCAAGTCCTCGAGTCGAGCTCGCTCCTCGAGTCCAGTTCGCTCCTCGAGTCGAGTTCGCTCCTCGAGACCAGTTCGCTCCTCGAGTCCAGTTCGCCCCTCGAGTCGAGCTCGCTCCTCGAGTCCAGTTCGCTCCTCGAGTCGAGGTCGCTCCTCGAGTCCAGTTCGCCCCTCGAGCCGAGCTCGCTCCTCGCGTCCAGTTCGCTCCTCGAGTCGAGCTCGCTCCTCGGGTCGAGCTCGCTCCTCGAGTCCAGTTCGCTCCTCGAGTCGAGCTCCGAGTCCACGAGTCGACTGATACTCCTCGCCGACTCTTCACGTAATTCCTCGAGTCGAGCTCACTCCTCGAGTCCAGCTCACTCCTCGAGTCCAGTTCGCTCCTCGAGTTGAGTTCGTTCCTCGAGTCAAGTTCGCTCCTCGAGTCCAGTTCGCTCCTCGAGTCGAGCTCGCTCCTCAAGTCCAGTTCGTACCTCGAGTCGAGCTCCGAGTCCACGAGTCGACTAATACTCCTCGCCGACTCTTCACGCAATTCCTCGAGTCGAGCTCCGAGTCCGCGAGTCGACTGATACTCCTCGCCGACTCTTCACGCAAGTCCTCGAGTCGAGCTCGCTCCTCGAGTCCAGTTTGCTCCTCGAGTCGAGCTCGCTCCTCGAGTCCAGTTTGCTCCTCGAGTCGAGCTCCGAGTCCGCGAGTCAACTGATACTCCTCGCCGACTCTTCGCGCAATTCCTCGAGTCAAGCTCCAAGTCCGCGAGTCGACTGATACTTCTCGCCGACTCTTCAAGCAATTCCTCGAGTCGCGCTCGCTTCTCGAGTCCAGTTCGTTCCTCGAGTCGAGCTCCGAGTCCGCGAGTCGACTGATACTTCTCCTGCCGACTCTTCACGCAAGTCCTCGAGTCGAGCTCTCTCCTCGAGTCGAGTTCGCTCCTCGAGTCTAGCTCGCTCCTCGAGTCCAGTTCGCTACTCGAGTCCAGTTCGCTCCTCGAGTCGAGCTCGCTCCTCGAGTCGAGCTCCGAGTCCGCGAGTCGACTGATACTCCTCGCCGACTCTTCACGCAATTCCTCGAGTCGAGCTCGCTCCTGGAGTCCAGTTCGCTCCTCGAGTCGAGCTCCGAGTCCGCGAGTCGATTGATACTCCCCGCCGACTCTTCACGCAATTCCTCGAGTCGAGCTCGCTCCTCGAGTCCAGTTCGCTCCTCGAGTCGAGGTCGCTCCTCGAGTCCAGTTCGCCCCTCGAGTCGAGCTCGCTCCTCGAGTCCAGTTCGCTCCTCGAGTCGAGCTCGCTCCTCGGGTCGAGCTCGCTCCTCGAGTCCAGTTCGCTCCTCGAGTCGAGCTCCGAGTCCACGAGTCGACTGATACTCCTCGCCGACTCTTCACGTAATTCCTCGAGTCGAGCTCACTCCTCGAGTCCAGCTCACTCCTCGAGTCCAGTTCGCTCCTCGAGTTGAGTTCGTTCCTCGAGTCAAGTTCGCTCCTCGAGTCCAGTTCGCTCCTCGAGTCGAACTCGCTCCTCGGGTCGAGCTCGCTCCTCGAGTCCAGTTCGCTCCTCGAGTCGAGCTCCGAGTCCACGAGTCGACTAATACTCCTCGTCGACTCTTCACGCAATTCCTCGAGTCGAGCTCCGAGTCCGCGAGTCGACTGATACTCCTCGCCGACTCTTCACGCAAGTCCTCGAGTCGAGCTCCGAGTCCGCGAGTCGACTAATACTCCTCGCCGACTCTTCACACAAGTCCTCGAGTCGAGCTCGCTCCTCGAGTCCAGTTCGCTCCTCGAGTCGAGCTCGCTCCTCGAGTCCAGTTTGCTCCTCGAGTCGAGCTCCGAGTCCGCGAGTCAACTGATACTCCTCGCCGACTCTTCGCGCAATTCCTCGAGTCAAGCTCCAAGTCCGCGAGTCGACTGATACTTCTCGCCGACTCTTCAAGCAATTCCTCGAGTCGCGCTCGCTTCTCGAGTCCAGTTCGTTCCTCGAGTCGAGCTCCGAGTCCGCGAGTCGACTGATACTTCTCCTGCCGACTCTTCACGCAAGTCCTCGAGTCGAGCTCTCTCCTCGAGTCGAGTTCGCTCCTCGAGTCTAGCTCGCTCCTCGAGTCCAGTTCGCTACTCGAGTCCAGTTCTCTCCTCGAGTCGAGCTCGCTCCTCGAGTCGAGCTCCGAGTCCGCGAGTCGACTGATACTCCTCGCCGACTCTTCACCCAATTCCTCGAGTCGAGCTCGCTCCTGGAGTCCAGTTCGCTCCTCGAGTCGAGCTCCGAGTCCGCGAGTCGATTGATACTCCCCGCCGACTCTTCACGCAATTCCTCGAGTCCAGCTCGCTCCTCGAGTTTAGTTCGCTCCCCGAGTCCAATTCGCTCCTCGAGTCGAGCTCCGAGTCCGCGAGTCGACTGATACTCCTCGCCGACTCTTCACGCAATTCCTCGAGTCGAGCTCGCTCCTCGAGTCCAGCTCGCTCCTCGAGTTTAGTTCGCTCCTCGAGTCCAGTTCGCTCCTCGAGTCGAGCTCCGAGTCCGCGAGTCGACTGATACTCCTCACCGACTCTTCACGCAATTCCTCGGGTCAAACTCGCTCCTCGAGTCGAGCTCGCTCCTCGAGTCCAGTTCGCCCCTCGAGTCGAGCTCGCTCCTCGAGTCCAGTTCGCTCCTCGAGTCGAGCTCCGAGTCCGCGAGTCGACTGATACTCCTCGACGACTCTTCGCGCAATTCCTCGAGTCAAGCTCCGAGTCCGCGAGTCGACTGATACTTCTCGCCGACTCTTCAAGCAATTCCTCGGGTCAAACTCGCTCCTCGAGTCCAGTTCGCTCCTCGAGTCGAGCTCGCTCCTCGAGTCGAGCCCCGAGTCCGCGAGTCGACTGATACTCCTCGCCGACTCTTCACGCAAGTCCTCGAGTCGAGCTCGCTCCTCGAGTCCAGTTCGCTCTTCGATTCGAGCTCGCTCCTCGGGTCGAGCTCGCTCCTCGAGTCCAGTTTGCTCCTCGAGTCGAGCTCCGAGTCCGCGAGTCGATTGATACTCCTCGCCGACTCTTCGCGCAATTCCTCGAGTCAAGCTCCGAGTCCGCGAGTCGACTGATACTTCTCTCCGACTCTTCAAGCAATTCCTCGAGTCGAGCTCGCTTCTCGAGTCCAGTTCGCTCCTCGAGTCGAGCTCCGAGTCCGCGAGTCGACTGATACTCCTCCTGCCGACTCTTCACGCAAGTCCTCGAGTCGAGCTCGCTCCTCGAGTCGAGTTCGCTCCTCGAGTCTAGCTCGCTCCTCGAGTCCAGTTCGCTCCTCGAGTCCAGTTCGCTCCTCGAGTCGAGCTCGCTCCTCGAGTCGAGCTCCGAGTCCGCGAGTCGACTGATACTCCTCGCCGACTCTTCACGCAATTCCTCGAGTCGAGCTCGCTCCTGGAGTCCAGTTCGCTCCTCGAGTCGAGCTCCGAGTCCGCGAGTCGATTAATACTCCCCGCCGACTCTTCACGCAATTCCTCGAGTCGAGCTCGCTCCTCGAGTCCAGCTCGTTCCTCGAGTTTAGTTCGCTCCCCGAGTCCAATTCGCTCCTCGAGTCGAGCCCCGAGTCCGCGAGTCGACTGATACTCCTCGCCGTCTCTTCACGCAAGTCCTCTAGTCGAGCTCGCTCCTCGAGTCCAGTTCGCTCCTCGAGTCGAGCTCCGAGTCCGCGAGTCGACTGATACTCCTCACCGACTCTTCACGCAATTCCTCGGGTCAAACTCGCTCCTCGAGTCCAGTTCGCTCCTCGAGTCGAACTCGCTCCTCAAGTCGAGCCACGAGTCCGCGAGTCGACGTATACACCTCGCCGACTCTTTACGCAATTCCTCGAGTCGAGCTCGCTCCTCGAGTCCAGTTCGCTCCTCGAGTCGAGCTCGCTCCTCGAGTCCAGTTCGCCCCTCGAGTCGAGCTCGCTCCTCTAGTCCAGTTCGCTCCTCGAGTTGAGCTCGCTCCTCGGGTCGAGCTCGCTCCTCGAGTCCAGTTTGCTCCTCGAGTCGAGCTCCGAGTCCGCGAGTCGACTGATACTCCTCGCCGACTCTTCGCGCAATTCCTCGAGTCAAGCTCCGAGTCCGCGAGTCGACTGATACTTCTCGCCGACTCTTCAAGCAATTCCTCGAGTCGAGCTCGCTTCTCGAGTCCAGTTCGCTCCTCGAGTCGAGCTCCGAGTCCGCGAGTCGACTGATACTCCTCCTGCCGACTCTTCACGCAAGTCCTCGAGTCGAGCTCGCTCCTCGAGTCGAGTTCGCTCCTCGAGTCTAGTTCGCTCCTCGAGTCCAGTTCGCTCCTCGAGTCAAGTTCGCTCCTCGAGTCGAGCTCCGAGTCCGCGAGTCGACTGATACTCCTCGCCGACTCTTCACGCAATTCCTCGAGTCGAGCTCGCTCCTGGAGTCCAGTTCGCTCCTCGAGTCGAGCTCCGAGTCCGCGAGTCGATTGATACTCCCCGCCGACTGTTCACGCAATTCCTCGAGTCGAGCTCGCTATTCGAGTCCAGCTCGCTCCTCGAGTTTAGTTCGCTCCCCGAGTCCAATTCGCTCCTCGAGTCGAGCTCCGAGTCCGCGAGTCGACTGATACTCCTCGCCGACTCTTCACGCAAGTCCTCGAGTCGAGCTCGCTCCTCGAGTCCAGTTCGCTCCTCGAGTCGAGCTCCGAGTCCGCTAGTCGACTGATACTCCTCACCGACTCTTCACGCAATTCCTCGGGTCGAACTCGCTCCTCGAGTCCAGTTCGCTCCTCGAGTCAAGCTCGCTCCTCGAGTCGAGCCCCGAGTCCGCGAGTCGACTGATACTCCTCGCCGACTCTTCACGCAAGTCCTCGAGTCGAGCTCGCTCCTCGAGTCCAGTTCGCTCTTCGATTCGAGCTCGCTCCTCGGGTCGAGCTCGCTCCTCGAGTCCAGTTTGCTCCTCGAGTCGAGCTCCGAGTCCGCGAGTCGATTGATACTCCTCGCCGACTCTTCGCGCAATTCCTCGAGTCAAGCTCCGAGTCCGCGAGTCGACTGATACTTCTCTCCGACTCTTCAAGCAATTCCTCGAGTCGAGCTCGCTTCTCGAGTCCAGTTCGCTCCTCGAGTCGAGCTCCGAGTCCGCGAGTCGACTGATACTCCTCCTGCCGACTCTTCACGCAAGTCCTCGAGTCGAGCTCGCTCCTCGAGTCGAGTTCGCTCCTCGAGTCTAGCTCGCTCCTCGAGTCCAGTTCGCTCCTCGAGTCCAGTTCGCTCCTCGAGTCGAGCTCGCTCCTCGAGTCGAGCTCCGAGTCCGCGAGTCGACTGATACTCCTCGCCGACTCTTCACGCAATTCCTCGAGTCGAGCTCGCTCCTGGAGTCCAGTTCGCTCCTCGAGTCGAGCTCCGAGTCCGCGAGTCGATTGATACTCCCCGCCGACTCTTCACGCAATTCCTCGAGTCGAGCTCCCTCCTCGAGTCCAGCTCGTTCCTCGAGTTTAGTTCGCTCCCCGAGTCCAATTCGCTCCTCGAGTCGAGCTCCGAGTCCGCGAGTCGACTGATACTCCTCGCCGACTCTTCACGCAAGTCCTCGAGTCGAGCTCGCTCCTCGAGTCCAGTTCGCTCCTCGAGTCGAGCTCCGAGTCCGCGAGTCGACTGATACTCCTCACCGACTCTTCACGCAATTCCTCTGGTCGAACTCGCTCCTCGAGTCCAGTTCGCTCCTCGAGTCGAGCTCGCTCCTCGAGTCGAGCCCTGAGTCCGCGAGTCGACTGATACACCTCGCCGACTCTTTACGCAATTCCTCGAGTCGAGCTCGCTCCTCGAGTCTAGTTCGCTCCTCGAGTCGAGCTCGCTCCTCGTGTCCAGTTCGCCCCTCGAGTCGAGATCGCTCCTCGAGTCCAGTTCGCTCCTCGAGTCGAGCTCGCTCCTCGGGTCGAGCTCGCTCCTCGAGTCCAGTTCGCTCCTCGAGTCGAGCCCCGAGTCCACGAGTCGACTGATACTCCTCGCCGATGCTTCACGCAATTCCTCGAGTCGAGCTCGCTTCTCGAGTCCAGCTCACTCCTCGAGTCCAATTCGCTCCTCGAGTTGAGTTCGCTCCTCGAGTCCAGTTCGCTCCTCGACTCCTGTTAGCTCCTCGAGTCGAACTCGCTCCTCGGGTCAAGCTCGCTCCTCGAGTCCAGTTCGCTCCTCGAGTCGAGCTTCGAGTCCACGAGTCGACTGATACTCCTCGCCGACTCTTCACGCAATTCCTCGAGTCGAGCTCCAAGTCCGCGAGTCGACTGATACTCCTCGCCGACTCTTCACGCAAGTCCTCGAGTCGAGCTCCGAGTCCGCGAGTCGACTGATACTCCTCGCCGACTCTTCACGCAAGTCCTCGAGTCGAGCTCGCTCCTCGAGTCCAGTTCGCTCCTCGAGTCGAGCTCGCTCCTCGGGTCGAGCTCGCTCCTCGAGTCCAGTTTGCTCCTCGAGTCGAGCTCCGAGTCCGCGAGTCGACTGATACTCCTCGCCGACTCTTCGCGCAATTCCTCGAGTCAAGCTCCGAGTCCGCGAGTCAACTGGTACTTCTCGCCGACTCTTCACGCAATTCCTCGAGTCGAGCTCGCTCCTCGAGTCCAGTTCGCTCCTCGAGTCGAGCTCGCTCCTCGGGTCGAGCTCGCTCCACGAGTCCAGTTTGCTCCTCGAGTCGAGCTCCGAGTCCGCGAGTCGACTGATACTCCTCGCCGACTCTTCGCGCAATTCCTGGAGTCAAGCTCCGAGTCCGCGAGTCGACTGATACTTCTCGCCGACTCTTCAAGCAATTCCTCGAGTCGAGCTCGCTTCTCGAGCCTAGTTCGCTCCTCGAGTCGAGCTCCGAGTCCGCGAGTCGACTGATACTCCTCCTGCCGACTCTTCACGCAAGTCCTCGAGTCGAGCTCGCTCCTTGAGTCGAGTTCGCTCCTCGAGTCTAGCTCGCTCCTCGAGTCCAGTTCGCTCCTCGAGTCCAGTTCGCTCCTCGAGTCGAGCTCGCTCCTCGAGTCGAGCTCCGAGTCCGCGAGTCGACTGATACTCCTCGCCGACTCTTCACGCAATTCCTCGAGTCGAGCTCGCTCCTGGAGTCCAGTTCGATCCTCGAGTCGAGCTCCGAGTCCGCGAGTCGATTGATACTCCCCGCCGACTCTTCACGCAATTCCTCGAGTCGAGCTCGCTCCTCGAGTCCAGCTCGTTCCTCGAGTTTAGTTCGCTCCCCGAGTCCAATTCGCTCCTCGAGTCGAGCTCCGAGTCCGCGAGTCGACTGATACTCCTCGCCGACTCTTCACGCAAGTCCTCGAGTCGAGCTCGCTCCTCGAGTCCAGTTCGCTCCTCGAGTCGAGCTCCGAGTCCGCGAGTCGACTGATACTCCTCACCGACTCTTCACGAAAATCCTCGGGTCGAACTCGCTCCTCGAGTCCAGTTCGCTCCTCGAGTCGAGCTCGCTCCTCGAGTCGAGCCCCGAGTCCGCGAGTCGACTGATACACCTCGCCGACTCTTTACGCAATTCCTCGAGTCGAGCTCGCTCCTCGAGTCCAGTTCGCTCCTCGAGTCGAGCTTGCTCCTCGAGTCCAGTTCGCCCCTCGAGTCGAGGTCGCTCCTCGAGTCCAGTTCGCTCCTCGAGTCGAGCTCGCTCCTCGGGTCGAGCTCACTCCTCGAGTCCAGTTCGCTCCTCGAGTCGAGCCCCGAGTCCACGAGTCGACTGATACTCCTCGCCGATGCTTCACGCAATTCCTCGAGTCGAGCTCGCTCCTCGAGTCCAGCTCACTCCTCGAGTCCAATTCGCTCCTCGACTCCTGTTCGCTCCTCGAGTTGAGTTCGCTCCTCGAGTCCAGTTCGCTCCTCGACTCCTGTTCGCTCCTCGAGTCGAACTCGCTCCTCGGGTCGAGCTCGCTCCTCGAGTCCAGTTCGCTCCTCGAGTCGAGCTCCGAGTCCACGAGTGGACTGATACTCCTCGCCGACTCTTCACGCAATTCCTCGAGTCGAGCTCCGAGTCCGCGAGTTGACTGATACTCCTCGCCGACTCTTCACGCAAGTCCTCCAGTCGAGCTCCGAGCCCGTGAGTCGACTGATACTCCTCGCCGACTCTTCACGCAAGTCCTCGAGTCGAGCTCGCTCCTTGAGTCCAGTTCGCTCCTCGAGTCGAGCTCGCTCCTCGGGTCGAGCTCGCTCCTCGAGTCCAGTTTGCTCCTCGCGTCGAGCTCCGAGTCCGCGAGTCGACTGATACTCCTCGCCGACTCTTCGCGCAATTCCTCGAGTCAAGCTCCGAGTCCGCGAGTCAACTGGTACTTCTCGCCGACTCTTCACGCAATTCCTCGAGTCGAGCTTGCTTCTCGAGTCCAGTTCGCTCCTCGAGTTCAGTTCGCTCCCCGAGTCCAATTCGCTCCTCGAGTCGAGCTCCGAGTCCGCGAGTCGAGCTTGCTCCTCGAGTCGAGTTCGCTCCTCGAGTCTAGCTCGCTCCTCGAGTCCAGTTCGCTCCTCGAGTCCAGTTCGCTCCTCGAGTCGAGCTCGCTCCTCGAGTCGAGCTCCGAGTCCGCGAGTCGACTGATACTCCTCGCCGACTCTTCACGCAATTCCTCGAGTCGAACTCGCTCATGGAGTCCAGTTCGCTCCTCGAGTTGTGCTCCGAGTCCGCGAGTCGATTGATACTCCCCGTCGACTCTTCACGCAATTCCTCGAGTCGAGCTCGCTCCTCGAGTCCAGCTCGCTCCTCGAGTTCAGTTCGCTCCCCGACTCCAATTCGCTCCTCGGGTCGAACTCGCTCCTTGAGTCCAGTTCGCTCCTCGAGTCGAGCTCGCTCCTCGAGTCGAGCCCCGAGTCCGCGAGTCGACTGATACTCCTCGCCGACTCTTCACGCAAGTCCTCGAGTCAAGCTCGCTCCTCGAGTCTAGTTCGCTCCTCGAGTCGAGCTCGCTCCTCGGGTCAAGCTCGCTCCTCGAGTCCAGTTTGCTCCTCGAGTCGAGCTCCGAGTCCGCGAGTCGACTGATACTCCTCGCCGACTCTTCGCGCAATTCCTCGAGTCCAGCTCCGAGTCCGCGAGTCAACTGATACTTCTCGCCGACTCTTCACGCAATTCCTCGAGTCGAGCTTGCTCCTCGAGTCCAGTTCGCTCCTCAAGTCTAGCTCGCTCCTCGAGTCCAGTTCGCTCCTCGAGTCCAGTTCGCTCCTCGAGTCGAGCTCCGAGTCCGCGAGTCGACTGATACTCCTCGCCGACTCTTCACGCCAGTCCTCGAGTCGATTATTACTCCCCGCCGACTCTTCACGCAATTCCTCGAGTCGAGCTCGCTCCTCGAGTCCAGCTCGCTCCTCGAGTTCAGTTCGCTCCCCGAGTCCAATTCGCTCCTCGAGTCGAGCTCCGAGTCCGCGAGTCGACTGATACTCCTCGCCGACTCTTCACGCAAGTCCTCGAGTTGAGCTCGCTCCTCGAGTCCAGTTCGCTCCTCGAGTCGAGCTCGCTCCTCGAGTCCAGTTCGCTCCTCGAGTTGAGCTTTGAGTCCGTGAGTCGACTGATACTCCTCACCGACTCTTAACGCAATTCCTCGGGTCGAACTCGCTCCTCGAGTCCAGTTCGCTCCTCGAGTCGAGCTCGCTACTCGAGTCGAGCCCCGAGTCCGCGAGTCGACTGATACTCCTCGCCGACTCTTTACGCAATTCCTCGAGTCGAGCTCGCTCCTCGAGTCCAGTTCGCTCCTCGGGTCGAGCTCCGAGTCCGCGAGTCGACTGTTACTCCTCGTGCCGACTTCACGCAAGTCCTCGAGTCGAGCTCGTTCCCCGAGTCCAGTTCGCTCCTCGAGTCGAGCTCGTTCCTCGAGTCCAGTTCGCTCCTCGAGTCGAGCTCGCTCCTCGAGTCTAGCCCGCTCCTCGAGTCCAGTTCGCTCCTCGAGTACAGTTCGCTCCTCGAGTCGAGCTTGCTCCTCGAGTCCAGCTCGCCCCTCGAGTCGAGCTCGCTCCTCGAGTCCAGTTCGTTCCTCGAGTCGAGCTCGCTCCTCGAGTCCAGTTCGCCCCTCGAGTCGAGCTCGCTCCTCGAGTCCAGTTCGCTCCTCGAGTCCAGTTCGCTCCCCGAGTCGAGCTCCGAGTCCGCGAGTCGACTGATACTCCTCACCGACTCTTCACGCAATTCCTCGGGTCGAACTCGCTCCTCGAGTCCAGTTCGCTCCTCGAGTCGAGCTCGCTCCTCGAGTCGAGCCCCGAGTCCGCGAGTCGACTGATACTCCTCGCCGACTCTTTACGCAATTCCTCGAGTCGAGCTCGCTCCTCGAGTCCAGTTCGCTCCTCGGGTCGAGCTCCGAGTCCGCGAGTCGACTGTTACTCCTCGTGCCGACTTCACGCAAGTCCTCGAGTCGAGCTCGCTCCCCGAGTCCAGTTCGCTCCCCGAGTCCAGTTCGCTCCTCGAGTCGAGCTCGCTCCTCGAGTCCAGTTCGCTCCTCGAGTCGAGCTCGCTCCTCGAGTCGAGCTCGCTCCTCGAGTCCAGTTCGCTCCTCGAATCGAGCTCCGAGTCCGCGAGTCCACTGATACTCCTCGTGCCAACTCTTCACGCAAGTCCTCGAGTCGAGCTCGCTCCTCGAGTCCAGTTCGCTCCTCGAGTCGAGTTCGCGCCTCGAGTCTAGCCCGCTCCTCGAGTCCAGTTCGCTCCTCGAGTACAGTTCGCTCCTCGAGTCGAGCTCGCTCCTCGAGTACAGTTCGCCCCTCGAGTCGAGCTCGCTCCTCGAGTCCAGTTCGTTCCTCGAGTCGAGCTCGCTCCTCGAGTCCAGTTCGCCCCTCGAGTCGAGCTCGCTCCTCGAGTCCAGTTCGCTCCTCGAGTCCAGTTCGCTCCCCGAGTCGAGCTCCGAGTCCGCGAGTCGACTGATACTCCTCACCGACTCTTCACGCAATTCCTCGGGTCGAACTCGCTACTCGAGTCCAGTTCGCTCCTCTAGTCGAGCTCGCTCCTCGAGTCGAGCCCCGAGTCCGCGAGTCGACTGATACTCCTCGCCGACTCTTTACGCAATTCCTCGAGTCGAGCTCGCTCCTCGAGTCCAATTCGCTCCTCCAGTCCAGTTCGCTCCTCGAGTTGAGCTCTGAGTCCGCGAGTCGACTGATACTCCTCGTGCCGACTTCACGCAAGTCCTCTAGTCGAGCTCGCTCCCCGAGTCCAGTTCGCTCCTCGAGTCGAGCTCGCTCCTCGAGTCCAGTTCGCTCCTCGAGTCGAGCTCGCTCCTTGAGTCGAGCTCCGAGTCCGCGAGTCGACTGATACTCCTCGCCGACTCTTCACGCAATTCCTCGAGTCGAGCTCGCTCCTCGAGTCGAGTTCGCTCCTCGAGTCGAGCTCCGAGTCCGCGAGTCGACTGATACTCCTCGTGCCGACTCTTCACGCAAGTCCTCGAGTCGAGCTCGCTCCTCGAGTCTATTTCGCTCCTCGAGTCAAGTTCGCTCCTCGAGTCTAGCTCGCTCCTCGAGTCCAGTTCGCTTCTCGAGTCCAGTTCGCTCCTCGAGTCGAGCTCGCTCCTCGAGTCCAGTTCGCCCCTCGAGTCGAGCTAGCTCCTCGAGTCCAGTTCGTTCCTCGAGTCGAGCTCGCTCCTTGAGTCCAGTTCGCCCCTCGAGTCGAGCTCGCTCCTCGAGTCCAGTTCGCTCCTCGAGTCGAGCTCGCTCCTCGGGTCGAGCTCGTTCCTCGAGTCCAGTTCGCTCCTCGAGTCGAGCTCCGAGTCCACGAGTCGACTGATACTCCTCGCCGACTCTTCATGCAATTCCTCGAGTCAAGCTCGCTCATCGAGTCCAGCTTACTCCTCGAGTCCAGTTCGCTCCTCGAGTTGAGTTCGCTCCTCGAGTCGAACTCGCTCCTCGGGTCGAGCTCGCTCCTCGAGTCCAGTTCGCTCCTCGAGTCGAGCTCCGAGTCCACGAGTCGACTGATACTCCTCGCCGACTCTTCACGCAATTCCTCGAGTCGATCTCGCTCCTCGAGTCAAGCTCACTCCTCGAGTCCAGTTCGCCCCTCGAGTCGAGCTCGCTCCTCGCGTCCAGTTCGCTCCTGGAGTCGAGCTCGCTCCTCGGGTCGAGCTCGCTCCTCGAGTCCAGTTCGCTCCTCGAGTCGAGCTCCGAGTCCACGAGTCGACTGATACTCCTCGCCGACTCTTCGAGCAAGTCCTCGAGTCGAGATCGTTCCTCGAGTCTAGTTCGCTCCTCGAGTCGAGCTCGCTCCTCGAGTCGAGCTCCGAGTCCGCGAGTCAACTGATACTCCTCACCGACTCTTCACGCAATTCCTCTGGTCGAACTCGCTCCTCGAGTCCAGTTCGCTCCTCGAGTCGAGCTCGCTCCTCGAGTCAAGCTCTGAGTCCGCGAGTCGACTGATACTCCTCGCCGACTCTTCACGCAATTCCTCGAGTCGAGCTCGCTCCTCGAGTCCAATTCGCTCCTCGAGTCCAGTTCGCTCCTCGAGTCGAGCTCCGAGTCCGCGAGTCGACTAATACTCCTCGTGCCGACTTCACGCAAGTCCTCGAGTCTAGCTCGCTCCACGAGTCCAGTTCGCTCCTCGAGTCCAGTTCGCTCCTTGAGTCGAGCTCGCTCCTCGAGTCCAGTTCGCCCCTTGAGTCGAGCTCGCTCCTCGAGTCCAGTTCGTTCCTCGAGTCGAGCTCGCTCCTCGAGTCCAGTTCGCCCCTCGAGTCGAGCTCGCTCCTCGAGTCCAATTCGCTCCTCGAGTCGAGCTCGCTCCTCGGGTCGAGCTCGCTTCTCGAGTCCAGTTCGCTCCTCGAGTCGAGCTCCGAGTCCACGAGTCGACTGATACTCCTCGCCGACTCTTCATGCAATTCCTCGAGTCGAGCTCACTCATCGAGTCCAGCTCACTCCTCGAGTCCAGTTCGCTCCTCGAGTTGAGTTCGCTCCTCGAGTCAAACTCGCTCCTCGGGTCGAGCTCGCTCCTCGAGTCCAGTTCGCTCCTCGAGTCGAGCTCCGAGTCCACGAGTCGACTGATACTCCTCGCCGACTCTTCACGTAAGTCCTCGAGTCGAGCTCGCTCCTCGAGTCAAGCTCACTCCTCGATTCCAGTTCGCCCCTTGAGTCGCGCTCGCTCCTCGAGTCGAGCTCGCTCCTCGGGTCGAGCTCGCTCCTCGAGTCCAGTTCGCTCCTCGAGTCGAGCTCCGAGTCCACGAGTCGACTGATACTCCTCGCCGACTCTTCGAGCAAGTCCTCGAGTCGAGATCGTTCCTTGAGTCTAGTTCGCTCCTCGAGTCGAGATCGCTGCTCGAGTCGAGCTCCGAGTCCGCGAGTCAACTGATACTCCTCACCGACTCTTCACGCAATTCCTCTGGTCGAACTCGCTCCTCGAGTCCAGTTCGCTCCTCGAGTCGAGCCCTGAGTCCGCGAGTCGACTGATACTCCTCACCGATTCTTCACGCAATTCCTCGAGTCGAGCTCGCTCCTCGAGTCCAATTCGCTCCTCGAGTCCAGTTCGCTCCTCGAGTCGAGCTCCGAGTCCGCGAGTCGACTAATACTCCTCGTGCCGACTTCACGCAAGTCCTCGAGTCTAGCTCGCTCCACGAGTCCAGTTCGCTCCTTGAGTCGAGCTCGCTCCTCGGGTCGAGCTCGCTCCTCGAGTCCAGTTCGCTCCTCGAGTCGAGCTCCGAGTCCGCGAGGCGACTGATACTCCTCGTGCCGAGCTCGCTCCTCGAGTCTAGTTCGCTCCTCTAGTCGAGCTCGCTCCTCGAGTCCAGTTCGCTCCTCGAGTCGAGCACCGAGTCCGCGAGTCGACTGATACTACTCGCTGACTCTTCACGCAATTCCTCGAGTCGAGCTCGCTCCTCGAGTCCAGTTCGCTTCTCGAGTCGAACTCCGAGTCCGGGAGTCGACTGATACTCCTCGTGCCGACTCTTCACGCAAGTCCTCGAATCGAGTTCGCTCCTCGAGTCCAGTTCGCTCCTTGAGTCGAGCTCGCTCCTCGAGTCGAGCTCCGAGTCCACGAGTCGACTGATACTCCTCGCCGACTCTTCATGCAATTCCTCGAGTCAAGCTCGCTCATCGAGTCCAGCTTACTCCTCGAGTCCAGTTCGCTCCTCGAGTTGAGTTCGCTCCTCGAGTCGAACTCGCTCCTCGGGTCGAGCTCGCTCCTCGAGTCCAGTTCGCACCTCGAGTCGAGCTCCGAGTCCACGAGTCGACTGATACTCCTCGCCGACTCTTCACGCAATTCCTCGAGTCGAGCTCGCTCCT
Organism: Urtica dioica subsp. dioica; assembly: GCF_054948205.1. NCBI lineage: Eukaryota > Viridiplantae > Streptophyta > Magnoliopsida > Rosales > Urticaceae > Urtica > Urtica dioica. Next base: position 9,314,968 of record NC_142765.1, on the reverse strand, counting down.
CGAGTCAAGCTCACTCCTCGAGTCCAGTTCGCCCCTCGAGTCGAGCTCGCTCCTCGCGTCCAGTTCGCTCCTGGAGTCGAGCTCGCTCCTCGGGTCGAGCTCGCTCCTCGAGTCCAGTTCGCTCCTCGAGTCGAGCTCCGAGTCCACGAGTCGACTGATACTCCTCGCCGACTCTTCGAGCAAGTCCTCGAGTCGAGATCGTTCCTCGAGTCTAGTTCGCTCCTCGAGTCGAGCTCGCTCCTCGAGTCGAGCTCCGAGTCCGCGAGTCAACTGATACTCCTCAGCGACTCTTCACGCAATTCCTCTGGTCGAACTCGCTCCTCGAGTCCAGTTCGCTCCTCGAGTCGAGCTCGCTCCTCGAGTCAAGCTCTGAGTCCGCGAGTCGACTGATACTCCTCGCCGACTCTTCACGCAATTCCTCGAGTCGAGCTCGCTCCTCGAGTCCAATTCGCTCCTCGAGTCCAGTTCGCTCCTCGAGTCGAGCTCCGAGTCCGCGAGTCGACTAATACTCCTCGTGCCGACTTCACGCAAGTCCTCGAGTCTAGCTCGCTCCACGAGTCCAGTTCGCTCCTCGAGTCGAGCTCGCTCCTCGGGTCGAGCTCGCTCCTCGAGTCCAGTTCGCTCCTCGAGTCGAGCTCCGAGTCCGCGAGGCGACTGATACTCCTCTGGTCGAGCTCGCTCCTCGAGTCCAGTTCGCTCCTCGAGTCGAGCTCCGAGTCCGCGAGTCGACTGATACTCCTCGTGCCGACTCTTCACGCAAGTCCTCGAGTCGAGCTCGCTCCTCGAGTCTAGTTCGCTCCTCGAGTCAAGTTTGCTCCTCGAGTCTAGCTCGCTCCTCGAGTCCAGTTCGCTCCTCGAGTCCAGTTCGCTCCTCGAGTCGAGCTCGCTCCTCGAGTCCAGTTCGCCCCTTGAGTCGAGCTCGCTCCTCGAGTCCAGTTCGTTCCTCGAGTCGAGCTCGCTCCTCGAGTCCAGTTCGCCCCTCGAGTCGAGCTCGCTCCTCGAGTCCAGTTCGCTCCTCGAGTCGAGCTCGCTCCTCGGGTCGAGCTCGCTCCTCGAGTCCAGTTCGCTCCTCGAGTCGAGCTCCGAGTCCACGAGTCGACTGATACTCCTCGCCGACTCTTCATGCAATTCCTCGAGTCGAGCTCACTCATCGAGTCCAGCTCACTCCTCGAGTCCAGTTCGCTCCTCGAGTTGAGTTCGCTCCTCGAGTCAAACTCGCTCCTCGGGTCGAGCTCGCTCCTCGAGTCCAGTTCGCTCCTCGAGTCGAGCTCCGAGTCCACGAGTCGACTGATACTCCTCGCCGACTCTTCACGTAAGTCCTCGAGTCGAGCTCGCTCCTCGAGTCAAGCTCACTCCTCGATTCCAGTTCGCCCCTTGAGTCGCGCTCGCTCCTCGAGTCGAGCTCGCTCCTCGGGTCGAGCTCGCTCCTCGAGTCCAGTTCGCTCCTCGAGTCGAGCTCCGAGTCCACGAGTCGACTGATACTCCTCGCCGACTCTTCGAGCAAGTCCTCGAGTCGAGATCGTTCCTTGAGTCTAGTTCGCTCCTCGAGTCGAGATCGCTGCTCGAGTCGAGCTCCGAGTCCGCGAGTCAACTGATACTCCTCACCGACTCTTCACGCAATTCCTCTGGTCGAACTCGCTCCTCGAGTCCAGTTCGCTCCTCGAGTCGAGCCCTGAGTCCGCGAGTCGACTGATACTCCTCACCGATTCTTCACGCAATTCCTCGAGTCGAGCTCGCTCCTCGAGTCCAATTCGCTCCTCGAGTCCAGTTCGCTCCTCGAGTCGAGCTCCGAGTCCGCGAGTCGACTAATACTCCTCGTGCCGACTTCACGCAAGTCCTCGAGTCTAGCTCGCTCCACGAGTCCAGTTCGCTCCTTGAGTCGAGCTCGCTCCTCGAGTCCAGTTCGCTCCTCGAGTCGAGCTCCGAGTCCGCGAGGCGACTGATACTCCTCGTGCCGAGCTCGCTCCTCGAGTCTAGTTCGCTCCTCTAGTCGAGCTCGCTCCTCGAGTCCAGTTCGCTCCTCGAGTCGAGCACCGAGTCCGCGAGTCGACTAATACTACTCGCTGACTCTTCACGCAATTCCTCGAGTCGAACTCGCTCCTCGAGTCCAGTTCGCTTCTCGAGTCGAACTCCGAGTCCGGGAGTCGACTGATACTCCTCGTGCCGACTCTTCACGCAAGTCCTCGAATCGAGTTCGCTCCTCGAGTCCAGTTCGCTCCTCGAGTCGAGCTCGCTCCTCGAGTCCAGTTCGCCACTCGAGTCGAGCTCGCTCCTCGAGTCAAGTTCGTTCCTCGAGTCGAGCTCGCTCCTCGAGTCCAGTTCGCCCCTCGAGTCGAGCTCGCTCCTCGAGTCCAGTTCGCTCCTCGAGTCGAGCTCGCTCCTCGGGTCGAGCTCGCTCCTCGAGTCCAGTTCGCTCCTCGAGTCGAGCTCCGAGTCCACGAGTCGACTGATACTCCTCGCCGACTCTTCATGCAATTCCTCGAGTCGAGCTCGCTCATCGAGTCCAGCTCACTCCTCGAGTCAAGTTCGCTCCTCGAGTTGAGTTCGCTCCTCGACTCGAACTCGCTCCTCGGGTCGAGCTCGCTCCTCGAGTCCAGTTCGCTCCTCGAGTCGAGCTCCGAGTCCAAGAGTCGACTGATACTCCTCGCCGACTCTTCACGTAATTCCTCGAGTCGAGCTCGCTCCTCGAGTCAAGCTCACTCCTCGACTCCAGTTCGCCCCTCGAGTCGAGCTCGCTCCTCGGGTCGAGCTCGCTCCTCGAGTCCAGTTCGCTCCTCGAGGCGAGCTCCGAGTCCACGAGTCGACTGATACTCCTCGCCGACTCTTCGAGCAAGTCCTCGAGTCGAGCTCCGAGTCCGCGAGTCAACTGATACTCCTCACCGACTCTTCACGCTATTCCTCTGGTCGAACTCGCTCCTCGAGTCCAGTTCGCTCCTCGAGTCGAGCCCTGAGTCCGCGAGTCGACTGATACTCCTCACCGACTCTTCACGCAATTCCTCGAGTCGAGCTCGCTCCTCGAGTCCAATTCGCTCCTCGAGTCCAGTTCGCTCCTCGAGTCGAGCTCCGAGTCCGCGAGTCGACTAATACTCCTCGTGCCGACTTCACGCAAGTCCTCGAGTCTAGCTTGCTCCACGAGTCCAGTTCGCTCCTCGAGTCGAGCTCGCTCCTCGGGTGGAGCTCGCTCCTCGAGTCCAGTTCGCTCCTCGAGTCGAGCTCCGAGTCCGCGAGGCGACTGATACTCCTCGTGCCGAGCTCGCTCCTCGAGTCTAGTTCGCTCCTCTAGTCGAGCTCGCTCCTCGAGTCCAGTTCGCTCCTCGAGTCGAGCTCCGAGTCCGCGAGTCGACTGATACTACTCGCTGACTCTTCACGCAATTCCTCGAGTCGAGCTCGCTCCTCGAGTCCAGTTCGCTCCTCGAGTCGAACTCCGAGTCCGGGAGTCGACTGATACTCCTCGTGCCGACTCTTCACGCAAGTCCTCGAGTCGAGTTCGCTCCTCGAGTCTAGTTCGCTCCTCGAGTCCAGTTCGCTCCTCGAGTCCAGTTCGCTCCTCGAGTCCAGTTCGCTCCTCGAGTCCAGTTCGCTCCTCGAATCGAGTTCCGAGTCCGCGAGTCCACTGATACTCCTCTTGCCGACTCTTCACGCAAGTCCTCGAGTCGAGCTCGCTCCTCGAGTCCAGTTCGCTCCTCGAGTCGAGTTCGCTCCTCGAGTCTAGCCCGCTCCTCGAGTCCAGTTCGCTCCTCGAGTCCAGTTCGCTCCTCGAGTCGAGCCCGCTCCTCGAGTCCAGTTCGCCCCTCGAGTCGAGCTCGCTCCTCGAGTCCAGTTCGTTCCTCGAGTCGAGCTCGCTCCTCGAGTCCAGTTCGCCCCTCGAGTCAAGCTCGCTCCTCGAGTCCAGTTCGCTCCTCGAGTCGAGCTCGCTCCTCGAGTCCAGTTCGCTCCTCGAGTCGAGCTCCGAGTCCGCGAGTCGACTGATACTCTTCACCGACTCTTCACGCAATTCCTCGGGTCGAACTCGCTCCTCGAGTCCAGTTCGCTCCTCTAGTCGAGCTCGCTCCTCGAGTCGAGCCCCGAGTCCGCGAGTCGACTGATATTCCTCGCCGACTCTTTACGCAATTCCTCGAGTCGAGCTCGCTCCTCGAGTCCAATTCGCTCCTCGAGTTGAGCTCTGAGTCCGCGAGTCGACTGATACTCCTCGTGCCGACTTCACGCAAGTCCTCTAGTCGAGCTCGCTCCCCGAGTCCAGTTCGCTCCTCGAGTCGAGCTCGCTCCTCGAGTCGAGCTCGCCCCTCGAGTCGAGCTCGCTCCTCGAGTCCAGTTCGCTCCTCGGGTCGAGCTCCGAGTCCACGAGTCGACTGATACTCCTCGCCGACTCTTCATGCAATTCCTCGAGTCGAGCTCGCTCATCGATTCCAGCTCACTCCTCGAGTCCAGTTCGATCCTCGAGTTGAGTTCGCTCCTCGAGTCGAACTCGCTCCTCGGGTCGAGCTCGCTCCTCGAGTCCAGTTCGCTCCTCGAGTCGAGCTCCGAGTCCACGAGTCGACTGATACTCCTCGCCGACTCTTCACGCAATTCCTCTGGTCGAACTCGCTCCTCGAGTCCAGTTCGCTCCTCGAGTCGAGCCCTGAGTCCGCGAGTCGACTGATACTCCTCGCCGACTCTTCACGCAATTCCTCGAGTCGAGCTCGCTCCTCGAGTCCAATTCGCTCCTCGAGTCAAGTTCGCTCCTCGAGTCGAGTTTGCTCCTCGAGTCCAGTTCGCTCCTCGAGTCCAGTTCGCTCCTCGAGTCCAGTTCGCTCCTCGAGTCGAGTTCGCTCCTCGAGTCTAGCCCGCTCCTCGAGTCCAGTTCGCTCCTCGAGTCCAGTTCGCTCCTCGAGTCGAGCCCGCTCCTCGAGTCCAGTTCGCCCCTCGAGTCGAGCTCGCTCCTCGAGTCCAGTTCGTTCCTCGAGTCGAGCTCGCTCGTCGAGTCCAGTTCGCCCCTCGAGTCAAGCTCGCTCCTCGAGTCCAGTTCGCTCCTCGAGTCGAGCTCGCTCCTCGAGTCCAGTTCGCTCCTCGAGTCGAGCTCCGAGTCCGCGAGTCGACTGATACTCCTCACCGACTCTTCACGCAATTCCTCGGGTCGAACTCGCTCCTCGAGTCCAGTTTGCTCCTCTAGTCGAGCTCGCTCCTCGAGTCGAGCCCCGAGTCCGCGAGTCGACTGATACTCCTCGCCGACTCTTTACGCAATTCCTCGAGTCGAGCTCGCTCCTCGAGTCCAATTCGCTCCTCGAGTCCAGTTCGCTCCTCGAGTTGAGCTCTGAGTCCGCGAGTCGACTGATACTCCTCGTGCCGACTTCACGCAAGTCCTCTAGTCGAGCTCGCTCCCCGAGTCCAGTTCGCTCCTCGAGTCGAGCTCGCTACTCGAGTCCAGTTCGCTCCTCGAGTCGAGCTCCGATTCCGCGAGTCGACTGATACTCCTCGTGCCGACTCTTCACGCAAGTCCTCGAGTCGAGCTCGCTCCTCGAGTCCAGTTCGCTCCTCGAGTCAAGTTCGCTCCTCGAGTCTAGCTCGCTCCTCGAGTCCAGTTCGCTCCTCGAGTCCAGTTCACTCCTCGAGTCGAGCTCGCTCCTCGAGTCCAGTTCGCCCCTCGAGTCGAGCTCGCTCCTCGAGTCCAGTTCGTTCCTCGAGTCGAGCTCGCTCCTCGAGTCCAGTTCGCCCCTCGAGTCGAGCTCGCTCCTCGAGTCTAGTTCGCTCCTCGAGTGGAGCTCGCTCCTCGGGTCGAGCTCGCTCCTCGAGTCCAGTTCGCTCCTCGAGTCGAGCTTCGAGTCCACGAGTCGACTTATACTCCTCGCCAACTCTTCATGCAATTCCTTGAGTCGAGCTCGCTCATCTAGTCCAGCTCACTCCTCGAGTCCAGTTCGCTCCTCGAGTTGAGTTCGCTCCTCGAGTCGAAGTCGCTCCTCGGGTTGAGCTCGCTCCTCGAGTCCAGTTCGCTCCTCGAGTCGAGCTCCGAGTCCACGAGTCGACTGATACTCCTCGCCGACTCTTCACGCAATTCCTCGAGTCGAGCTCGCTCCTCGAGTCAAGCTCACTCCTCGAGTCCAGTTCGCCCCTCGAGTCGAGCTCGCTCCTCGAGTCCAGTTCGCTCCTCGAGTCGAGCTCGCTCCTCGGGTCGAGCTCGCTCCTCGAGTCCAGTTCGCTTGTCGAGTCGAGCTCCGAGTCCACGAGTCGACTGATACTCCTCGCCGACTCTTCGAGCAAGTCCTCGAGTCGAGATCGTTCCTCGAGTCTAGTTCGCTCCTCGAGTCGAGCTCGCTCCTCGAGTCGAGCTCCGAGTCCGCGAGTCAACTGATACTCCTCACCGACTCTTCACGCAATTCCTCTGGTCGAACTCGCTCCTCGAGTCCAGTTCGCTCCTCGAGTCGAGCTCGCTCCTCGAGTCGAGCCGTGAGTCCGCGAGTCGACTGATACTCCTCGCCGACTCTTCACGCAATTCCTCGAGTCGAGCTCGCTCCTCGAGTACAATTCGCTCCTCGAGTCCAGTTCGCTCCTCGAGTCGAGCTCCGAGTCCTCGAGTCGACTAATACTCCTCGTGCCGACTTCACGCAAGTCCTCGAGTCTAGCTCGCTCCACGAGTCCAGTTCGCTCCTCGAGTCTAGTTCGCTCCTCGACTCCAGTTCGCTCCTCGAGTCCAGTTCGCTCCTCGAGTCCAGTTCGCTCCTCGAGTCCAGTTCGCTCCTCGAGTCCAGTTCGCTCCTCGAATCGAGTTCCGAGTCCGCGAGTCCACTGATACTCCTCGTGCCGACTCTTCACGCAAGTCCTCGAGTCTAGCTCGCTCCTCGAGTCCAGTTCGCTCCTCGAGTCGAGTTCGCTCCTCGAGTCTAGCCCGCTCCTCGAGTCCAGTTCGCTCGTCGAGTCCAGTTCGCTCCTCGAGTCGAGCCCGCTCCTCGAGGCCAGTTCGCCCCTCGAGTCGAGCTCGCTCCTCGAGTCCAGTTCGTTCCTCGAGTCAAGCTCGCTCCTCGAGTCCAGTTCGCCCCTCGAGTCAAGCTCGCTCCTCGAGTCCAGTTTGCTCCTCGAGTCGAGCTCGCTCCTCGAGTCCAGTTCGCTCCTCGAGTCGAGCTCCGAGTCCGCGAGTCGACTGATACTCCTCACCGACTCTTCACGCAATTCCTCGGGTCGAACTCGCTCCTCGAGTCCAGTTCGCTCCTCTAGTCGAGCTCGCTCCTCGAGTCGAGCCCCGAGTCCGCGAGTCAACTGATACTCCTCGCCGACTCTTTACGCAATTCCTCGAGTCGAGCTCGCTCCTCGAGTCCAATTCGCTCCTCGAGTCGAGTTCGCTCCTCGAGTTGAGCTCTGAGTCCGCGAGTCGACTGATACTCCTCGTGCCGACTTCACGCAAGTCCTCTAGTCGAGCTCGCTCCCCGAGTCCAGTTCGCTCCTCGAGTCGAGCTCGCTCCTCGAGTCCAGTTCGCTCCTCGAGTCGAGCTCGCTCCTCGAGTCGAGCTCCGAGTCCGCGAGTCGACTGATACTCCTCGCCGACTCTTCACGCAATTCCTCGAGTCGAGCTCGCTCCTCGAGTCCAGTTCGCTCCTCTAGTCGAGCTCCGAGTCCGCGAGTCGACTGATACTCCTCGTGCCGACTCTTCACGCAAGTCCTCGAGTCGAGCTCGCTCCTCGAGTCCAGTTCGCTCCTCGAGTCAAGTTCGCTCCTCGAGTCTAGCTCGCTCCTCGAGTCCAGTTCGCTCCTCGAGTCCAGTTCGCTCCTCGAGTCCAGTTCGCCCCTCGAGTCGAGCTCGCTCCTCTAGTCCAGCTCACTCCTCGAGTCCAGTTCACTCCTCGAGTTGAGTTCGCTCCTCGAGTCGAACTCTTCATGCAATTCCTCGAGTCGAGCTCGCTCATCGAGTCCAGCTCACTCCTCGAGTCCAGTTCGCTCCTCGAGTTGAGTTCGCTCCTCGAGTCGAACTCGCTCCTCGGGTCGAGCTCGCTCCTCGAGTCCAGTTCGCTCCTCGAGTCGAGCTCCGAGTCCACGAGTCGACTGATACTTCTCGCCGACTCTTCACGCAATTCCTCGAGTCGAGCTCGCTCCTCGAGTCAAGCTTAGTCCTCGAGTCCAGTTCGCCCCTCGAGTCGAGCTCGCTCCTCGAGTCCAGTTCGCTCCTCGAGTCGAGCTCGCTCCTCGGGTCGAGCTCGCTCCTCGAGTCCAGTTCGCTTCTCGAGTCGAGCTCCGAGTCCACGAGTCGACTGATACTCCTCGCCGACTCTTCGAGCAAGTCCTCGAGTCAAGATCGTTCCTCGAGTCTAGTTCGCTCCTCGAGTCGAGCTCCGAGTCCGCGAGTCAACTGATACTCCTCACCGACTCTTCACGCAATTCCTCTGGTCGAACTCGCTCCTCGAGTCGAGCTCGCTCCTCGAGTCGAGCCCTGAGTCCGCGAGTCGACTGATACTCCTCGGCGACTCTTCACGCAATTCCTCGAGTCGAGCTCGCTCCTCGAGTCCAATTCGCTCCTCGAGTCCAGTTCGCTCCTCGAGTCGAGCTCTGAGTCCTCGAGTCGACTAATACTCCTCGTGCCGACTTCACGCAAGTCCTCGAGTCTAGCTCGCTCCACGTGTCCAGTTCGCTCCTCGAGTCGAGCTCGCTCCTCGGGTCGAGCTCGCTCCTCGAGTCCAGTTCGCCCCTCGAGTCGAGCTCAGAGTCCGCGAGGCGACTGATACTCCTCGTGCCGAGCTCGCTCCTCGAGTCTAGTTCGCTCCTCTAGTCGAGCTCGCTCCTCGAGTCCAGTTCGCTCCTCGAGTCGAGCTCTGAGTCCGCGAGTCGACTGATACTACTCGCTGACTCTTCACGCAATTCCTCGAGTCGAGCTCGCTCCTCGAGTCCAGTTCGCTCCTCTAGTCGAGCTCCGAGTCCGCGAGTCGACTGATACTCCTCGTGCCGACTCTTCACGCAAGTCCTCGAGTCGAGCTCGCTCCTCGAGTCCAGTTCGCTCCTCGAGTCAAGTTCGCTCCTCGAGTCTAGCTCGCTCCTCGAGTCCAGTTCGCTCCTCGAGTCCAGTTCGCTCCTCGAGTCCAGTTCGCCCCTCGAGTCGAGCTCGCTCCTCTAGTCCAGCTCACTCCTCGAGTCCAGTTCACTCCTCGAGTTGAGTTCGCTCCTCGAGTCGAACTCTTCATGCAATTCCTCGAGTCGAGCTCGCTCATCGAGTCCAGCTCACTCCTCGAGTCCAGTTCGCTCCTCGAGTTGAGTTCGCTCCTCGAGTCGAACTCGCTCCTCGGGTCGAGCTCGCTCCTCGAGTCCAGTTCGCTCCTCGAGTCGAGCTCCGAGTCCACGAGTCGACTGATACTTCTCGCCGACTCTTCACGCAATTCCTCGAGTCGAGCTCGCTCCTCGAGTCAAGCTTAGTCCTCGAGTCCAGTTCGCCCCTCGAGTCGAGCTCGCTCCTCGAGTCCAGTTCGCTCCTCGAGTCGAGCTCGCTCCTCGGGTCGAGCTCGCTCCTCGAGTCCAGTTCGCTTCTCGAGTCGAGCTCCGAGTCCACGAGTCGACTGATACTCCTCGCCGACTCTTCGAGCAAGTCCTCGAGTCAAGATCGTTCCTCGAGTCTAGTTCGCTCCTCGAGTCGAGCTCCGAGTCCGCGAGTCAACTGATACTCCTCACCGACTCTTCACGCAATTCCTCTGGTCGAACTCGCTCCTCGAGTCGAGCTCGCTCCTCGAGTCGAGCCCTGAGTCCGCGAGTCGACTGATACTCCTCGGCGACTCTTCACGCAATTCCTCGAGTCGAGCTCGCTCCTCGAGTCCAATTCGCTCCTCGAGTCCAGTTCGCTCCTCGAGTCGAGCTCTGAGTCCTCGAGTCGACTAATACTCCTCGTGCCGACTTCACGCAAGTCCTCGAGTCTAGCTCGCTCCACGTGTCCAGTTCGCTCCTCGAGTCGAGCTCGCTCCTCGGGTCGAGCTCGCTCCTCGAGTCCAGTTCGCCCCTCGAGTCGAGCTCAGAGTCCGCGAGGCGACTGATACTCCTCGTGCCGAGCTCGCTCCTCGAGTCTAGTTCGCTCCTCTAGTCGAGCTCGCTCCTCGAGTCCAGTTCGCTCCTCGAGTCGAGCTCTGAGTCCGCGAGTCGACTGATACTACTCGCTGACTCTTCACGCAATTCCTCGAGTCGAGCTCGCTCCTCGAGTCCAGTTCGCTCCTCGAGTCAAACTCCGAGTCCGGGAGTCGACTGATACTCCTCGTGCCGACTCTTCACGCAAGTCCTCGAGTCGAGTTCACTCCTCGAGTCTAGTTCGCTCCTCGAGTCCAGTTCGCTCCTCGAGTCGAGTTCGCTCCTCGAGTCTAGCTTGCTCCTCGAGTCCAGTTCGCTCCTCGAGTCCAGTTCGCTCCTCGAGTCGAGCTCCGAGTCCGCGAGTCGACTGATACTCCTCGCCGACTCTTCACGCAATTCCTCGAGTCGAGCTCGCTCCTGGAGTCCAGTTCGCTCCTCGAGTCGAGCTCGGAGTCCGCGAGTCGATTGATACTCCCCGCCAACTCTTCACGCAATTCCTCGAGTCGAGCTCGCTCCTCGAGTCCAGCTCGCTCCTTGAGTTCAGTTTGCTCCCCGAGTCCAATTCGCTCCTCGAGTCGAGCTACGAGTCCGCGAGTCGACTGATACTCCTCGCCGACTCTTCACGCAAGTCCTCGAATCGAGCTCGCTCCTCGAGTCCAGTTCGCTCCTCGAGTCGAGCTTGCTCCTCGAGTCCAGTTCGCTCCTCGAGTCGAGCTCCGAGTCCGCGAGTCGACTGATACTCATCACCGATTCTTCACGCAATTCCTCTGGTCGAACTCGCTCCTCGAGTCCAGTTCGCTCCTCGAGTCGAGCTCGCTCCTCGAGTCGAGCCCTGAGTCCGCGAGTCGACTGATACTCCTCGCTGACTCTTCACGCAATTCCTCGAGTCGAGCTCGCTCGTCGAGTCCAATTCGCTCCTCGAGTCCAGTTCGCTCCTCGAGTCGAGCTCCGAGTCCGCGAGTCGACTAATACTCCTCGTGCCGACTTCACGCAAGTCCTCGAGTCGAGCTCGCTCCACGAGTCCAGTTCGCTCCTCGAGTCGAGCTCGCTCCTCGGGTCGATCTCGCTCGTCGAGTCAAGTTCGCTCCTCGAGTCGAGCTCCGAGTCCGCGAGGCGACTGATACTCCTCGTGCCGAGCTCGCTCCTCGAGTCTAGTTCGCTCCTCTAGTCGAGCTCGCTCCTCGAGTCCAGTTCGATCCTCGAGTCGAGCTCCGAGTCCGCGAGTCGACTGATACTCCTCGCTGACTCTTCACGCAATTCCTCGAGTCGAGCTCGCTTCTCGAGTCCAGTTCGCTCCTCGAGTCGAACTCCGAGTCCGGGAGTCGACTGATACTCCTCGTGCCGACTCTTCACGCAAGTCCTCGAGTCGAGGTCGCTCCTCGAGTCCAGTTCGCTCCTCGAGTCGAGCTCGCTCCTCGAGTCCAGTTCGCTCCTCGAGTCGAGTTCGCTCCTCAAGTCTAGCTTGCTCCTCGAGTCCAGTTCGCTCCTCGAGTCCAGTTCGCTCCTCGAGTCGAGCTCCGAGTCCGCGAGTCGACTGATACTCCTCGCCGACTCTTCACGCAATTCCTCGAGTCGAGCTTGCTCCTGGAGTCCAGTTCGCTCCTCGAGTCGAGCTTCGAGTCCGCGAGTCGATTGATACTCCCCGCCGACTCTTCACGCAATTCCTCGAGTCGAGCTCGCTCCTCGAGTCCAGCTCGCTCCTTGAGTTCAGTTCGCTCCCCGAGTCCAATTCGCTCCTCGAGTCGAGCTCCGAGTCCGCGAGTCGAATGATACTCCTCGTGCCGACTTCACGCAAGTCCTCTAGTCGAGCTCGCTCCGCGAGTCTAGTTCGCTCCTCGAGTCGAGCTCGCTCCTCGAGTCCAGTTCGCTCCACGAGTCGAGCTCCGAGTCCGCGAGTCGACTGATACTCCTCGCCGACTCTTCACGCAATTCCTCGAGTCGAGCTCGCTCCTCGAGTCCAGTTCGCTCCTCGAGTCGAGCTCCGAGTCCGCGAGTCGACTGATACTCCTCGTGCCGACTCTTCACGCAAGTCCTCGAGTCGAGCTCGCTCCTCGAGTCCAGTTCGCTCCTCGAGTCAAGTTCGCTCCTAGAGTCTAGCTCGCTCCTCGAGTCCAGTTCGCTCCTCGAGTCCAGTTCGCTCCTCGAGTCGAGCTCGCTCCTCGAGTCCAGTTCGCCCCTCGAGTCGAGCTCGCTCCTCGAGTCCAGTTCGTTCCTCGAGTCGAGCTCGCTCCTCGAGTCCAGTTCGCCCCTCGAGTCGAGCTCGCTCCTCGAGTCCAGTTCCCTCCTCGAGTCGAGCTCGCTCCTCGGGTCGAGCTCGCTCCTCGAGTCCAGTTCGCTCCTCCAGTCGAGTTCCGAGTCCACGAGTCGACTGATACTCCTCGCCGACTCTTCATGCAATTCCTCGAGTCGAGCTCGCTCATCGAGTCCAGCTCACTCCTCGAGTCCAGTTCGCTCCTCGAGTTGAGTTCGCTCCTCGAGTCGAATTCGCTCCTCGGGTCGAGCTCGCTCCTCGAGTCCAGTTCGCTCCTCGAGTCGAGCTCCGAGTCCACGAGTCGACTGATACTTCTCGCCGACTCTTCACGCAATTCCTCGAGTCGAGCTCGCTCCTCGAGTCAAGCTCAGTCCTCGAGTCCAGTTCGCCGCTCGAGTCGAGCTCGCTCCTCGAGTCCAGTTCGCTCCTCGAGTCGAGCTCGCTCCTCGGGTCGAGCTCGCTCCTCGAGTCCAGTTCGCTTCTCGAGTCGAGCTCCGAGTCCACGAGTCGACTAATACTCCTCGCCGACTCTTCGAGCAAGTCCTCGAGTAAAGATCGTTCCTCGAGTCTAGTTCGCTCCTCGAGTCGAGCTCGCTCCTCGAGTCGAGCTCCGAGTCCGCGAGTCAACTGATACTCCTCACCGTCTCTTCACGCAATTCCTCTGGTCGAACTCGCTCCTCGAGTCCAGTTCGCTACTCGAGTCGAGCTCGCTCCTCGAGTCGAGCCCTGAGTCCGCGAGTCGACTGATACTCCTCGGCGACTCTTCACGCAATTCCTCGAGTCGAGCTCGCTCCTCGAGTCCAATTCGCTCCTCGAGTCCAGTTCGCTCCTCGAGTCGAGCTCTGAGTCCTCGAGTCGACTAATACTCCTCGTGCCGACTTCACGCAAGTCCTCGAGTCTAGCTCGCTCCACGAGTCCAGTTCGCTCCTCGAGTCGAGCTCGCTCCTCGGGTCGAGCTCGCTCCTCGAGTCCAGTTCGCTCCTCGAGTCGAGCTCAGAGTCCGCGAGGCGACTGATACTCCTCGTGCCGAGCTCGCTCCTCGAGTCTAGTTCGCTCCTCTAGTCGAGCTCGCTCCTCGAGTCCAGTTCGCTCCTCGAGTCGAGCTCTGAGTCCGCGAGTCGACTGATACTACTCGCTGACTCTTCACGCAATTCCTCGAGTCGATCTCGCTCCTCGAGTCTAGTTCGCTCCTCGAGTCCAGTTCGCTCCTCGAGTCCAGTTCGCTACTCGAGTCGAGCTCGCTCCTCGAGTCGAGCCCTGAGTCCGCGAGTCGACTGATACTCCTCGCCGACTCTTCGAGCAAGTCCTCGAGTAAAGATCGTTCCTCGAGTCTAGTTCGCTCCTCGAGTCGAGCTCGCTCCTCGAGTCGATCTCCGAGTCCGCGAGTCAACTGATACTCCTCACCGTCTCTTCACGCAATTCCTCTGGTCGAACTCGCTCCTCGAGTCCAGTTCGCTACTCGAGTCGAGCTCGCTCCTCGAGTCGAGCCCTGAGTCCGCGAGTCGACTGATACTCCTCGGCGACTCTTCACGCAATTCCTCGAGTCGAGCTCGCTCCTCGAGTCCAATTCGCTCCTCGAGTCCAGTTCGCTCCTCGAGTCGAGCTCTGAGTCCTCGAGTCGACTAATACTCCTCGTGCCGACTTCACGCAAGTCCTCGAGTCTAGCTCGCTCCACGAGTCCAGTTCGCTCCTCGAGTCGAGCTCGCTCCTCGGGTCGAGCTCGCTCCTCGAGTCCAGTTCGCTCCTCGAGTCGAGCTCTGAGTCCGCGAGTCGACTGATACTACTCGCTGACTCTTCACGCAATTCCTCGAGTCGATCTCGCTCCTCGAGTCCAGTTCGCTCCTCGAGTCAAACTCCGAGTCCGGGAGTCGACTGATACTCCTCGTGCCGACTCTTCACGCAAGTCCTCGAGTCTAGTTCGCTCCTCGAGTCTAGTTCGCTCCTCGAGTCCAGTTCGCTCCTCGAGTCCAGTTCGCTCCTCGAGTCGAGTTCGCTCCTCGACTCTAGCTTGCTCCTCGAGTCCAGTTCGCTCCTCGAGTCCAGTTCGCTCCTCGAGTCGAGCTCCGAGTCCGCGAGTCGACTGATACTCCTCGCCGACTCTTCACGCAATTCCTCGAGTTGAGCTCGCTCCTGGAGTCCAGTTCGCTCCTCGAGTCGAGCTTCGAGTCCGCGAGTCGATTGATACTCCCCGCCGACTCTTCACGCAATTCCTCGAGTCGAGCTCGCTCCTCGAATCCAGCTCGCTCCTTGAGTTCAGTTCGCTCCCCGAGTCCAATTCGCTCCTCGAGTCGAGCTCCGAGTCCGCGAGTCGACTGATACTCCTCGCCGACTCTTCACGCAAGTCCTTGAGTCGAGCTCGCTCCTCGAGTCCAATTCGCTCCTCGAGTCCAGTTCGCTCCTCGAGTAGAGCTCCGAGTCCGCGAGTCGACTGATACTCCTCGTGCCGACTTCACGCAAGTCCTCGAGTCGAGCTCGCTCCCCGAGTCTAGTTCGCTCCTCGAGTCGAGCTCGCTCCTCGAGTCCAGTTCGCTCCTCGAGTCGAGCTCCGAGTCCGCGAGTCGACTGATACTCCTCGCCGACTCTTCACGCAATTCCTCGAGTCGAGCTCGCTCCTCGAGTCCAGTTAGCTCCTCGAGTCTAGATCGCTCCTCGAGTCGAGCTCACTCCTCGAGTCGAACTCCGAGTCAGCGAGTCGACTGATACTCCTCACCGACTCTTCACGCAATTCCTCGAGTCGAGCTCGCTCCTCGAGTCCAGTTCGCTCCTCGAGTCGAGCTCCGACTCCGCGAGTCGACTGATACTCCCCGCCGACTCTTCACCCAATTCCTCGAGTCGAGCTCGCTCCTCGAGTCTAGCTCGCTCCTCGAGTTCAGTTCACTCCCCGAGTCCAATTCGCTCCTCGAGTCAAGCTCCGAGTCCGCGAGTCAACTGATACTCCTCGCCGACTCTTCGAGCAAGTCCTCGAGTCAAGATCGCTCCTCGAGTCCAGTTCGCTCCTCGAGTCAAGCTCGCTCCTCGAGTCCAGTTCGCTCCTCGAGTCGAGCTCGCTCCTCGGGTCGAGCTCGCTCCTCGAGTCTAGTTCGCTCCTCGAGTCGAGGTCGCTCCTCAGGTCGAGCTCGCTCCTCGAGTCCAGTTCGATCCTCGAGTCCAATTCGCTCCTCGAGTCGAGCTCCGAGTCCACGAGTCGACTGATACTCCTCGCCGACTCTTCACGCAAGTCCTCGAGTCGAGCTCGCTCCTCGAGTCCAGTTACCTCCTCGAGTCGAGCTCGCTCCTCGGGTCGAGCTCGCTCCTCGGGTCGAGCTCGCTCCTCGAGTCCAGTTCGCTCCTCGAGTCGAGCTCCAAGTCCGTGAGTCGACTGATATTCCTCGTGCCGACTCTTCACGCAAGTCCTCGGGTCGAGCTCGCTCCTCGAGTCTAGTTCGCTCCTCGAGTCGAGCTCCGAGTCCGGTAGTCGACTGATACTCCTCGCTGACTCTTCACGCAATTCCTCGAGTCGAGCTCGCTCCTCGAGTCCAGTTCGCTCCTCGAGTCGAGCTCTGAGTCCGCGAGTCGACTGATACTCCTCGTGCCGACTCTTCACGCAAGTCCTTGAGTCGAGCTCGCTCCTCGAGTCCAGTTCGCTCCTCGAGTCGAGTTCGCTCCTCGAGTCGAGTTCGCTCCTCGAGTCTAGCTCGCTCCTCGAGTCCAGTTCGCTCTTCTAGTCCAGTTCGCTCCTCGAGTCGAGCTCGCTCCTTGAGTCGAGCTCCGAGTCCGCGAGTCGACTGATACTCCTCGCCGACTCTTCACGCAATTCCTCGAGTCGAGCTCGCTCCTCGAGTCCAATTCGCTCCTCGAGTCGAGCTCCGACTCCGCGAGTCGACTGATACTCCCCGCCGACTCTTCACCCAATTCCTCGAGTCGAGCTCGCTCCTCGAGTCTAGCTCGCTCCTCGAGTTCAGTTCACTCCCCGAGTCCAATTCGCTCCTCGAGTCAAGCTCCGAGTCCGCGAGTCAACTGATACTCCTCGCCGACTCTTCGAGCAAGTCCTCGAGTCAAGATCGCTCCTCGAGTCCAGTTCGCTCCTCGAGTCAAGCTCGCTCCTCGAGTCCAGTTCGCTCCTCGAGTCGAGCTCGCTCCTCGGGTCGAGCTCGCTCCTCGAGTCTAGTTCGCTCCTCGAGTCGAGGTCGCTCCTCAGGTCGAGCTCGCTCCTCGAGTCCAGTTCGATCCTCGAGTCCAATTCGCTCCTCGAGTCGAGCTCCGAGTCCACGAGTCGACTGATACTCCTCGCCGACTCTTCACGCAAGTCCTCGAGTCGAGCTCGCTCCTCGAGTCCAGTTACCTCCTCGAGTCGAGCTCGCTCCTCGGGTCGAGCTCGCTCCTCGGGTCGAGCTCGCTCCTCGAGTCCAGTTCGCTCCTCGAGTCGAGCTCCAAGTCCGTGAGTCGACTGATATTCCTCGTGCCGACTCTTCACGCAAGTCCTCGGGTCGAGCTCGCTCCTCGAGTCTAGTTCGCTCCTCGAGTCGAGCTCCGAGTCCGGTAGTCGACTGATACTCCTCGCTGACTCTTCACGCAATTCCTCGAGTCGAGCTCGCTCCTCGAGTCCAGTTCGCTCCTCGAGTCGAGCTCTGAGTCCGCGAGTCGACTGATACTCCTCGTGCCGACTCTTCACGCAAGTCCTTGAGTCGAGCTCGCTCCTCGAGTCCAGTTCGCTCCTCGAGTCGAGTTCGCTCCTCGAGTCGAGTTCGCTCCTCGAGTCTAGCTCGCTCCTCGAGTCCAGTTCGCTCTTCTAGTCCAGTTCGCTCCTCGAGTCGAGCTCGCTCCTTGAGTCGAGCTCCGAGTCCGCGAGTCGACTGATACTCCTCGCCGACTCTTCACGCAATTCCTCGAGTCGAGCTCGCTCCTCGAGTCCAATTCGCTCCTCGAGTCCAGTTCGCTCCTAGAGTCGAGCTCCGACTCCGCGAGTCGACTGATACTCCCCGCCGACTCTTCACGCAATTCCTTGAGTCCAGTTCGCTCCTCGAGTCCAGTTCGCTCCTCGAGTCGAGTTCGCTCCTCGAGTCTAGCTTGCTCCTTGAGTCCAGTTCGCTCCTCGAGTCCAGTTCGCTCCTCGAGTCGAGCTCCGAGTCCGCGAGTCGACTGATACTCCTCGCCGACTCTTCACGCAATTCCTCGAGTTGAGCTCGCTCCTGGAGTCCAGTTCGCTCCTCGAGTCGAGCTTCGAGTCCGCAAGTCGATTGATACTCCCCGCCGACTCTTCACGCAATTCCTCGAGTCGAGCTCGCTCCTCGAATCCAGCTCGCTCCTTGAGTTCAGTTCGCTCCCCGAGTCCAATTCGCTCCTCGAGTCGAGCTCCGAGTCCGCGAGTCGACTGATACTCCTCGCCGACTCTTCACGCAAGTCCTTGAGTCGAGCTCGCTCCTCGAGTCCAATTCGCTCCTCGAGTCCAGTTCGCTCCTCGAGTAGAGCTCCGAGTCCGCGAGTCGACTGATACTCCTCGTGCCGACTTCACGCAAGTCCTCGAGTCGAGCTCGCTCCCCGAGTCCAGTTCGCTCCTCGAGTCGAGCTCGCTCCTCGAGTCCAGTTCGCTCCTCGAGTCGAGCTCCGAGTCCGCGAGTCGACTGATACTCCTCGCCGACTCTTCACGCAATTCCTCGAGTCGAGCTCACTCCTCGAGTCGAGCTCCGAGTCAGCGAGTAGACTGATACTCCTCACCGACTCTTAACGCAATTCCTCGAGTCGAGTTCGCTCCTTGAGTCTAGCTCGCTCTTCGAGTTCAGTTCGCTCCTCGAGTCGAGCTCCGACTCCGCGAGTCGACTGATACTCCCCGCCGACTCTTCACCCAATTCCTCGAGTCGAGCTCGCTCCTCGAGTCTAGCTCGCTCCTCGAGTTCAGTTCACTCCCCGAGTCCAATTCGCTCCTCGAGTCAAGCTCCGAGTCCGCGAGTCAACTGATACTCCTCGCCGACTCTTCGAGCAAGTCCTCGAGTCGAGATCGCTCCTCGAGTCCAGTTAGCTCCTCGAGTCTAGATCGCTCCTCGAGTCGAGCTCACTCCTCGAGTCGAGCTCCGAGTCAGCGAGTCGACTGATACTCCTCACCGACTCTTCACGCAATTCCTCGAGTCGAGCTCGCTCCTCGAGTCCAGTTCGCTCCTCGAGTCGAGCTCCGACTCCGCGAGTCGACTGATACTCCCCGCCGACTCTTCACCCAATTCCTCGAGTCGAGCTCGCTCCTCGAGTCTAGCTCGCTCCTCGAGTTCAGTTCACTCCCCGAGTCCAATTCGCTCCTCGAGTCAAGCTCCGAGTCCGCGAGTCAACTGATACTCCTCGCCGACTCTTCGAGCAAGTCCTCGAGTCAAGATCGCTCCTCGAGTCCAGTTCGCTCCTCGAGTCAAGCTCGCTCCTCGAGTCCAGTTCGCTCCTCGAGTCGAGCTCGCTCCTCGGGTCGAGCTCGCTCCTCGAGTCTAGTTCGCTCCTCGAGTCGAGGTCGCTCCTCAGGTCGAGCTCGCTCCTCGAGTCCAGTTCGATCCTCGAGTCCAATTCGCTCCTCGAGTCGAGCTCCGAGTCCACGAGTCGACTGATACTCCTCGCCGACTCTTCACGCAAGTCCTCGAGTCGAGCTCGCTCCTCGAGTCCAGTTACCTCCTCGAGTCGAGCTCGCTCCTCGGGTCGAGCTCGCTCCTCGGGTCGAGCTCGCTCCTCGAGTCCAGTTCGCTCCTCGAGTCGAGCTCCAAGTCCGTGAGTCGACTGATATTCCTCGTGCCGACTCTTCACGCAAGTCCTCGGGTCGAGCTCGCTCCTCGAGTCTAGTTCGCTCCTCGAGTCGAGCTCCGAGTCCGGTAGTCGACTGATACTCCTCGCTGACTCTTCACGCAATTCCTCGAGTCGAGCTCGCTCCTCGAGTCCAGTTCGCTCCTCCAGTCGAGCTCTGAGTCCGCGAGTCGACTGATACTCCTCGTGCCGACTCTTCACGCAAGTCCTTGAGTCGAGCTCGCTCCTCGAGTCCAGTTCGCTCCTCGAGTCGAGTTCGCTCCTCGAGTCGAGTTCGCTCCTCGAGTCTAGCTCGCTCCTCGAGTCCAGTTCGCTCTTCTAGTCCAGTTCGCTCCTCGAGTCGAGCTCGCTCCTTGAGTCGAGCTCCGAGTCCGCGAGTCGACTGATACTCCTCGCCGACTCTTCACGCAATTCCTCGAGTCGAGCTCGCTCCTCGAGTCCAATTCGCTCCTCGAGTCCAGTTCGCTCCTCGAGTCGAGCTCCGACTCCGCGAGTCGACTGATACTCCCCGCCGACTCTTCACGCAATTCCTTGAGTCCAGTTCGCTCCTCGAGTCCAGTTCGCTCCTCGAGTCGAGTTCGCTCCTCGAGTCTAGCTTGCTCCTTGAGTCCAGTTCGCTCCTCGAGTCCAGTTCGCTCCTCTAGTCGAGCTCCGAGTCCGCGAGTCGACTGATACTCCTCGCCGACTCTTCACGCAATTCCTCGAGTTGAGCTCGCTCCTGGAGTCCAGTTCGCTCCTCGAGTCGAGCTTCGAGTCCGCGAGTCGATTGATACTCCCCGCCGACTCTTCACGCAATTCCTCGAGTCGAGCTCGCTCCTCGAATCCAGCTCGCTCCTTGAGTTCAGTTCGCTCCCCGAGTCCAATTCGCTCCTCGAGTCGAGCTCCGAGTCCGCGAGTCGACTGATACTCCTCGCCGACTCTTCACGCAAGTCCTTGAGTCGAGCTCGCTCCTCGAGTCCAATTCGCTCCTCGAGTCCAGTTCGCTCCTCGAGTAGAGCTCCGAGTCCGCGAGTCGACTGATGCTCCTCGTGCCGACTTCACGCAAGTCCTCGAGTCGAGCTCGCTCCCCGAGTCCAGTTCGCTCCTCGAGTCGAGCTCGCTCCTCGAGTCCAGTTCGCTCCTCGAGTCGAGCTCCGAGTCCGCGAGTCGACTGATACTCCTCGCCGACTCTTCACGCAATTCCTCGAGTCGAGCTCGCTCCTCGAGTCCAGTTAGCTCCTCGAGTCTAGATCGCTCCTCGAGTCGAGCTCACTCCTCGAGTCGAGCTCCGAGTCAGCGAGTCGACTGATACTCCTCACCGACTCTTCACGCAATTCCTCGAGTCGAGTTCGCTCCTTGAGTCTAGCTCGCTCCTCGAGTTCAGTTCGCTCCTCGAGTCGAGCTCCGACTCCGCGAGTCGACTGATACTCCCCGCCGACTCTTCACCCAATTCCTCGAGTCGAGCTCGCTCCTCGAGTCTAGCTCGCTCCTCGAGTTCAGTTCACTCCCCGAGTCCAATTCGCTCCTCGAGTCAAGCTCCGAGTCCGCGAGTCAACTGATACTCCTCGCCGACTCTTCGAGCAAGTCCTCGAGTCGAGATCGCTCCTCGAGTCCAGTTCGCTCCTCGAGTCAAGCTCGCTCCTCGAGTCCAGTTCGCTCCTCGAGTCGAGCTCCGAGTCCGCGAGTCGACTGATACTCCTCACCGACTCTTCACGCAATTCCTCTGGTCGAACCCGCTCCTCGAGTCCAGTTCGCTCCTCGAGTCGAGCTCGCTCCTCGAGTCGAGCCCTGAGTCCGCGAGTTGACTGATACTCCTCGCCGACTCTTCACGCAATTCCTCGAGTCGAGCTCGCTCCTCGAGTCCAATTCGCTCCTCGAGTCCAGTTCGCTCCTCGAGTCGAGCTCCGACTCCGCGAGTCGACTGATACTCCCCGCCGACTCTTCACGCAATTCCTCGAGTCGAGCTCGCTCCTCGAGTCTAGCTCGCTCCTCAAGTTCAGTTCACTCCCCGAGTCCAATTCGCTCCTCGAGTCAAGCTCCGAGTCCGCGAGTCAACTGATACTCCTCGCCGACTCTTCGAGCAAGTCCTCGAGTCCAGTTCGCTCCTCGAGTCGAGTTCGCTCCTCGAGTCCAGTTCGCTCCTCGAGTCGAACTCCGAGTCCGCGAGTCGACTGATACTCTTCACGCAATTCCTCTGGTCGAACCCGCTCCTCGAGTCCAGTTCGCTCCTCGAGTCGAGCCCTGAGTCCGCGAGTTGACTGATACTCCTCGCCGACTCTTCACGCAATTCCTCGAGTCGAGCTCGCTCCTCGAGTCCAATTCGTTCCTCGAGTCTAGTTCGCTCCTCGAGTCGAGCTCCGAGTCCGCGAGTCGACTAATACTCCTCGTGCCGACTTCACGCAAGTCCTCGAGTCGAGCTCGCTCCTCGAGTCCAGTTCGCTCCTCGAGTCGAGCTCGCTCCTCGGGTCGAGCTCGCTCCTCGAGTCTAGTTCGCTCCTCGAGTCGAGGTCGCTCCTCAGGTCGAGCTTGCTCCTCGAGTCCAGTTCGATCCTCGAGTCCAATTCGCTCCTCGAGTCGAGCTCCGAGTCCACGAGTCGACTGATACTCCTCGCCGACTCTTCACGCAAGTCCTCGAGTCGAGCTCGCTCCTCGAGTCCAGTTACCTCCTCGAGTCGAGCTCGCTCCTCGGGTCGAGCTCGCTCCTCGGGTCGAGCTCGCTCCTCGAGTCCAGTTCGCTCCTCGAGTCGAGCTCCAAGTCCGTGAGTCGACTGATATTCCTCGTGCCGACTCTTCACGCAAGTCCTCGGGTCGAGCTCGCTCCTCGAGTCTAGTTCGCTCCTCGAGTCGAGCTCCGAGTCCGGTAGTCGACTGATACTCCTCGCTGACTCTTCACGCAATTCCTCGAGTCGAGCTCGCTCCTCGAGTCCAGTTCGCTCCTCGAGTTGAGCTCTGAGTCCGCGAGTCGACTGATACTCCTCGTGCCGATTCTTCACGCAAGTCCTTGAGTCGAGCTCGCTCCTCGAGTCCAGTTCGCTCCTCGAGTCGAGTTCGCTCCTCGAGTCTAGCGCGCTCCTCGAGTCCAGTTCGCTCTTCTAGTCCAGTTCGCTCCTCGAGTCGAGCTCGCTCCTTGAGTCGAGCTCCGAGTCCGCGAGTCGACTGATACTCCTCGCCGACTCTTCACGCAATTCCTCGAGTCGAGCTCGCTCCTCGAGTCCAATTCGCTCCTCGAGTCCAGTTCGCTCCTCGAGTCGAGCTCCGACTCCGCGAGTCGACTGATACTCCCCGCCGACTCTTCACGCAATTCCTCGAGTCCAGTTCGCTCCTCGAGTCCAGTTCGCTCCTCGAGTCGAGTTCGCTCCTCGAGTCTAGCTTGCTCCTTGAGTCCAGTTCGCTCCTCGAGTCCAGTTCGCTCCTCGAGTCGAGCTCCGAGTCCGCGAGTCGACTGATACTCCTCGCCGACTCTTCACGCAATTCCTCGAGTTGAGCTCGCTCCTGGAGTCCAGTTCGCTCCTCGAGTCGAGCTTCGAGTCCGCGAGTCGATTGATACTCCCCGCCGACTCTTCACGCAATTCCTCGAGTCGAGCTCGCTCCTCGAATCCAGCTCGCTCCTTGAGTTCAGTTCGCTCCCCGAGTCCAATTCGCTCCTCGAGTCGAGCTCCGAGTCCGCGAGTCGACTGATACTCCTCGCCGACTCTTCACGCAAGTCCTTGAGTCGAGCTCGCTCCTCGAGTCCAATTCGCTCCTCGAGTCCAGTTCGCTCCTCGAGTAGAGCTCCGAGTCCGCGAGTCGACTGATACTCCTCGTGCCGACTTCACGCAAGTCCTCGAGTCGAGCTCGCTCCCCGAGTCCAGTTCGCTCCTCGAGTCGAGCTCGCTCCTCGAGTCCAGTTCGCTCCTCGAGTCGAGCTCCGAGTCCGCGAGTCGACTGATACTCCTCGCCGACTCTTCACGCAATTCCTCGAGTCGAGCTCGCTCCTCGAGTCCAGTTAGCTCCTCGAGTCTAGATCGCTCCTCGAGTCGAGCTCATTCCTCGAGTCGAGCTCCGAGTCAGCGAGTCGACTGATACTCCTCACCGACTCTTCACGCAATTCCTCGAGTCGAGCTCGCTCCTCGAGTCCAGTTCGCTCCTCGAGTCGAGCTCCGACTCCGCGAGTCGACTGATACTCCCCGCCGACTCTTCACCCAATTCCTCGAGTCGAGCTCGCTCCTCGAGTCTAGCTCGCTCCTCGAGTTCAGTTCACTCCCCGAGTCCAATTCGCTCCTCGAGTCAAGCTCCGAGTCCGCGAGTCAACTGATACTCCTCGCCGACTCTTCGAGCAAGTCCTCGAGTCGAGATCGCTCCTCGAGTCCAGTTCGCTCCTCGAGTCCAGTTCGCTCCTCGAGTCGAGCTCCGAGTCCGCGAGTCGACTGATACTCCTCGCCGACTCTTCACGCAATTCCTCGAGTTGAGCTCGCTCCTGGAGTCCAGTTCGCTCCTCGAGTCGAGCTTCGAGTCCGCGAGTCGATTGATACTCCCCGCCGACTCTTCACGCAATTCCTCGAGTCGAGCTCGCTCCTCGAATCCAGCTCGCTCCTTGAGTTCAGTTCGCTCCCCGAGTCCAATTCGCTCCTCGAGTCGAGCTCCGAGTCCGCGAGTCGACTGATACTCCTCGCCGACTCTTCACGCAAGTCCTTGAGTCGAGCTCGCTCCTCGAGTCCAATTCGCTCCTCGAGTCCAGTTCGCTCCTCGAGTAGAGCTCCGAGTCCGCGAGTCGACTGATACTCCTCGTGCCGACTTCACGCAAGTCCTCGAGTCGAGCTCGCTCCCCGAGTCCAGTTCGCTCCTCGAGTCGAGCTCGCTCCTCGAGTCCAGTTCGCTCCTCGAGTCGAGCTCCGAGTCCGCGAGTCGACTGATACTCCTCGCCGACTCTTCACGCAATTCCTCGAGTCGAGCTCGCTCCTCGAGTCCAGTTAGCTCCTCGAGTCTAGATCGCTCCTCGAGTCGAGCTCATTCCTCGAGTCGAGCTCCGAGTCAGCGAGTCGACTGATACTCCTCACCGACTCTTCACGCAATTCCTCGAGTCGAGCTCGCTCCTCGAGTCCAGTTCGCTCCACGAGTCGAGCTCCGACTACGCGAGTCGACTGATACTCCCCGCCGACTCTTCACCCAATTCCTCGAGTCGAGCTCGCTCCTCGAGTCTAGCTCGCTCCTCGAGTTCAGTTCACTCCCCGAGTCCAATTCGCTCCTCGAGTCAAGCTCCGAGTCCGCGAGTCAACTGATACTCCTCGCCGACTCTTCGAGCAAGTCCTCGAGTCGAGATCGCTCCTCGAGTCCAGTTCGCTCCTCGAGTCAAGCTCGCTCCTCGAGTCCAGTTCGCTCCTCGAGTCGAGCTCCGAGTCCGCGAGTCGACTGATACTCCTCACCGACTCTTCACGCAATTCCTCTGGTCGAACCCGCTCCTCGAGTCCAGTTCGCTCCTCGAGTCGAGCTCGCTCCTCGAGTCGAGCCCTGAGTCCGCGAGTTGACTGATACTCCTCGCCGACTCTTCACACAATTCCTCGAGTCGAGCTCGCTCCTCGAGTCCAATTCGCTCCTCGAGTCCAGTTCGATCCTCGAGTCGAGCTCCGACTCCGCGAGTCGACTGATACTCCCCGCCGACTCTTCACGCAATTCCTCGAGTCGAGCTCGCTCCTCGAGTCTAGCTCGCTCCTCAAGTTCAGTTCACTCCCCGAGTCCAATTCGCTCCTCGAGTCAAGCTCCGAGTCCGCGAGTCAACTGATACTCCTCGCCGACTCTTCGAGCAAGTCCTCGAGTCGAGATCGCTCCTCGAGTAAAGTTCGCTCCTCGAGTCGAGCTCGCTCCTCGAGTCCAGTTCACTCCTCGAGTCGAGCTCCGAGTCCGCGAGTCGACTGATACTCTTCACGCAATTCCTCTGGTCGAACCCGCTCCTCGAGTCCAGTTCGCTCCTCGAGTCGAGCCCTGAGTCCGCGAGTTGACTGATACTCCTCGCCGACTCTTCACGCAATTCCTCGAGTCGAGCTCGCTCCTCGAGTCCAATTTGCTCCTCGAGTCTAGTTCGCTCCTCGAGTCGAGCTCCGAGTCCGCGAGTCGACTAATACTCCTCGTGCCGACTTCACGCAAGTCCTCGAGTCGAGCTCGCTCCTCGAGTCCAGTTCGCTCCTCGAGTCGAGCTCGCTCCTCGGGTCGAGCTCGCTCCTCGAGTCTAGTTCGCTCCTCGAGTCGAGGTCGCTCCTCAGGTCGAGCTCGCTCCTCGAGTCCAGTTCGATCCTCGAGTCCAATTCGCTCCTCGAGTCGAGCTCCGAGTCCACGAGTCGACTGATACTCCTCGCCGACTCTTCACGCAAGTCCTCGAGTCGAGCTCGCTCCTCGAGTCCAGCTACCTCCTCGAGTCGAGCTCGCTCCTCGGGTCGAGCTCGCTCCTCGGGTCGAGCTCGCTCCTCGAGTCCAGTTCGCTCCTCGAGTCGAGCTCCAAGTCCGTGAGTCGACTGATATTCCTCGTGCCGACTCTTCATGCAAGTCCTCGGGTCGAGCTCGCTCCTCGAGTCTAGTTCGCTCCTCTAGTCTAGTTCGCTCCTCGAGTCGAGCTCCTAGTCCGATAGTCGACTGATACTCCTCGCTGACTCTTCACGCAATTCCTCGAGTCGAGCTCGCTCCTCGAGTCCAGTTCGCTCCTCGAGTCGAGCTCTGAGTCCGCGAGTCGACTGATACTCCTCGTGCCGACTCTTCACGCAAGTCCTTGAGTCGAGCTCGCTCCTCGAGTCGAGCTCGCTCCTCGAGTCCAGTTCGCTCCTCGAGTCGAGTTCGCTCCTCGAGTCTAGCTCGCTCCTCGAGTCCAGTTCGCTCTTCTAGTCCAGTTCGCTCCTCGAGTCGAGCTCGCTCCTTGAGTCGAGCTCCGAGTCCGCGAGTCGACTGATACTCCTCGCCGACTCTTCACGCTATTCCTCGAGTCGAGCTCGCTCCTGGAGTCCAGTTTGCTCCTCGAGTCGAGCTCCGAGTCCGCGAGTTGATTGATACTCCCCGCCGACTCTTCACGCAATTCCTCGAGTCGAGCTCGCTCCTCGAGTCCAGCTCGCTCCTTGAGTGCAGTTCGCTCCCCGAGTCCAATTTGCTCCTCGAGTCGAGCTCCGAGTCCGCGAGTCGATTGATACTCCTCGCCGACTCTTCACGCAAGTCCTCGAGTCGAGCTTGCTCCTCGAGTCTAGCTCACTCCTCGAGTCGAGCTCCTCGAGTCCAGCTCCGAGTCCGCGAATCGACTAATACTCCTCACCGACTCTTCACGCAATTCCTCGGGTCGAACTCGCTCCTCGAGTCCAGTTCGCTCCTCGAGTCGAGCTCGCTCCTCGAGTCGAGCCCCGAGTCCGCGAGTCGACTGATACTCCTCGCCGACTCTTTACGCAATTCCTCGAGTCGAGCTCGCTCCTCGAGTCCAATTCGCTCCTCGAGTCCAATTCGCTGCTCGAGTCAAGCTCCGAGTCCGCGAGTCGACTGATACTCCTAGTGCCGACTTCACGCAAGTCCTCGAGTCGAGCTCGCTCCCCGAGTCCAGTTCACTCCTCGAGTCGAGCTCGCTCCTCGAGTCTAGTTCGCTCCTCGAGTCGAGCTCCGAGTCCGCGAGTCGACTGATACTCCTCGCCGACTCTTCACGCAATTCCTGGAGTCGAACTCGCTCCTCGAGTCCAGTTCGCTCCTCGAGTCGAGCTCCGAGTCCGCGAGTCGACTGATACTCCTCGTACCGACTCTTCACGCAAGTCCTCGAGTCTAGCTCGCTCCTCGAGTCCAGTTCGCTCCTCGAGTCGAGGTCGCTCCTCGAGTCTAGTTCGCCCCTCGAGCCGAGCTCGCTCCTCGAGTCCAGTTCGCTCCTCGAGTCGAGCTCGCTCCTCGAGTCGAGCTCGCTCCTCGAGTCCAGTTCGCTCCTCGAGTCGAGCTCGCTCCTCGGGTCGAGCTCGCTCCTCGAGTCTAGTTCGCTCCTCGAGTCGAGGTCGCTCCTCAGGTCGAGCTCGCTCCTCGAGTCCAGTTCGATCCTCGAGTCCAATTCGCTCCTCGAGTCGAGCTCCGAGTCCACGAGTCGACTGATACTCCTCGCCGACTCTTCACGCAAGTCCTCGAGTCGAGCTCGCTCCTCGAGTCCAGCTACCTCCTCGAGTCGAGCTCGCTCCTCGGGTCGAGCTCGCTCCTCGGGTCGAGCTCGCTCCTCGAGTCCAGTTCGCTCACCGAGTCGAGTTCCAAGTCCGTGAGTCGACTGATATTCCTCGTGCCGACTCTTCATGCAAGTCCTCGGGTCGAGCTCGCTCCTCGAGTCTAGTTCGCTCCTCGACTCTAGTTCGCTCCTCGAGTCGAGCTCCTAGTCCGATAGTCGACTGATACTCCTCGCTGACTCTTCACGCAATTCCTCGAGTCGAGCTCGCTCCTCGAGTCCAGTTCGCTCCTCGAGTCGAGCTCTGAGTCCGCGAGTCGACTGATACTCCTCGTGCCGACTCTTCACGCAAGTCCTTGAGTCGAGCTCGCTCCTCGAGTCGAGCTCGCTCCTCGAGTCCAGTTCGCTCCTCGAGTCGAGTTCGCTCCTCGAGTCTAGCTCGCTCCTCGAGTCCAGTTCGCTCTTCTAGTCCAGTTCGCTCCTCGAGTCGAGCTCGCTCCTTGAGTCGAGCTCCGAGTCCGCGAGTCGACTGATACTCCTCGCCGACTCTTCACGCAATTCCTCGAGTCGAGCTCGCTCCTGGAGTCCAGTTTGCTCCTCGAGTCGAGCTCCGAGTCCGCGAGTTGATTGATACTCCCCGCCGACTCTTCACGCAATTCCTCGAGTCCAGCTCGCTCCTTGAGTGCAGTTCGCTCCCCGAGTCCAATTTGCTCCTCGAGTCGAGCTCCGAGTCCGCGAGTCGATTGATACTCCTCGCCGACTCTTCACGCAAGTCCTCGAGTCGAGCTTGCTCCTCGAGTCTAGCTCACTCCTCGAGTCGAGCTCCTCGAGTCCAGCTCCGAGTCCGCGAATCGACTAATACTCCTCACCGACTCTTCACGCAATTCCTCGGGTCGAACTCGCTCCTCGAGTCCAGTTCGCTCCTCGAGTCGAGCTCGCTCCTCGAGTCGAGCCCCGAGTCCGCGAGTCGACTGATACTCCTCGCCGACTCTTTACGCAATTCCTCGAGTCGAGCTCGCTCCTCGAGTCCAATTCGCTCCTCGAGTCCAATTCGCTGCTCGAGTCAAGCTCCGAGTCCGCGAGTCGACTGATACTCCTAGTGCCGACTTCACGCAAGTCCTCGAGTCGAGCTCGCTCCCCGAGTCCAGTTCACTCCTCGAGTCGAGCTCGCTCCTCGAGTCCAGTTCGCTCCTCGAGTCGAGCTCCGAGTCCGCGAGTCGACTGATACTCCTCGCCGACTCTTCACGCAATTCCTGGAGTCGAACTCGCTCCTCGAGTCCAGTTCGCTCCTCGAGTCGAGCTCCGAGTCCGCGAGTCGACTGATACTCCTCGTACCGACTCTTCACGCAAGTCCTCGAGTCTAGCTCGCTCCTCGAGTCCAGTTCGCTCCTCGAGTCGAGGTCGCTCCTTGAGTCTAGTTCGCCCCTCGAGCCGAGCTCGCTCCTCGAGTCCAGTTCGCTCCTCGAGTCGAGCTCGCTCCTAGAGTCCAGTTCGCCCCTCGAGTCGAGCTCGCTCCTCGAGTCCAGTTCGCTCCTCGAGTCGAGCTCGCTCCTCGGGTCGAGCTCGCTCCTCGAGTCCAGTTCGCTCCTCGAGTCGAGCTCCGAGTCCACGAGTCGACTGATACTCCTCACCGACTCTTCACGCAATTCCTCGAGTCGAGCTCGCTCCTCGAGTCCAGTTCGCTCCTCGAGTCGAGCTCCGAGTCCGTGAGTCGACTGATACTACTCGTGCCGACTCTTCACGCAAGTCCTCGAGTCGAGCTCGCTCTTCGAGTCCAGTTCGCTCCTCGAGTCGAGTTCGCTCCTCGAGTCTAGCTCGCTCCTCGAGTCCAGTTCACTCCTCGAGTCTAGTTCGCTGCTCGAGTCGAGCTCGCTCCTTGATTCGAGCTCCGAGTCGGCGAGTCGACTGATACTCCTCGCCGACTCTTCACGCAATTCCTCGAGTCGAGCTCGCTCCTTGAGTCCAGTTCGCTCCTCGAGTCGAGCTCCGAGTCCGCAAGTCGACTGATACTCCCCGCCGACACTTCACGCAATTCCTTGAGTCGAGCTCGCTTCTCGAGTCTAGCTCGCTCCTCGAGTTCAGTTCGCTCCCCGAGTCCAATTTGCTCCTCGAGTCAAGCTCCGAGTCCGCGAGTCAACTCATACTCCTGGCCGACTCTTCGAGCAAGTCGTCGATTCGAGATCGCTCCTCGAGTCCAGTTCGCTCCTCGAGTCGAGCTCGCTCCTCGACTCCAGTTCACTCCTCGAGTCGAGCTCCTAGTCCGCGAGTCGACTGATACTCCTCACCGACTCTTCACGCAATTCCTCTGGTCGAACTCGCTCCTCGAGTCGAGCCCTGAGTCCGCGAGGCGACTGATACTCCTCGTGCCGAGCTCGCTCCTCGAGTCTAGTTCGCTCCTCTAGTCGAGATCGCTCCTCGAGTCCAGTTCGCTCCTCGAGTCGAGCTCCGAGTCCGCGAGTCGACTGATACTCCTCGCTGACTGTTCACACAACTCCTCGAGTCCAGTTCGCTCCTCGAGTCGAACTCCGAGTCCGGGAGTCGACTGATACTCCTCGTGCCGACTCTTCACGCAAGTCCTCGAGTCGAGGTCGCTCCTCGAGTCCAGTTCGCTCCTCGAGTCGAGCTCGCTCCTCGAGTCCAGTTCGCTCCTCGAGTCGAGTTCGCTCCTCAAGTCTAGCTTGCTCCTCGAGTCCAGTTCGCTCCTCGAGTCCAGTTCGCTCCTCGAGTCGAGCTCCGAGTCCGCGAGTCGACTGATACTCCTCGCCGACTCTTCACGCAATTCCTCGAGTCGAGCTCGCTCCTAGAGTCCAGTTCGCTCCTCGAGTCGAGCTCCGAGTCCGCGAGTCGATTGATACTCCCCGCCGACTCTTCACACAATTCCTCGAGTCGAGCTCGCTCCTCGAGTCCAGCTCGCTCCTTGAGTTCAGTTCGCTCCCCGAGTCCAATTCGCTCCTCTAGTCGAGCTCCGAGTCCGCGAGTCGACTGATACTCCTCACCGACTCTTCACGCAAGTCCTTGAGTCGAGCTCGCTCCTCGAGTCCAGTTCGCTCCTCGAGTCGAGCTCGCTCCTCGAGTCCAGTTCGCTCCTCGAGTCGAGCTCCGAGTCCGCGAGTCGACTGATACTCCTCACCGACTCTTCACACAATTCCTCGGGTCGAACTCGCTCCTCGAGTCTAGTTCGGTCCTCGAGTCGAGCTCGCTCCTCGAGTCGAGCCCCGAGTCCACGAGTCGACTGATTCTCCTCGCCGACTCTTTACGCAATTCCTCGAGTCGAGCTCGCTCCTCGAGTCCAATTCGCTCCTCGAGTCCAGTTCGCTCCTCGAGTCGAGCTCCGAGTCCGCGAGTCGACTGTTACTCCTCGTGCCGACTTCACGCAAATCCTCGAGTCGAGCTCGCTTCCCGAGTCCAGTTCGCTCCTCGAGTCAAGCTCGCTCCTCGAGTCCAGTTCGCTCCTCGAGTCGAGCTCCGAGTCCGCGAGTCGACTGATACTCCTCGCCGACTCTTCACGCAATTCCTCAAGTCGAGCTCCGAGTCCGCGAGTCGACTGATACTCCCCGCCGACTCTTCACGCAATTCCTCGAGTCGAGCTCGCTCCTCGAGTCTAGCTCGCTCCTCGAGTTCAGTTCACTCCCCGAGTCCAATTCGCTCCTCGAGTCAAGCTCCAAGTCCGCGAGTCAACTGATACTCCTCGCCGACTCTTCGAGCAAGTCCTCGAGTCGAGATCGCTCCTCGAGTCCAGTTCGCTCCTCGACTCGAGCTCGCTCCTCGAGTCCAGTTCGCTCCTCGAGTCGAGCTCCGAGTCTGCGAGTCGACTGATACTCCTCACCGACTCTTCACGCAATTCCTCTGGTCGAACCCGCTCCTCGAGTCCAGTTCGCTCCTCGAGTCGAGTCCCTGAGTCCGCGAGTCGACTGATACTCCTCGCCGACTCTTCACGCAATTCCTCGAGTCGAGCTCGCTCCTCGAGTCCAATTCGCTCCTCGAGTCCAGTTCGCTCCTCGAGTCGAGCTCCGAGTCCGCGAGTCGACTAATAATCCTCGTGCCGACTTCACGCAAGTCCTCGAGTCGAGCTCGCTCCTCGAGTCCAGTTCGCTCCTCGAGTCGAGCTCGCTCCTCGAGTCTAGTTCGCTCCTCGAGTCGAGCTTGCTCCTCAAGTCGAGCTCACTCCTCGAGTCCAGTTCGCTCCTCGAGTCCAATTCGCTCCTCGAGTCGAGCTCCGAGTCCACGAGTCGACTGATACTCCTCGCCGACTCTTCACGCAAGTCCTCGAGTCGAGCTCGCTCCTCGAGTCCAGTTCCCTCCTCGAGTCGAGCTCGCTCCTCGAGTCCAGTTCGCTCCTCGAGTCGAGTTCCATGTCCGCGAGTCGACTGATACTCCTCGTGCCGACTCTTCACGCAAGTCCTCGGGTCGAGCTCACTCCTCGAGTCTAGTTCGCTCCTCGAGTCTAGTTCGCTCCTCGAGTCGAGCTCCGAGTCCGATAGTCGACTGATACTCCTCGCTGACTCTTCACGCAATTCCTCGAGTCGAGCTCGCTCCTCGAGTCCAGTTCGCTCCTCGAGTCGAGCTCTGAGTCCGCGAGTCGACTGATACTCCTCATGCCGACTCTTCACGTAAGTCCTTGAGTCGAGCTCGCTCCTCGAGTCCAGTTCGCTCCTCGAGTCGAGTTCGCTCCTCGAGTCTAGCTCACTCCTCGAGTCCAGTTCGCTCCTCTAGTCCAGTTCGCTCCTCGAGTCGAGCTCCGAGTCCGCGAGTCGACTGATACTCCTCGCCGACTCTTCACGCAATTCCTCGAGTCGAGCTCGCTCCTAGAGTCCAGTTTGCTCCTCGAGTCGAGCTCCGAGTCCGCGAGTTGATTGATACTCCCCGCCGACTCTTCACGCAATTCCTCGAGTCGAGCTCGCTCCTCGAGTCCAGCTCGCTCCTTGAGTGCAGTTCGCTCCCCGAGTCCAATTCGCTCCTAGAGTCGAGCTCCGAGTCCGCGAGTCGATTGATACTCCTCGCCGACTCTTCAAGCAAGTCCTCGAGTCGAGCTTGCTCCTCGAGTCCAGCTCGCTCCTCGAGTCGAGCTCCTCGAGTCTAGCTCCGAGTCCGCGAATCGACTGATACTCCTCACCGACTCTTCACGCAATTCCTCGAGTCGAGCTCGCTCCTCGAGTCCAATTCGCTCCTCGAGTCCAGTTCGCTGCTCGAGTCGAGCTCCGAGTCCGCGAGTCGACTGATACTCCTCGTGCCGACTTCACGCAAGTCCTCGAGTCGAGCTCGCTCCCCGAGTCCAGTTCGCTCCTCGAGTCGAGCTCGCTCCTCGAGTCCAGTTCGCTCCTCGAGTCGAGCTCGCTCCTCGAGTCGAGCTCCGAGTCCGCGAGTCGACTGATACTCCTCGCCGACTCTTCACGCAATTCCTCGAGTCGAGCTCGCTCCTCGAGTCCAGTTCGCTCCTCGAGTCGAGCTCCGAGTCCGCGAGTCGACTGATACTCCTCGTACCGACTCTTCACGCAAGTCCTCGAGTCGAGCTCGCTCCTCGAGTCTAGTTCGCTCCTCGAGTCGAGCTCGCTCCTCGGGTCGAGTTCGCCTCTCGAGCCGAGCTCGCTCCTCGAGTCGAACTCCGAGTCCGCGAGTCGACTGATACTCCTCGTGCCGACTCTTCACGCAAGTCCTTGGGTCGAGCTCGCTCCTCAGGTCTAGTTCGCTCCTCGAGTCGAGCTCGCTCCTCGAGTCCAGTTCGCTCCTCGAGTCGAGCTCGCTCCTCGAGTCGAGCTCCGAGTCCGCGAGTCGACTGATACTCCTCGCTGACTCTTCACGCAATTCCTCGAGTCGAGTTCGCTCCTCGAGTCGAGCTCACTCCCTCGAGTCCAGTTCGTTCCTCGAGTCGAGCTCCGAGTCCGCGAGTCGACTGATACTCCTCGTGCCGACTCTTCACGCAAGTCTTCGAGTCGAGCTCGCTCCTCGAGCCAGTTCGCTCCTCGAGTCCAGTTCGCTCCTCGAGTCGAGCTCCTAGTCCGCGAGTCGACTGATACTCCTCGCCGACTCATCACGCAATGCCTCGGGTCGAGCTCCCTCCTCGAGTCAAGTTCGCTCCTCGAGTCGAGCTCGCTCCTCGAGTCCAGTTTTCTCCTCGAGTCGAGCTAGCTCCTCGGGTCGAGCTCGCTCCTCGAGTCCAGTTCGCTCCTCGAGTCGAGCTCGCTCCTCGAGTCCAGTTCGCTCCTCGAGTAGAGCTCCGAGTCCGCGAGTCGACTGATACTCCTCACCGACTCTTCACGCAATTCCTCGGCTCGAACTCGCTCCTCGAGTCCAGCTCGCTCCTCGAGTCCAGTTCGCTCCTCGAGTCGAGCTCCGAGTCCGCGAGTCGACTGATACTCCTCGTGCCGATTTCACGCAAGTCCTCGAGTCGAGATCGCTCCTCGAGTCCAGTTCGCTCCTCGAGTTGAGCTCGCTCCTCGGGTCGAGCTCGCTCCTCGAGTCTAGTTCGCTCCTCGAGTCGAGCTCGCTCCTCGAGTCCAATTCGCTCCTCGAGTCCAATTCGCTCCTCGACTCCAGTTCACTCCTCGAGTCGAGCTCCGAGTCCGCGAGTCGACTGATACTCCTCACCGACTCTTCACGCAATTCCTCTGGTCGAACTCGCTCCTCGAGTCCAGTTCGCTCCTCGAGTCGAGCCCTGAGTCCGCGAGTCGACTGATACTCCTCGCCGACTCTTCACGCAATTCCTCGAGTCGAGCTCGCTCCTCGAGTCCAATTCGCTCCTCGAGTCGAGCTCCGAGTCCGCGAGTCGACTAATACTCCTCGTGCGGACTTCACACAAGTCCTCGAGTCGAGCTCGCTCCTCGAGTCCAGTTCGCTCCTCGAGTCGAGCTCGCTCCTCGGGTCGAGCTCGCTCCTCGAGTCTAGTTTGCTCCTCGAGTCGAGCTCGCTCCTCGGGTCGAACTCGCTCCTCGAGTCCAATTCGCTCCTCGAGTCGAGCTCCGAGTCCGCGAGTCGACTGATACTCCTC
Organism: Urtica dioica subsp. dioica; assembly: GCF_054948205.1. Lineage (NCBI taxonomy): Eukaryota > Viridiplantae > Streptophyta > Magnoliopsida > Rosales > Urticaceae > Urtica > Urtica dioica. Next base: position 9,280,867 of record NC_142765.1, on the reverse strand, counting down.
GCCGACTCTTCACGCAAGTCCTCGAGTCGAGCTCGCTCCTCGAGTCTAGTTCGCTATTCGAGTCGAGCTCGCTCCTCGGGTCGAGCTCGCTCCTCGAGTCCAGTTCGCTCCGAGTCCGCGAGTCGACTGATACTCCTCGTGCCGACTCTTCACGCAAGTCCTCGGGTCGAGCTCGCTCCTCGAGTCTAGTTCGCTCATCGAGTCGAGCTCGCTCCTCGAGTCCAGTTCGCTCCTCGAGTCGATCTCGCTCCTCGAGTTGAGCTCCGAGTCCGCGAGTCGACTGATACTCCTCGCTGACTGTTGTCGCTGTTTTTCGGACAACTATTTAGGAGCCAAAGACGGTTAGACCCAAGGCCGGACCAAGTGGTCTCGTCTTGACTCGAGCGTGTCGGACTTGGTATCCCAAGTCGTCCCTTAGCTGTGGATGTCCCTTGAGTTCGTCAGAGTACCTGAAAAGGAGTAGAGAACACGTGAACTACAAAGGGGAAACAGGGGGGGTTACCCTGTTTACCTCTCCGACGCTCAACATTAGTGGGATTGAGGTGGAATATAGAGGTTTTAGGGGTGTTTAGGGGCCAAAGCTTGAGAGAAACGAGCGAGGTGCGAGTTCGGCAGCGTTTCAGTGCTCAAGAATGGATTACCTGGGTCGAGGGAGAGACCCTCATATTTATAGGCGGCCAAGAGGTGTTTGAGGAACCCCTTGGCCGAGGGCCGGCCTTGGAGCGCCGGCCGTGGAGGGCCGGCCTTGGAGCGCTGGCCGTGGAGGGCCGGCCTTGGAGCGCCGGCCGAGGAAGGCCGGCCTTGGAGCGCCGGCCGTGGAGGGCCGGCCTTGGAGCGCCGGCCGTGGAGGGCCGGCCTTGGAGCGCCGGCCGTGGAGGGCCGGTCTTGGAGCGCCGGCCGAGGAGGGCCGGTCTTGGAGCGCCGGCCGAGGAGGGCCGGTCTTGGAGCGTCGGCCGTGGAGCGCCGGCCGTGGAGGGCCGGCCTTGGAGGGCCGGCCATGGAGAGCCGGCCGGCCATGGAGGAAGGCCGGCCTTGGAGTGCCGGCCGGCCATGGAGGAAGGCCGGCCTTGGAGTGCCGGCCTTGGAGGAGGGCCGGCCTTGGAGTGCCGGCCTTGGAGGGCCGGCCTTGGAGTGCCGGCCTTGGAGGGCCGGCTGAGCATATGGCCGGCCATTGGCCGGCTGACCTTTGGGCCGGCGACAGGCCAGCCAAGCATATGGCCGGCCGCTGGCCGGCTGAGCCTATGGCCGGCCGCCGGCCGGCTAACCCTTGGCCCGACCACTGGTTTGGGCCGGCCAAAGGCCGAGGCAAGGTTTCGCCGCTCGAGGCCTTGCACCGGTCGCATGGGTCGAGGTGACGCTTTAGTCCCTGTCGATCCGAGACGGACCCACAACACTGACTCTTCACGCAATTCCTCGAGTCGAGCTCGCTCCTCGAGTCCAGTTCGCTCCTCGAGTCGAGCTCACTCCCTCGAGTCCAGTTCGTTCCTCGAGTCGAGCTCCGAGTCCGCGAGGCGACTGATACTCCTCGTGCCGACTCTTCACGCAAGTCTTCGAGTCGAGCTCGCTCCTCGAGCCAGTTCGCTCCTCGAGTCGAGATCGCTCCTCGAGTCCAGTTCGCTCCTCAAGTCGAGCTCCTAGTCCGCGAGTCGACTGATACTCCTCGCCGACTCTTCACGCAATGCCTCCGGTCGAGCTCCCTCCTCGAGTCAAGTTCGCTCCTCGAGTCGAGCTCGCTCCTCGAGTCCAGTTTGCTCCTCGAGTCGATCTCGCTCCTCGGGTCGAGCTCGCTCCTCGAGTCCAGTTCGCTCCTCGAGTCGAGCTCGCTCCTCGGGTCGAGCTAGCTCCTCGAGTCCAGTTCGCTCCTCGAGTAGAGCTCCGAGTCCGCGAGTCGACTGATACTCCTCACCGACTCTTCACGCAATTCTTCGGCTCGAACTCGCTCCTCGAGTCCAGCTCGCTCCTCGAGTCCAGTTCGCTCCTCGAGTCGAGCTCCGAGTCCGCGAGTCGAATGATACTCCTCGCCGACTCTTCACGCAATTCCTCGGGTCGAACTCGCTCCTCGAGTCCAGTTCGCTCCTCGAGACTAGCTTGCTCCTCGAGTCGAGCCCCGAGTCCGCGAGTCGACTGATACTCCTCGCCGATTCTTCACGCAATTCCTCGAGTCGAGCTCGCTCCTCGAGTCCAATTCGCTCCTCGAGTCCAGTTCGCTCCTCGAGTCGAGCTCCGAGTCCGCGAGTCGACTGATACTCCTCGTGCCGACTTCACGCAAGTTCTCGAGTCGAGCTCGCTCCTCGAGTCCAGTTCGCTCCTCGAGTTGAGCTCGCTCCTCGGGTCGAGCTCGCTCCTCGAGTCTAGTTCGCTCCTCGAGTCGAGCTCGCTCCTCGGGTCGAGCTCGCTCCTCGAGTCCAGTTCGCTCCTCGAGTAAAATTCGCTCCTCGAGTCGAGCTCCGAGTCCGCGAGTCGACTGATACTCCTCGCCGACTCTTCACGCAAGTCCTCGAGTCGAGCTCGCTCCTCGAGTCCAGTTCGCTCCTCGAGTCGAGCTCGCTCCTCGGGTCGAGCTCGCTCCTCGAGTCCAGTTCACTCCTCGAGTCGAGCTCCGAGTCCGCGAGTCGACTGATACTCCTCGTGCCGACTCTTCACGCATGTCCTCGCGTCGAGCTCGCTCCTCGAGTCTAGTTCGCTCCGCGAGTCGAGCTCGCTCCTCGAGTCGAGCTCCGAGTCCGCGAGTCGACTGCTACTCCTCGCTGACTCTTCACGCAATTCCTCGAGTCCAGCTCGCTCCTCGAGTCCAGTTCGCTCCTCGAGTCGAGCTCACTCCCTCAAGTCCAGTTCGTTCCTCGAGTCGAGCTCCGAGTCCGCGAGTCGACTGATACTCCTCGTGGCGACTCTTCACGCAAGTCCTCGAGTCGAGCTCGCTCCTCGAGCAAGTTCGCTCCTCGAGTCGAGATTGCTCCTCGAGTCCAGTTCGCTCCTCGAGTCGAGCTCGCTCCTCGAGTCGAGCTCCGAGTCCACGAGTCGACTGATACGCCTCGCCGACTCTTCACGCAATGCCTCGGGTCGAGCTCCCTCCTCGAGTCCAGTTCGCTCCTCGAGTCGAGCTCGCTCCTCGAGTCCAGTTTGCTCCTCGAGTCGAGCTCGCTCCTCGGGTCGAGCTCGCTCCTCGAGTCCAGTTCGCTCCTCGAGTCGAGCTCGCTCCTCTGGTCGAGCTCGCTCCTCGAGTCCAGTTCGCTCCTCGAGTAGAGCTCCGAGTCCGCGAGTCGATTGATACTCCTCACCGACTCTTCACGCAATACCTCGGCTCGAACTCGCTCATCGAGTCCAGCTCGCTCCTCGAGTCCAGTTCGCTCCTCGAGTCGAGCTCCGAGTCCGCGAGTCGAATGATACTCCTCGCCGACTCTTCACGCAATTCCTCGGGTCGAGCTCGCTCCTCGAGTCCAGTTCGCTCCTCGAGACTAGCTCGCTCCTCGAGTCGAGCCCCGAGTCCGCGAGTCGACTGATACTCCTCGCCGACTCTTCACGCAATTCCTCGAGTCGAGCTCGCTCCTCGAGTCCAATTCGCTCCTCGAATCCAGTTCGCTCCTCGAGTCGAGCTCCGAGTCCGTGAGTCGACTGATACTCATCGTGCCGACTTCACGCAAGTCCTCGAGTCGAGCTCGCTCCTCGAGTCCAGTTCGCTCCTCGAGTCGAGCTCGCTCCTCGGGTCGAGCTCGCTCCTCGAGTCCAGTTCGCTCCTCGAGTCGAGCTCCGAGTCCGCGAGTCGACTGATACTCCCCGTGCCAACTCTTCACACTAGTCCTCGGGTCGAGCTCGCTCCTCGAGTCTAGTTCGCTCCTCGAGTCGAGCTCCCTCCTCGAGTCGAGCTCCGAGTCCGCGACTCGACTGATACTCCTCGCTGACTCTTCACGCAATTCCTCGAGTCGAGCTCGCTCCTCGAGTCCAGTTCGCTCCTCGAGTCGAGCTCACTCCCTCGAGTACAGTTCGTTCCTCGAGTCGAGCTCCGAATCCGCGAGTCGACTGATACTCCTCGTGCCGACTCTTCACGCAAGTCCTCGAGTCGAGCTCGCTCCTCGAGCAAGTTCGCTCCTCGAGTCGAGATTTCTCCTCGAGTCCAGTTCGCTCCTCGAGTCGAGCTCGCTCCTCGAGTCGAGCTCCGAGTCCACGAGTCGACTGATACGCCTCGCCGACTCTTCACGCAATGCCTCGGGTCGAGCTCCCTCCTCGAGTCCAGTTCGCTCCTCGAGTCGAGCTCGCTCCTCGAGTCCAGTTTGCTCCTCGAGTCGAGCTCGCTCCTCGGGTCGAGCTCGCTCCTCGAGTCCAGTTCGCTCCTCGAGACTAGCTCGCTCCTCGAGTCGAGCCCCGAGTCCGCGAGTCGACTGATACTCCTCGCCGACTCTTCACGCAATTCCTCGAGTCGAGTTCGCTCCTCGAGTCCAATTCGCTCCTCGAGTCCAGTTCGCTCCTCGAGTCGAGCTCCGAGTCCACGAGTCGACTGATACTCCTCGTGCCGACTTCACGCAAGTCCTTGAGTCGAGCTCGCTACTCGAGCCCAGTTCGGTCGTCGAATCGAGCTCGCTCCTCGGGTCGAGCTCGCTCCTCGAGTCCAGTTCGCTCCTCGAGTCGAGCTCGCTCCTCGCGTCCAGTTCTCTCCTCGAGTCCAATTCGCTCCTCGAGTCGAGCTCCGAGTCCGCGAGTCGACTGATACTCCTCGCCGACTCTTCACGCAAGTCCTCGAGTCGAGCTCGCTCCTCGAGTCCACTTCGCTCCTCGAGTCAAGCTCGCTCCTCGTGTCGAGCTCGCTCCTCGAGTCCAGTTCGCTCCTCGAGTCGAGCTCCGAGTCCGCGAGTCGACTGATACTCCTCGTGCCGACTCTTCACGCAATTCCTCGGGTCGAGCTCGCTCCTCGAGTCCAGTTCCCTACTCGAGTCGAGCTTGCTCCTTGAGTCCAGTTCGCTCCTCGAGTCGAGCTTGCTCCTCGAGTCGAGCTCCGAGTCCGCAAGTCGACTGATACTCCTCGCCGACTCTTCACGCAAGTCCTCGAGTCGAGCTCGCTCCTCGAGTCCAGTTCGCTCCTCGAGTCGAGCTCGCTCCTCGTGTCGAGCTCGCTCCTCGAGTCCAGTTCGCTCCTCGAGTCGAGCTCCGAGTCCGCGAGTCGACTGATACTCCTCGTGCCGACTCTTCACGCAATTCCTCGGGTCGAGCTCGCTCCTCGAGTCCAGTTCGCTACTCGAGTCGAGCTTGCTCCTTGAGTCCAGTTCGCTCCTCGAGTCGAGCTTGCTCCTCGAGTCGAGCTCCGAGTCCGCAAGTCGACTGATACTCCTCGCCTACTCTTCACGCAATTCCTCGAGTCGAGCTCGCTCCTCGAGTCCAGTTCGCTCCTCGAGTCGAGCTCCGAGTCCGTTAGTCGAATAATACTCCCCGCAGACTCTTCACGCAATTCCTCGAGTCGAGCTCGCTCCTCGAGTCCAGCTCGCTCCTCGAGTTCAGTTCGCTCCCCGAGTCCAATTCGCTCCTCGAGTCGAGCTCCGAGTCCGCGAGTCGACTGATACTCCTCGCCGACTCTTCACGCAAGTCCTCGATTCGAGCTCGCTCCTTGAGTCTAGTTCGCTCCTCGACTCGAGCTCGCTCCTCGAGTCGAGCCCCGAGTTCGCGAGTCGACTGATACTCCTCGCCGACTCTTCACGCAATTCCTCGAGTCGAGCTCGCTCCTCGAGTCCAATTCGCTCCTCGAATCCAGTTCGCTCCTCGAGTCGAGCTCCGAGTCCGTGAGTCGACTGATACTCATCGTGCCGACTTCACGCAAGTCCTCGAGTCGAGCTCGCTCCTCGAGTCCAGTTCGCTCCTTGAGTCGAGCTCGCTCCTCGGGTCGAGCTCGCTCCTCGAGTCCAGTTCGCTCCTCGAGTCGAGCTCCGAGTCCGCGAGTCGACTGATACTCCCCGTGCCAACTCTTCACGCAAGTCCTCGGGTCGAGCTCGCTCCTCGAGTCTAGTTCGCTCCTCGAGTCGAGCTCCCTCCTCGAGTCGAGCTCCGAGTCCGCGACTCGACTGATACTCCTCGCTGACTCTTCACGCAATTCCTCGAGTCGAGCTCGCTCCTCGAGTCCAGTTCGCTCCTCGAGTCGAGCTCACTCCCTCGAGTACAGTTCGTTCCTCGAGTCGAGCTCCGAATCCGCGAGTCGACTGATACTCCTCGTGCCGACTCTTCACGCAAGTCCTCGAGTCGAGCTCGCTCCTCGAGCAAGTTCGCTCCTCGAGTCGAGATTTCTCCTCGAGTCCAGTTCGCTCCTCGAGTCGAGCTCGCTCCTCGAGTCGAGCTCCGAGTCCACGAGTCGACTGATACGCCTCGCCGACTCTTCACGCAATGCCTCGGGTCGAGCTCCCTCCTCGAGTCCAGTTCGCTCCTCGAGTCGAGCTCGCTCCTCGAGTCCAGTTTGCTCCTCGAGTCGAGCTCGCTCCTCGGGTCGAGCTCGCTCCTCGAGTCCAGTTCGCTCCTCGAGACTAGCTCGCTCCTCGAGTCGAGCCCCGAGTCCGCGAGTCGACTGATACTCCTCGCCGGCTCTTCACGCAATTCCTCGAGTCGAGTTCGCTCCTCGAGTCCAATTCGCTCCTCGAGTCCAGTTCGCTCCTCGAGTCGAGCTCCGAGTCCACGAGTCGACTGATACTCCTCGTGCCGACTTCACGCAAGTCCTTGAGTCGAGCTCGCTACTCGAGCCCAGTTCGGTCGTCGAATCGAGCTCGCTCCTCGGGTCGAGCTCGCTCCTCGAGTCCAGTTCGCTCCTCGAGTCGAGCTCGCTCCTCGCGTCCAGTTCTCTCCTCGAGTCCAATTCGCTCCTCGAGTCGAGCTCCGAGTCCGCGAGTCGACTGATACTCCTCGCCGACTCTTCACGCAAGTCCTCGAGTCGAGCTCGCTCCTCGAGTCCAGTTCGCTCCTCGAGTCGAGCTCGCTCCTCGTGTCGAGCTCGCTCCTCGAGTCCAGTTCGCTCCTCGAGTCGAGCTCCGAGTCCGCGAGTCGACTGATACTCCTCGTGCCGACTCTTCACGCAATTCCTCGGGTCGAGCTCGCTCCTCGAGTCCAGTTCGCTACTCGAGTCGAGCTTGCTCCTTGAGTCCAGTTCGCTCCTCGAGTCGAGCTTGCTCCTCGAGTCGAGCTCCGAGTCCGCAAGTCGACTGATACTCCTCGCCTACTCTTCACGCAATTCCTCGAGTCGAGCTCGCTCCTCGAGTCCAGTTCGCTCCTCGAGTCCAGCTCCGAGTCCGTTAGTCGAATAATACTCCCCGCAGACTCTTCACGCAATTCCTCGAGTCGAGCTCGCTCCTCGAGTCCAGCTCGCTCCTCTAGTTCAGTTCGCTCCCCGAGTCCAATTCGCTCCTCGAGTCGAGCTCCGAGTCCGCGAGTCGACTGATACTCCTCGCCGACTCTTCACGCAAGTCCTCGATTCGAGCTCGCTCCTCGAGTCCAATTCGCTCCTCGAGTCCAGTTCGCTCCTCGAGTCGAGCTCCGAGTCCGCGAGTCGACTGATACTCCTCGTGCCGACTTCACGCAAGTTCTCGAGTCGAGCTCGCTCCTCGAGTCCAGTTCGCTCCTCGAGTTGAGCTCGCTCCTCGGGTCGAGCTCGCTCCTCGAGTCTAGTTCGCTCCTCGAGTCGAGCTCGCTCCTCGGGTCGAGCTCGCTCCTCGAGTCCAGTTCGCTCCTCGAGTAAAATTCGCTCCTCGAGTCGAGCTCCGAGTCCGCGAGTCGACTGATACTCCTCGCCGACTCTTCACGCAAGTCCTCGAGTCGAGCTCGCTCCTCGAGTCCAGTTCGCTCCTCGAGTCGAGCTCGCTCCTCGGGTCGAGCTCGCTCCTCGAGTCCAGTTCACTCCTCGAGTCGAGCTCCGAGTCCGCGAGTCGACTGATACTCCTCGTGCCGACTCTTCACGCATGTCCTCGCGTCGAGCTCGCTCCTCGAGTCTAGTTCGCTCCGCGAGTCGAGCTCGCTCCTCGAGTCGAGCTCCGAGTCCGCGAGTCGACTGCTACTCCTCGCTGACTCTTCACGCAATTCCTCGAGTCCAGCTCGCTCCTCGAGTCCAGTTCGCTCCTCGAGTCGAGCTCACTCCCTCAAGTCCAGTTCGTTCCTCGAGTCGAGCTCCGAGTCCGCGAGTCGACTGATACTCCTCGTGGCGACTCTTCACGCAAGTCCTCGAGTCGAGCTCGCTCCTCGAGCAAGTTCGCTCCTCGAGTCGAGATTGCTCCTCGAGTCCAGTTCGCTCCTCGAGTCGAGCTCGCTCCTCGAGTCGAGCTCCGAGTCCACGAGTCGACTGATACGCCTCGCCGACTCTTCACGCAATGCCTCGGGTCGAGCTCCCTCCTCGAGTCCAGTTCGCTCCTCGAGTCGAGCTCGCTCCTCGAGTCCAGTTTGCTCCTCGAGTCGAGCTCGCTCCTCGGGTCGAGCTCGCTCCTCGAGTCCAGTTCGCTCCTCGAGTCGAGCTCGCTCCTCTGGTCGAGCTCGCTCCTCGAGTCCAGTTCGCTCCTCGAGTAGAGCTCCGAGTCCGCGAGTCGATTGATACTCCTCACCGACTCTTCACGCAATACCTCGGCTCGAACTCGCTCATCGAGTCCAGCTCGCTCCTCGAGTCCAGTTCGCTCCTCGAGTCGAGCTCCGAGTCCGCGAGTCGAATGATACTCCTCGCCGACTCTTCACGCAATTCCTCGGGTCGAGCTCGCTCCTCGAGTCCAGTTCGCTCCTCGAGACTAGCTCGCTCCTCGAGTCGAGCCCCGAGTCCGCGAGTCGACTGATACTCCTCGCCGACTCTTCACGCAATTCCTCGAGTCGAGCTCGCTCCTCGAGTCCAATTCGCTCCTCGAATCCAGTTCGCTCCTCGAGTCGAGCTCCGAGTCCGTGAGTCGACTGATACTCATCGTGCCGACTTCACGCAAGTCCTCGAGTCGAGCTCGCTCCTCGAGTCCAGTTCGCTCCTCGAGTCGAGCTCGCTCCTCGGGTCGAGCTCGCTCCTCGAGTCCAGTTCGCTCCTCGAGTCGAGCTCCGAGTCCGCGAGTCGACTGATACTCCCCGTGCCAACTCTTCACACTAGTCCTCGGGTCGAGCTCGCTCCTCGAGTCTAGTTCGCTCCTCGAGTCGAGCTCCCTCCTCGAGTCGAGCTCCGAGTCCGCGACTCGACTGATACTCCTCGCTGACTCTTCACGCAATTCCTCGAGTCGAGCTCGCTCCTCGAGTCCAGTTCGCTCCTCGAGTCGAGCTCACTCCCTCGAGTACAGTTCGTTCCTCGAGTCGAGCTCCGAATCCGCGAGTCGACTGATACTCCTCGTGCCGACTCTTCACGCAAGTCCTCGAGTCGAGCTCGCTCCTCGAGCAAGTTCGCTCCTCGAGTCGAGATTTCTCCTCGAGTCCAGTTCGCTCCTCGAGTCGAGCTCGCTCCTCGAGTCGAGCTCCGAGTCCACGAGTCGACTGATACGCCTCGCCGACTCTTCACGCAATGCCTCGGGTCGAGCTCCCTCCTCGAGTCCAGTTCGCTCCTCGAGTCGAGCTCGCTCCTCGAGTCCAGTTTGCTCCTCGAGTCGAGCTCGCTCCTCGGGTCGAGCTCGCTCCTCGAGTCCAGTTCGCTCCTCGAGACTAGCTCGCTCCTCGAGTCGAGCCCCGAGTCCGCGAGTCGACTGATACTCCTCGCCGACTCTTCACGCAATTCCTCGAGTCGAGTTCGCTCCTCGAGTCCAATTCGCTCCTCGAGTCCAGTTCGCTCCTCGAGTCGAGCTCCGAGTCCACGAGTCGACTGATACTCCTCGTGCCGACTTCACGCAAGTCCTTGAGTCGAGCTCGCTACTCGAGCCCAGTTCGGTCGTCGAATCGAGCTCGCTCCTCGGGTCGAGCTCGCTCCTCGAGTCCAGTTCGCTCCTCGAGTCGAGCTCGCTCCTCGCGTCCAGTTCTCTCCTCGAGTCCAATTCGCTCCTCGAGTCGAGCTCCGAGTCCGCGAGTCGACTGATACTCCTCGCCGACTCTTCACGCAAGTCCTCGAGTCGAGCTCGCTCCTCGAGTCCACTTCGCTCCTCGAGTCAAGCTCGCTCCTCGTGTCGAGCTCGCTCCTCGAGTCCAGTTCGCTCCTCGAGTCGAGCTCCGAGTCCGCGAGTCGACTGATACTCCTCGTGCCGACTCTTCACGCAATTCCTCGGGTCGAGCTCGCTCCTCGAGTCCAGTTCCCTACTCGAGTCGAGCTTGCTCCTTGAGTCCAGTTCGCTCCTCGAGTCGAGCTTGCTCCTCGAGTCGAGCTCCGAGTCCGCAAGTCGACTGATACTCCTCGCCGACTCTTCACGCAAGTCCTCGAGTCGAGCTCGCTCCTCGAGTCCAGTTCGCTCCTCGAGTCGAGCTCGCTCCTCGTGTCGAGCTCGCTCCTCGAGTCCAGTTCGCTCCTCGAGTCGAGCTCCGAGTCCGCGAGTCGACTGATACTCCTCGTGCCGACTCTTCACGCAATTCCTCGGGTCGAGCTCGCTCCTCGAGTCCAGTTCGCTACTCGAGTCGAGCTTGCTCCTTGAGTCCAGTTCGCTCCTCGAGTCGAGCTTGCTCCTCGAGTCGAGCTCCGAGTCCGCAAGTCGACTGATACTCCTCGCCTACTCTTCACGCAATTCCTCGAGTCGAGCTCGCTCCTCGAGTCCAGTTCGCTCCTCGAGTCGAGCTCCGAGTCCGTTAGTCGAATAATACTCCCCGCAGACTCTTCACGCAATTCCTCGAGTCGAGCTCGCTCCTCGAGTCCAGCTCGCTCCTCGAGTTCAGTTCGCTCCCCGAGTCCAATTCGCTCCTCGAGTCGAGCTCCGAGTCCGCGAGTCGACTGATACTCCTCGCCGACTCTTCACGCAAGTCCTCGATTCGAGCTCGCTCCTTGAGTCTAGTTCGCTCCTCGACTCGAGCTCGCTCCTCGAGTCGAGCCCCGAGTTCGCGAGTCGACTGATACTCCTCGCCGACTCTTCACGCAATTCCTCGAGTCGAGCTCGCTCCTCGAGTCCAATTCGCTCCTCGAATCCAGTTCGCTCCTCGAGTCGAGCTCCGAGTCCGTGAGTCGACTGATACTCATCGTGCCGACTTCACGCAAGTCCTCGAGTCGAGCTCGCTCCTCGAGTCCAGTTCGCTCCTTGAGTCGAGCTCGCTCCTCGGGTCGAGCTCGCTCCTCGAGTCCAGTTCGCTCCTCGAGTCGAGCTCCGAGTCCGCGAGTCGACTGATACTCCCCGTGCCAACTCTTCACGCAAGTCCTCGGGTCGAGCTCGCTCCTCGAGTCTAGTTCGCTCCTCGAGTCGAGCTCCCTCCTCGAGTCGAGCTCCGAGTCCGCGACTCGACTGATACTCCTCGCTGACTCTTCACGCAATTCCTCGAGTCGAGCTCGCTCCTCGAGTCCAGTTCGCTCCTCGAGTCGAGCTCACTCCCTCGAGTACAGTTCGTTCCTCGAGTCGAGCTCCGAATCCGCGAGTCGACTGATACTCCTCGTGCCGACTCTTCACGCAAGTCCTCGAGTCGAGCTCGCTCCTCGAGTCCAGTTCGCTCCTCGAGTCGAGCTCGCTCCTCGTGTCGAGCTCGCTCCTCGAGTCCAGTTCGCTCCTCGAGTCGAGCTCCGAGTCCGCGAGTCGACTGATACTCCTCGTGTCGAGCTCGCTCCTCGAGTCCAGTTCGCTCCTCGAGTCGAGCTCGCTCCTCGAGTCGAGCTCCGAGTCCACGAGTCGACTGATACGCCTCGCCGACTCTTCACGCAATGCCTCGGGTCGAGCTCCCTCCTCGAGTCCAGTTCGCTCCTCGAGTCGAGCTCGCTCCTCGAGTCCAGTTTGCTCCTCGAGTCGAGCTCGCTCCTCGGGTCGAGCTCGCTCCTCGAGTCCAGTTCGCTCCTCGAGACTAGCTCGCTCCTCGAGTCGAGCCCCGAGTCCGCGAGTCGACTGATACTCCTCGCCGGCTCTTCACGCAATTCCTCGAGTCGAGTTCGCTCCTCGAGTCCAATTCGCTCCTCGAGTCCAGTTCGCTCCTCGAGTCGAGCTCCGAGTCCACGAGTCGACTGATACTCCTCGTGCCGACTTCACGCAAGTCCTTGAGTCGAGCTCGCTACTCGAGCCCAGTTCGGTCGTCGAATCGAGCTCGCTCCTCGGGTCGAGCTCGCTCCTCGAGTCCAGTTCGCTCCTCGAGTCGAGCTCGCTCCTCGCGTCCAGTTCTCTCCTCGAGTCCAATTCGCTCCTCGAGTCGAGCTCCGAGTCCGCGAGTCGACTGATACTCCTCGCCGACTCTTCACGCAAGTCCTCGAGTCGAGCTCGCTCCTCGAGTCCAGTTCGCTCCTCGAGTCGAGCTCGCTCCTCGTGTCGAGCTCGCTCCTCGAGTCCAGTTCGCTCCTCGAGTCGAGCTCCGAGTCCGCGAGTCGACTGATACTCCTCGTGCCGACTCTTCACGCAATTCCTCGGGTCGAGCTCGCTCCTCGAGTCCAGTTCGCTACTCGAGTCGAGCTTGCTCCTTGAGTCCAGTTCGCTCCTCGAGTCGAGCTTGCTCCTCGAGTCGAGCTCCGAGTCCGCAAGTCGACTGATACTCCTCGCCTACTCTTCACGCAATTCCTCGAGTCGAGCTCGCTCCTCGAGTCCAGTTCGCTCCTCGAGTCCAGCTCCGAGTCCGTTAGTCGAATAATACTCCCCGCAGACTCTTCACGCAATTCCTCGAGTCGAGCTCGCTCCTCGAGTCCAGCTCGCTCCTCTAGTTCAGTTCGCTCCCCGAGTCCAATTCGCTCCTCGAGTCGAGCTCCGAGTCCGCGAGTCGACTGATACTCCTCGCCGACTCTTCACGCAAGTCCTCGATTCGAGCTCGCTCCTTGAGTCTAGTTCGCTCCTCGACTCGAGCTCGCTCCTCGAGTCGAGCCCCGAGTTCGCGAGTCGACTGATACTCCTCGCCGACTCTTCACGCAATTCCTCGAGTCGAGCTCGCTCCTCGAGTCCAATTCGCTCCTCGAATCCAGTTCGCTCCTCGAGTCGAGCTCCGAGTCCGTGAGTCGACTGATACTCATCGTGCCGACTTCACGCAAGTCCTCGAGTCGAGCTCGCTCCTCGAGTCCAGTTCGCTCCTCGAGTCGAGCTCGCTCCTCGGGTCGAGCTCGCTCCTCGAGTCCAGTTCGCTCCTCGAGTCGAGCTCCGAGTCCGCGAGTCGACTGATACTCCCCGTGCCAACTCTTCACGCAAGTCCTCGGGTCGAGCTCGCTCCTCGAGTCTAGTTCGCTCCTCGAGTCGAGCTCCCTCCTCGAGTCGAGCTCCGAGTCCGTGAGTCGACTGATACTCCTCGCTGACTCTTCACGCAATTCCTCGAGTCGAGCTCGCTCCTCGAGTCCAGTTCGCTCCTCGAGTCGAGCTCACTCCCTCGAGTACAGTTCGTTCCTCGAGTCGAGCTCCGAATCCGCGAGTCGACTGATACTCCTCGTGCCGACTCTTCACGCAAGTCCTCGAGTCGAGCTCGCTCCTCGAGCAAGTTCGCTCCTCGAGTCGAGATTGCTCCTCGAGTCCAGTTCGCTCCTCGAGTCGAGCTCGCTCCTCGAGTCGAGCTCCGAGTCCACGAGTCGACTGATACGCCTCGCCGACTCTTCACGCAATGCCTCGGGTCGAGCTCCCTCCTCGAGTCCAGTTCGCTCCTCGAGTCGAGCTCGCTCCTCGAGTCCAGTTTGCTCCTCGAGTCGAGCTCGCTCCTCGGGTCGAGCTCGCTCCTCGAGTCCAGTTCGCTCCTCGAGTCGAGCTCGCTCCTCGAGTCCAGTTTGCTCCTCGAGTCGAGCTCGCTCCTCGGGTCGAGCTCGCTCCTCGGGTCGAGCTCGCTCCTCGAGTCCAGTTCGCTCCTCGAGTAGAGCTCCGAGTCCGCGAGTCGACTGATACTCCTCACCGACTCTTCACGCAATACCTCGGCTCGAACTCGCTCATCGAGTCCAGCTCGCTCCTCGAGTCCAATTCGCTCCTCGAGTCGAGCTCCGAGTCCGCGAGTCGAATGATACTCCTCGCCGACTCTTCACGCAATTCCTCGGGTCGAGCTCGCTCCTCGAGTCCAGTTCGCTCCTCGAGACTAGCTCGCTCCTCGAGTCGAGCCCCGAGTCCGCGAGTCGACTGATACTGCTCGCCGACTCTTCACGCAATTCCTCGAGTCGAGTTCGCTCCTCGAGTCCAATTCGCTCCTCGAGTCCAGTTCGCTCCTCGAGTCGATCTCCGAGTCCACGAGTCGACTGATACTCCTCGTGCCGACTTCACGCAAGTCCTTGAGTCGAGCTCGCTACTCGAGCCCAGTTCGGTCGTCGAATCGAGCTCGCTCCTCGAGTCCAGTTCGCTCCTCGAGTCGAGCTCGCTCCTCGGGTCGAGCTCGCTCCTCGAGTCCAGTTCGCTCCTCGAGTCCAATTCGCTCCTCGAGTCGAGCTCCGAGTCCGCGAGTCGACTAATACTCCTCGCCGACTCTTCACGCAAGTCCTCGAGTCGAGCTCGCTCCTCGAGTCCAGTTCGCTCCTCGAGTCGAGCTCGCTGCTCGTGTCGAGCTCGCTCCTCGAGTCCAGTTCGCTCCTCGAGTCGAGCTCCGAGTCCGCGAGTCGACTGATACTCCTCGTGCCGACTCTTCACGCAATTCCTCGGGTCGAGCTCGCTCCTCGAGTCCAGTTCGCTCCTCGAGTCGAGCTCGCTCCTTGAGTCCAGTTCGCTCCTCGAGTCGAGCTTGCTCCTCGAGTCGAGCTCCGAGTCCGCAAGTCGACTGATACTCCTCGCCGACTCTTCACGCAATTCCTCGAGTCGAGCTCGCTCCTCGAGTCCAGTTCGCTCCTCGAGTCGAGCTCCGAGTCCGTTAGTCGAATAATACTCCCCGCAGACTCTTCACGCAATTCCTCGAGTCGAGCTCGCTCCTCGAGTCCAGCTCGCTCCTCGAGTTCAGTTCGCTCCCCGAGTCCAATTCGCTCCTCGAGTCGAGCTCCGAGTCCGCGAGTCGACTGATACTCCTCGCCGACTCTTCACGCAAGTCCTCGATTCGAGCTCGCTCCTCGAGTCTAGTTCGCTCCTCGACTCGAGTTCGCTCCTCGAGTCGAGCCCCGAGTTCGCGAGTCGACTGATACTCCTCGCCGACTCTTCACGCAATTCCTCGAGTCGAGCTCGCTCCTCGAGTCCAATTCGCTCCTCGAGTCGAGCTCCGAGTCCGTGAGTCGACTGATACTCATCGTGCCGACTTCACGCAAGTCCTCGAGTCGAGCTCGCTCCTCGAGTCCAGTTCGCTCCTCGAGTCGAGCTCGCTCCTCGGGTCGAGCTCGCTCCTCGAGTCCAGTTCGCTCCTCGAGTCGAGCTCCGAGTCCGCGAGTCGACTGATACTCCCCGTGCCAACTCTTCACGCAAGTCCTCGGGTCGAGCTCGCTCCTCGAGTCTAGTTCGCTCCTCGAGTCGAGCTCCGAGTCCGCGAGTCGACTGATACTCCTAGCTGACTCTTCACGCAATTCCTCGAGTCGAGCTCGCTCCTCGAGTCCACTTCGCTCCTCGAGTCGAGCTCCGAATCCGCGAGTCGACTGATACTCCTCGTGCCGACTCTTCACGCAAGTCCTCGAGTCGAGCTCGCTCCTCGAGCAAGTACGCTCCTCAAGTCGAGATTGCTCCTCGAGTCCAGTTCGCTCCTCGAATGGAGCTCGCTCCTCGAGTCGAGCTCCGAGTCCACGAGTCGACTGATACTCCTCGCCGACTCTTCACGCAATGCCTCGGGTCGAGCTCCCTCCTCGAGTCCAGTTTGCTACTCGAGTCGAGCTCGCTCCTCGAGTCCAGTTTGCTCCTCGAGTCGAGCTCGCTCCTCGGGTGAGCTCGCTCCTCGAGTCCAGTTCGCTCCTCGAGTCGAGCTCCGAGTCCGTGAGTCGACTGATACTCCTCACCGACTCTTCACGCAATTCCTCGGCTCGAACTCGCACATCGAGTCCAGCTCGCTCCTCGAGTCCAGTTCGCTCCTCGAGTCAAGCTCCGAGTCCGCGAGTCGAATGATACTCCTCGCCGACTCTTCACCCAATTCCTCGGGTCGAGCTCGCTCCTCGAGTCCAATTCGCTCCTCGAGTCCAGTTCGCTCCTCGAGTCGAGCTCCGAGTCCACGAGTCGACTGATACTCCTCGTGCCGACTTCACGCAAGTCCTCGAGTCGAACTCGCTACTCGAGCCCAGTTCGGTCCTCGAATCGAGCTCGCTCCTCGGGTCGAGCTCGCTCCTCGAGTCCAGTTCGCTCCTCGAGTCGAGCTCGCTCCTCGGGTCGAACTCGCTCCTCGAGTCCAGTTCGCTTCTCGAGTCCAATTCGCTCCTCGAGTCGAGCTCCGAGTCCGCGACTCGACTGATACTCCTCGCTGACTCTTCACGCAATTCCTCGAGTCGAGCTCGCTCCTCGAGTCCAGTTCGCTCCTCGAGTCGAGCTCACTCCCTCGAGTCCAGTTCGTTCCTCGAGTCGAGCTCCGAATCCGCGAGTCGACTGATACTCCTCGTGCCGACTCTTCACGCAAGTCCTCGAGTCGAGCTCGCTCCTCGAGCAAGTTCGCTCCTCGAGTCGAGATTGCTCCTCGAGTCCAGTTCGCTCCTCGAGTCGAGCTCGCTCCTCGAGTCGAGCTCCGACTCCATGAGTCGACTGATACGCCTCCCCGACTCTTCACGCAATGCCTCGGGTCGAGCTCCCTCCTCGACTCGAGCTCGCTCCTCGAGTCGAGCTCGCTCCTCGAGTCCAGTTTGCTCCTCGAGTCGAGCTCGCTCCTCGGGTCGAGCTCGCTCCTCGAGTCAAGTTCGTTCCTCGAGTCGAGCTCGCTCCTCGGGTCGAGTTCGCTCCTCGAGTCCAGTTTGCTCCTCGAGTCGAGCTCGCTCCTCGGGTCGAGCTCGCTCCTCGAGTCCAGTTCGCTCCTCGAGTCGAGCTCGCTCCTCGGGTCGAGCTCGCTCCTCGAGTCCAGTTCGCTCCTCGAGTAGAGCTCCGAGTCCGCGAGTCGACTGATACTCCTCACCGACTCTTCACGCAATACCTCGGCTCGAACTCGCTCATCGAGTCCAGCTCGCTCCTCGAGTCCAGTTCGCTCCTCGAGTCGAGCTCCGAGTCCGCGAGTCGAATGATACTCCTCGCCGACTCTTCACGCAATTCCTCGGGTCGAGCTCGCTCCTCGAGTCCAGTTCGCTCCTCGAGACTAGCTCGCTCCTCGAGTCGAGCCCCGAGTCCGCGAGTCGACTGATACTGCTCGCCGACTCTTCACGCAATTCATCGAGTCGAGTTCGCTCCTCGAGTCCAATTCGCTCCTCGAGTCCAGTTCGCTCCACGAGTCGAGCTCCGAGTCCACGAGTCAACTGATACTCCTCGTGCCGACTTCACGCAAGTCCTTGAGTCGAGCTCGCTACTCGAGCCCAGTTCGGTCGTCGAATCGAGCTCGCTCCTCGGGTCGAGCTCGCTCCTCGAGTCGAGCTCGCTCCTCGAGTCGAGCTCGCTCCTCGGGTCGAGCTCGCTCCTCGGGTCGAGCTCGCTCCTCGAGTCGAGCTCGCTCCTCGGGTCGAGTTCGCTCCTCGAGTCGAGCTCGCTCCTCGGGTCGAGCTCGCTCCTCGAGTCCAGTTCGCTCCTCGAGTCCAATTCGCTCCTCGAGTCGAGCTCCGAGTCCGCGAGTCGACTGATACTCCTCGCCGACTCTTCATGCAAGTCCTCGAGTCGAGCTCGCTCCTCGAGTCCAGTTCGCTCCTCGAGTCGAGCTCGCTCCTCGAGTCCAGTTCGCTCCTCGAGTCGAGCTCCGAGTCCGCGAGTCGAATGATACTCCTCGTGCCGACTCTTCACGCAATTCCTCGGGTCGAGCTCGCTCCTCGAGTCCAGTTCGCTCCTCGAGTCGAGCTCGTTCCTTGAGTCCAGTTCGCTCCTCGAGTCGAGCTTGCTCCTCGAGTCGAGCTCCGAGTCTGCAAGTCGACTGATACTCCTCGCCGACTCTTCACGCAATTTCTCGAGTCGAGCTCGCTCCTCGAGTCCAGTTCGCTCCTCGAGTCGAGCTCCGAGTCTGTTAGTCGAATAATACTCCCCGCAGACTCTTCACGCAATTCCTCGAGTCGAGCTCGCTCCTCGAGTCCAGCTCGCTCCTCGAGTTCAGTTCGCTCCCCGAGTCCAATTCGCTCCTCGAGTCGAGCTCCGAGTCCGCGAGTCGACTGATACTCCTCGCCGACTCTTCACGCAAGTCCTCGATTCGAGCTCGCTCCTCGAGTCTAGTTCGCTCCTCGACTCGAGCTCGCTCCTCGAGTCGAGCCCCGAGTTCGCGAGTCGACTGATACTCCTCGCCGACTCTTCACGCAATTCCTCGAGTCGAGCTCGCTCCTCGAGTCCAATTCGCTCCTCGAATCCAGTTCGCTCCTCGAGTCGAGCTCCGAGTCCGTGAGTCGACTCATACTCATCGTGCCGACTTCACGCAAGTCCTCGAGTCGAGCTCGCTCCTCGAGTCCAGTTCGCTCCTCGAGTCGAGCTCGCTCCTCGGGTCGAGCTCGCTCCTCGAGTCCAGTTCGCTCCTCGAGTCGAGCTCCGAGTCCGCGAGTCGACTGATACTCCCCGTGCCAACTCTTCACGCAAGTCCTCGGGTCGAGCTCGCTCCTCGAGTCTAGTTCGCTCCTCGAGTCGAGCTCCCTCCTTGAGTCGAGCTCCGAGTCCGTGAGTCGACTAATACTCCTCGCTGACTCTTCACGCAATTCCTCGAGTCGAGCTCGCTCCTCGAGTCCAGTTCGCTCCTCGAGTCGAGCTCACTCCCTCGAGTCGAGCTCGCTCCTCCGGTGAGCTCGCTCCTCGAATCCAGTTCGCTCCTCGAGTCGAGCTCGCTCCTCGAGTCCAGTTCGCTCCTCGAGTAGAGCTCCGAGTCCGCGAGTCGACTGATACTCCTCACCGACTCTTCACGCAATTCCTCGGCTCGAACTCGCTCATCGAGTCCAGCTCGCTCCTCGAGTCCAGTTCGCTTCTCGAGTCAAGCTCCGAGTCCGCGAGTCGAATGATACTCCTCGCCGACTCTTCACTCAATTCCTCGGCTCGAACTCGCTCATCGAGTCCAATTCGCTCCTCGAGTCCAGTTCGCTCCTCGAGTCGAGCTCCGAGTCCACGAGTCGACTGATACTCCTCGTGCCTACTTCACGCAAGTCCTCGAGTCAAACTCGCTACTCGAGCCCAATTCGGTCCTCGAATCGAGCTCGCTCCTCGGGTCGATCTCGCTCCTCGAGTCCAGTTCGCTCCTCGAGTCGAGCTCGCTCCTCGGGTCGAGCTCGCTCCTCGAGTCCAGTTCGCTTCTCGAGTCGAGCTCACTCCCTCGAGTCCAGTTCGTTCCTCGAGTCGAGCTCCGAATCCGCGAGTCGACTGATACTCCTCGTGCCGACTCTTCACGCAAGTCCTCGAGTCGAGCTCGCTCCTCGAGCAAGTTCGCTCCTCGAGCAAGTTCGCTCCTCGAGTCGAGAGTGCTCCTCGAGTCCAGTTCGCTCCTCGAGTCGAGCTCGCTCCTCGGGTCGAGCTTCGAGTCCACGAGTCGACTGATACTCCTCGCCGACTCTTCACGCAATGCCTCGGGTCGAGCTCCCTCCTCGAGTCCAGTTTGCTACTCGAGTCGAGCTCGCTCCACGAGTCCAGTTTGCTCCTCGAGTCGAGCTCGCTCCTCGGTGAGCTCGCTCCTCGAATCCAGTTCGCTCCTCGAGTCGAGCTCGCTCCTCTAGTCCAGTTCGCTCCTCGAGTAGAGCTCCGAGTCCGCGAGTCGACTGATACTCCTCACCGACTCTTCACGCAATTCCTCGGCTCGAACTCGCTCATCGAGTCCAGCTCGCTCCTCGAGTCCAGTTCGCTCCTCGAGTCAAGCTCCGAGTCCGCGAGTCGAATGAAACTCCTCGCCGACTCTTCACGCAATTCCTCGGGTCGAGCTCGCTCCTCGAGTCCAATTCGCTCCTCGAGTCCAGTTCGCTCCTCGAGTCGAGCTCCGAGTCCACGCGTCGACTGATACTCCTCGTGCCGACTTCACGCAAGTCCTCGAGTCGAACTCACTACTCGAGCCCAGTTCGGTCCTCGAATCGAGCTCGCTCCTCGGGTCGAGCTCGCTCCTCGAGTCCAGTTCGCTCCTCGAGTCGAGCTCGCTCCTCGGGTCGAGCTCGCTCCTCTAGTCCAGTTCGCTTCTCGAGTCCAATTCGCTCCTCGAGTCGAGCTCCGAGTCCGCGAGTCGACTGATACTCCTCGCTGACTCTTCACGCAATTCCTCGAGTCGAGCTCGCTCCTCGAGTCCAGTTCGCTCCTCGAGTCCAGCTCACTCCCTCGAGTCCAGTTCGTTCCTCGAGTCGAGCTCCGAATCCGCGAGTCGATAGATACTCCTCGTGCCGACTCTTCACGCAAGTCCTCGAGTCGAGCTCGCTCCTCGAGCAAGTTCGCTCCTCGAGTCGAGATTGCTCCTCGAGTCCAGTTCGCTCCTCGAGTCGAGCTCGCTCCTCGAGTCGAGCTCCGAGTCCACGAGTCGACTGATACGCCTCGCCGACTCTTCACGCAATGCCTCGGGTCGAGCTCCCTCCTCGACTCGAGCTCGCTCCTCGAGTCGAGCTCGCTCCTCGAGTCCAGTTTGCTCCTCGAGTCGAGCTCGCTCCTCGGGTCGAGCTCGCTCCTCGAGTCCAGTTCGTTCCTCGAGTCGAGCTCGCTCCTCGGGTCGAGCTCGCTCCTCGAGTCCAGTTTGCTCCTCGAGTCGAGCTCGCTCCTCGGGTCGATCTCGCTCCTCGAGTCCAGTTCGCTCCTCGAGTCGAGCTCGCTCCTCGGGTCGAGCTCGCTCCTCGAGTCCAGTTCGCTCCTCGAGTAGAGCTCCGAGTCCGCGAGTCGACTGATACTCCTCACCGACTCTTCACGCAATACCTCGGCTCGAACTCGCTCATCGAGTCCAGCTCGCTCCTCGAGTCCAGTTCGCTCCTCGAGTCGAGCTCCGAGTCCGCGAGTCGAATGATACTCCTCGCCGACTCTTCACGCAATTCCTCGGGTCGAGCTCGCTCCTCGAGTCCAGTTCGCTCCTCGAGACTAGCTCGCTCCTCGAGTCGAGCCCCGAGTCCGCGAGTCGACTGATACTGCTCGCCGACTCTTCACGCAATTCATCGAGTCGAGTTCGCTCCTCGAGTCCAATTCGCTCCTCGAGTCCAGTTCGTTCCTCGAGTCGAGCTCGCTCCTCGGGTCGAGCTCGCTCCTCGAGTCCAGTTTGCTCCTCGAGTCGAGCTCGCTCCTCGGGTCGAGCTCGCTCCTCGAGTCCAGTTCGCTCCTCGAGTCGAGCTCGCTCCTCGGGTCGAGCTCGCTCCTCGAGTCCAGTTCGCTCCTCGAGTCGAGCTCGCTCCTCGGGTCGAGCTCGCTCCTCGAGTCCAGTTCGCTCCTCGAGTAGATCTCCGAGTCCGCGAGTCGACTGATACTCCTCACCGACTCTTCACGCAATACCTCGGCTCGAACTCGCTCATAGAGTCCAGCTCGCTCCTCGAGTCCAGTTCGCTCCTCGAGTCGAGCTCCGAGTCCGCGAGTCGAATGATACTCCTCGCCGACTCTTCACGCAATTCCTCGGGTCGAGCTCGCTCCTCGAGTCCAGTTCGCTCCTCGAGACTAGCTCGCTCCTCGAGTCGAGCCCCGAGTCCGCGAGTCGACTGATACTGCTCGCCGACTCTTCACGCAATTCATCGAGTCGAGTTCGCTCCTCGAGTCCAATTCGCTCCTCGAGTCGAGTTCGCTCCTTGAGTCGAGCTCCGAGTCCACGAGTCAACTGATACTCCTCGTGCCGACTTCACGCAAGTCCTTGAGTCGAGCTCGCTACTCGAGCCCAGTTCGGTCGTCGAATCGAGCTCGCTCCTCGGGTCGAGCTCGCTCCTCGAGTCCAGTTCGCTCCTCGAGTCGAGCTCGCTCCTCGGGTCGAGCTCGCTCCTCTAGTCCAGTTCGCTCCTCGAGTCCAATTCGCTCCTCGAGTCGAGCTCCGAGTCCGCGAGTCGACTGATACTCCTCGTGCCGACTCTTCACGCAATTCCTCGGGTCGAGCTCGCTCCTCGAGTCCAGTTCGCTCCTCGAGTCGAGCTCGTTCCTTGAGTCCAGTTCGCTCCTCGAGTCGAGCTCCGAGTCCGCAAGTCGACTGATACTCCTCGCCGACTCTTCACGCAATTCCTCGAGTCGAGCTCGCTCCTCGAGTCCAGTTCGCTCCTCGTGTCGAGCTCCGAGTCCGTTAGTCGAATAATACTCCCCGCAGACTCTTCACGCAATTCCTCGAGTCGAGCTCGCTCCTCGAGTCCAGCTCGCTCCTCGAGTTCAGTTCGCTCCCCGAGTCCAATTCGCTCCTCGAGTCGAGCTCCGAGTCCGCGAGTCGACTGATACTCCTCGCCGACTCTTCACGCAAGTCCTCGATTCGAGCTCGCTCCTCGAGTCTAGTTCGCTCCTCGACTCGAGCTCGCTCCTCGAGTCGAGCCCCGAGTTCGCGAGTCGACTGATACTCCTCGGGGACTCGTCACGCAATTCCTCGAGTCGAGCTCGCTCCTCGAGTCCAATTCGCTCCTCGAATCCAGTTCGCTCCTCGAGTCGAGCTCCGAGTCCGTGAGTCGACTCATACTCATCGTGCCGACTTCAGGCAAGTCCTCGAGTCGAGCTCGCTCCTCGAGTCCAGTTCGCTCCTCGAGTCGAGCTCGCTCCTCGGGTCGAGCTCGCTCCTCGAGTCCAGTTCGCTCCTCGAGTCGAGCTCCGAGTCCGCGAGTCGACTGATACTCCCCGTGCCAACTCTTCACGCAAGTCCTCGGGTCGAGCTCGCTCCTCGAGTCTAGTTCGCTCCTCGAGTCGAGCTCCCTCCTTGAGTCGAGCTCCGAGTCCGCGAGTCGACTGATACTCCTCGCTGACTCTTCACGCAATTCCTCGAGTCGAGCTCGCTCCTCGAGTCCAGTTCGCTCCTCGAGTCGAGCTCACTCCCTCGAGTCCAGTTCGTTCCTCGAGTCGAGCTCCGAATCCGCGAGTCGACTGATACTCCTCGTGCCGACTCTTCACGCAAGTCGTAGAGTCGAGCTCGCTCCTCGAGCAAGTTCGCTCCTCGAGTCGAGATTGCTCCTCGAGTCCAGTTCGCTCCTCGAGTCGAGCTTGCTCCTCGAGTCGAGCTCCGAGTCCACGAGTCGACTGATACTCCTCTCCGACTCTTCACGCAATGCCTCGGGTCGAGCTCCCTCCTCGAGTCCAGTTTGCTACTCGAGTCGAGCTCGCTCCTCGAGTCCAGTTTGCTCCTCGAGTCGAGCTCGCTCCTCCGGTGAGCTCGCTCCTCGAATCCAGTTCGCTCCTCGAGTCGAGCTCGCTCCTCGAGTCAAGTTCGCTCCTCGAGTAGAGCTCCGAGTCCGCAAGTCGACTGATACTCCTCACCGACTCTTCACGCAATTCCTCGGCTCGAACTCGCTCATCGAGTCCAGCTCGCTCCTCGAGTCCAGTTCGCTCCTCGAGTCAAGCTCCGAGTCCGCGAGTCGAATGATACTCTTCGCCGACTCTTCACGCAATTCCTCGGGTCGATCTCGCTCCTCGAGTCCAATTCGCTCCTCGAGTCCAGTTCGCTCCTCGAGTCGAGCTCCGAGTCCACGAGTCGACTGATACTCCTCGTGCCGACTTCACGCAAGTCCTCGAGTCGAACTCGCTACTCGAGCCGAGTTCGGTCCTCGAATCGAGCTCGCTCCTCGGGTCGAGCTCGCTCCTCGAGTCCAGTTCGCTCCTCGAGTCGAGCTCGCTCCTCGGGTCGAGCTCGCTCCTCGAGTCCAGTTCGCTTCTCGAGTCCAATTCGCTCCTCGAGTCGAGCTCCGAGTCCGCGAGTCGACTGATACTCCTCGCTGACTCTTCACGCAATTCCTCGAGTCGAGCTCGCTCCTCGAGTCCAGTTCGCTCCTCGAGTCGAGCTCACTCCCTCGAGTCCAGTTCGTTCCTCGAGTCGAGCTCCGAATCCGCGAGTCGACTGATACTCCTCGTGCCGACTCTTCACGCAAGTCCTCGAGTCGAGCTCGCTCCTCGAGCAAGTTCGCTCCTCGAGTCGAGATTGCTCCTCGAGTCCAGTTCGCTCCTCGAGTCGAGCTCGCTCCTCGGGTCGAGCTCCGAGTCCACGAGTCGACTGATACTCCTCGCCGACTCTTCACGCATTGCCTCGGGTCGAGCTCCCTCCTCGAGTCCAGTTTGCTACTCGAGTCGAGCTCGCTCCTCGAGTCCAGTTTGCTCCTCGAGTCGAGCTCGCTCCTCCGGTGAGCTCGCTCCTCGAATCCAGTTCGCTCCTCGAGTCGAGCTCGCTCCTCGAGTCCAGTTCGCTCCTCGAGTAGAGCTCCGAGTCCGCGAGTCGACTGATACTCCTCACCGACTCTTCACGCAATTCCTCGGCTCGAACTCGCTCATCGAGTCCAGCTCGCTCCTCGAGTCCAGTTCGCTCCTCGAGTCAAGCTCCGAGTCCGCGAGTCGAATGATACTCCTCGCCGACTCTTCACGCAATTCCTCGGGTCGAGCTCGCTCCTCGAGTCCAATTCGCTCCTCGAGTCCAGTTCGCTCCTCGAGTCGAGCTCCGAGTCCACGAGTCGACTGATACTCCTCGTGCCGACTTCACGCAAGTCCTCGAGTCGAACTCGCTACTCGAGCCCAGTTCGGTCCTCGAATCGAGCTCGCTCCTCGGGTCGAGCTCGCTCCTCGAGTCCAGTTCGCTCCTCGAGTCGAGCTCGCTCCTCGGGTCGAGCTCGCTCCTCGAGTCGAGCTCCGAGTCCGCGAGTCGACTGATACTCCTCGCTGACTCTTCACGCAATTCCTCGAGTCGAGCTCGCTCCTCGAGTCCAGTTCGCTCCTCGAGTCGAGCTCACTCCCTCGAGTCAAGTTCGTTCCTCGAGTCGAGCTCCGAATCCGCGAGTCGACTGATACTCCTCGTGCCGACTCTTTACGCAAGTCCTCGAGTCGAGCTCGCTCCTCGAGCAAGTTCGCTCCTCGAGTCGAGATTGCTCCTCGAGTCCAGTTCGCTCCTCGAGTCGAGCTCGCTCCTCGGGTCGAGCTCCGAGTCCACGAGTCGACTGATACTCCTCGCCGACTCTTCACGCAATGCCTCGGGTCGAGCTCCCTCCTCGAGTCCAGTTTGCTACTCGAGTCGAGCTCGCTCCTCGAGTCCAGTTTGCTCCTCGAGTCGAGCTCGCTCCTCCGGTGAGCTCGCTCCTCGAATCCAGTTCGCTCCTCGAGTCGAGCTCGCTCCTCGAGTCCAGTTCGCTCCTCGAGTAGAGCTCCGAGTCCGCGAGTCGACTGATACTCCTCACCGACTCTTCACGCAATTCCTCGGCTCGAACTCGCTCATCGAGTCCAGCTCGCTCCTCGAGTCCAGTTCGCTCCTCGAGTCAAGCTCCGAGTCCGCGAGTCGAATGATACTCCTCACCGACTCTTCACGCAATTCCTCGGGTCGAGCTCGCTCCTCGAGTCCAATTCGCTCCTCGAGTCCAGTTCGCTCCTCGAGTCGAGCTCCGAGTCCACGAGTCGACTGATACTCCTCGTGCCGACTTCACGCAAGTCCTCGAGTCGAACTCGCTACTCGAGCCCAGTTCGGTCCTCGAATCGAGCTCGCTCCTCGGGTCGAGCTCGCTCCTCGAGTCCAGTTCGCTCCTCGAGTCGAGCTCGCTCCTCGGGTCGAGCTCGCTCCTCGAGTCCAGTTCGCTTCTCGAGTCCAATTCGCTCCTCGAGTCGAGCTCCGAGTCCGCGAGTCGACTGATACTCCTCGCTGACTCTTCACGCAATTCCTCGAGTCGAGCTCGCTCCTCGAGTCCAGTTCGCTCCTCGAGTCGAGCTCACTCCCTCGAGCCCAGTTCGTTCCTCGAGTCGAGCTCCGAATCCGCGAGTCGACTGATACTCCTCGTGCCGACTCTTCACGCAAGTCCTCGAGTCGAGCTCGCTCCTCGAGCAAGTTTGCTCCTCGAGTCGAGATTGCTCCTCGAGTCCAGTTCGCTCCTCGAGTCGAGCTCGCTCCTCGGGTCGAGCTCCGAGTCCACGAGTCGACTGATACGCCTCGCCGACTCTTCACGCAATGCCTCGGGTCGAGCTCCCTCCTCGAGTCCAGTTCGCTCCTCGAGTCGAGCTCGCTCCTCGAGTCCAGTTTGCTCCTCGAGTCGAGCTCGCTCCTCGGGTCGAGCTTGCTCCTCGAGTCCAGTTCGCTCCTCGAGTCGAGCTCGCTCCTCGGGTCGAGCTCGCTCCTCGAGTCCAGTTCGCTCCTCGAGTAGAGCTCCGAGTCCGCGAGTCGACTGATACTCCTCACCGACTCTTCACGCAATACCTCGGCTCGAACTCGCTCATCGAGTCCAGCTCGCTCCTCGAGTCCAGTTCGCTCCTCGAGTCAAGCTCCGAGTCCGCGAGTCGAATGATACTCCTCGCCGACTCTTCACGCAATTCCTCGGGTCGAGCTCGCTCCTCGAGTCCAGTTCGCTCCTCGAGACTAGCTCGCTCCTCGAGTCGAGCCCCGAGTCCGCGAGTCGACTGATACTCCTCGCCGACTCTTCACGCAATTCCTCGAGTCGAGTTCGCTCCTCGAGTCCAATTCGCTCCTCGAGTCCAGTTCGCTCCTCGAGTCGAGATCCGAGTCCACGAGTCGACTGATACTCCTCGTGCCGACTTCACGCAAGTCCTTGAGTCGAGCTCGCTACTCGAGCCTAGTTCGGTCGTCGAACCGAGCTCGCTCCTCGGGTCGAGCTCGCTCCTCGAGTCCAGTTCGCTCCTCGAGTCGAGCTCGCTCCTCGGGTCGAGCTCGCTCCTCGAGTCCAATTCGCTCCTCGAGTCGAGCTCCGAGTCCGCGAGCCGACTGATACTCCTCGCCGACTCTTCACGCAAGTCCTCGAGTCGAGCTCGCTCCTCGAGTCCAGTTCGCTCCTCGAGTCGAGCTCGCTCCTCGTGTCGAGCTCGCTCCTCGAGTCCAGTTCGCTCCTCGAGTCGAGCTCCGAGTCCGCGAGTCGACTGATACTCCTCGTGCCGACTCTTCACGCAATTCCTCGGGTCGAGCTCGCTCCTCGAGTCCAGTTCGCTCCTCGAGTCGAGCTCGCTCCTTGAGTCCAGTTCGCTCCTCGAGTCGAGCTTGCTCCTCGAGTCGAGCTCCGAGTCCGCAAGTCGACTGATACTCCTCGCCGACTCTTCACGCAATTCCTCGAGTCGAGCTCGCTCCTCGAGTCCAGTTCGCTCCTCGAGTCGAGCTCCGAGTCCGTTAGTCGAATAATACTCCCCGCAGACTCTTCACGCAATTCCTCGAGTCGAGCTCGCTCCTCGAGTCCAGCTCGCTCCTCGAGTTCAGTTCGCTCCCCGAGTCCAATTCGCTCCTCGAGTCGAGCTCCGAGTCCGCGAGTTGACCGATACTCCTCGCCGACTCTTCACGCAAGTCCTCGATTCGAGCTCGCTCCTCGAGTCTAGTTCGCTCCTCGACTCGAGCTCGCTCCTCGAGTCGAGCCCCGAGTTCGCGAGTCGACTGATACTCCTCGCCGACTCTTCACGCAATTCCTCGAGTCGAGCTCGCTCCTCGAGTCCAATTCGCTCCTCGAATCCAGTTCGCTCCTCGAGTCGAGCTCCGAGTCCGTGAGTCGACTGATACTCATCGTGCCGACTTCACGCAAGTCCTCGAGTCGAGCTCGCTCCTCGAGTCCAGTTCGCTCCTCGAGTCGAGCTCGCTCCTCGGGTCGAGCTCGCTCCTCGAGTCCAGTTCGCTCCTCGAGTCGAGCTCCGAGTCCGCGAGTCGACTGATACTCCCCGTGCCAACTCTTCACACAAGTCCTCGGGTCGAGCTCGCTCCTCGAGTCTAGTTCGCTCCTCGAGTCGAGCTCCCTCCTCGAGTCGAGCTACGAGTCCGCGAGTCGACTGATACTCCTCGCTGACTCTTCACGCAATTCCTCGAGTCGAGCTCGCTCCTCGAGTCCACTTCGCTCCTCGAGTCGAGCTCACTCCCTCGAGTCCAGTTCGTTCCTCGAGTCGAGCTCCGAATCCGCGAGTCGACTGATACTCCTCGTGCCGACTCTTCACGCAAGTCCTCGAGTCGAGCTCGCTCCTCGAGCAAGTTCGCTCCTCGAGTCAAGATTGCTCCTCGAGTCCAGTTCGCTCCTCGAGTCGAGCTCGCTCCTCGAGTCGAGCTCCGAGTCCACGAGTCGACTGATACTCCTCGCCGACTCTTCACGCAATGCCTCGGGTCGAGCTCCCTCCTCGAGTCCAGTTTGCTACTCGAGTCGAGCTCGCTCCTCGAGTCCAGTTTGCTCCTCGAGTCGAGCTCGCTCCTCGGGTGAGCTCGATCCTCGAGTCCAGTTCGCTCCTCGAGTCGAGCTCGCTCCTCGAGTCCAGTTCGCTCCTCGAGTAGAGCTCCGAGTCCGCGAGTCGACTGATACTCCTCACCGACTCTTCACGCAATTCCTCGGCTCGAACTCGCTCATCAAGTCCAGCTCGCTCCTCGAGTCCAGTTCGCTCCTCGAGTCAAGCTCCGAGTCCGCGAGTCGAATGATACTCCTCGCCGACTCTTCACGCAATTCCTCGGGTCGAGCTCGCTCCTCGAGTCCAATTCGCTCCTCGAGTCTAGTTCGCTCCTCGAATCGAGCTCCGAGTCCACGAGTCGACTGATACTCCTCGTGCCGACTTCACGCAAGTCCTCGAGTCGAACTCGCTACTCGAGCCCAGTTCGGTACTCGAATCGAGCTCGCTCTTCGGGTCGAGCTCGCTCCTCGAGTCCAGTTTGCTCCTCGAGTCGAGCTCGCTCCTCGGGTCGAGCTCGCTCCTCGAGTCCAGTTCGCTTCTCGAGTCCAATTCGCTCCTCGAGTCGAGCTCCGAGTCCGCGAGTCGACTGATACTCCTCGCTGACTCTTCACGCAATTCCTCGAGTCGAGCTCGCTCCTCGAGTCCAGTTCGCTCCTCGAGTCGAGCTCACTCCCTCGAGTCCAGTTCGTTCCTCGAGTCGAGCTCCGAATCTGCGAGTCGACTGATACTCCTCGTGCCGACTCTTCACGCAAGTCCTCGAGTCGAGCTCGCTCCTCGAGCAAGTTCGCTCCTCGAGTCGAGATTGCTCCTCGAGTCCAGTTCGCTCCTCGAGTCGAGCTCGCTCCTCGGGTCGAGCTCCGAGTCCACGAGTCGACTGATACGCCTTGCCGACTCTTCACGCAATGCCTCGGGTCGAGCTCCCTCCTCGAGTCCAGTTCGCTCCTCGAGTCGAGCTCGCTCCTCGAGTCCAGTTTGCTCCTCGAGTCGAGCTCGCTCCTCGGGTCGAGCTTGCTCCTCGAGTCCAGTTCGCTCCTCGAGTCGAGCTCGCTCCTCGGGTCGAGCTCGCTCCTCGAGTCCAGTTCGCTCCTCGAGTAGAGCTCCGAGTCCGCGAGTCGACTGATACTCCTCACCGACTCTTCACGCAATACCTCGGCTCGAACTCCCTCATCGAGTCCAGCTCACTCCTCGAGTCCAGTTCGCTCCTCGAGTCGAGCTCCGAGTCCGCGAGTCGAATGATACTCCTCGCCGACTCTTCACGCAATTCCTCGGGTCAAGCTCGCTCCTCGAGTCCAGTTCGCTCCTCGAGACTAGCTCGCTCCTCGAGTCGAGCCCCGAGTCCGCGAGTTGACTGATACTCCTCGCCGACTCTTCACGCAATTCCTCGAGTCGAGTTCGCTCCTCGAGTCCAATTCGCTCCTCGAGTCCAGTTCGCTCCTCGAGTCGAGATCCGAGTCCACGACTTGACTGATACTCCTCGTGCCGACTTCACGCAAGTCCTTGAGTCGAGCTCGCTACTCGAGCCTAGTTCGGTCGTCGAATCGAGCTCGCTCCTCGGGTCGAGCTCGCTCCTCGAGTCCAGTTCGCTCCTCGAGTCGAGCTCGCTCCTCGGGTCGAGCTCGCTCCTCGAGTCCAGTTCGCTCCTCTAGTCCAATTCGCTCCTCGAGTCGAGCTCCGAGTCCGCGAGTCGACTGATACTCCTCACCGACTCTTCACGCAATTCCTCGGCTCGAACTCGCTCATCGAGTCCAGCTCGCTCCTCGAGTCCAGTTCGCTCCTCGAGTCAAGCTCCGAGTCCGCGAGTCGAATGATACTCCTCGCCGACTCTTCACGCAATTCCTCGGGTCGAGCTCGCTCCTCGAGTCCAATTCGCTCCTCGAGTCCAGTTCGCTCCTCGAGTCGAGCTCCGAGTCCACGAGTCGACTGATACTCCTCGTGCCGACTTCACGCAAGTCCTCGAGTCGAACTCGCTACTCGAGCCCAGTTCGGTCCTCGAATCGAGCTCGCTCCTCGGGTCGAGCTCGCTCCTCGAGTCCAGTTCGCTCCTCGAGTCGAGCTCGCTCCTCGGGTCGAGCTCGCTCCTCGAGTCGAGCTCCGAGTCCGCGAGTCGACTGATACTCCTCGCTGACTCTTCACGCAATTCCTCGAGTCGAGCTCGCTCCTCGAGTCCAGTTCGCTCCTCGAGTCGAGCTCACTCCCTCGAGTCAAGTTCGTTCCTCGAGTCGAGCTCCGAATCCGCGAGTCGACTGATACTCCTCGTGCCGACTCTTCACGCAAGTCCTCGAGTCGAGCTCGCTCCTCGAGCAAGTTCGCTCCTCGAGTCGAGATTGCTCCTCGAGTCCAGTTCGCTCCTCGAGTCGAGCTCGCTCCTCGGGTCGAGCTCCGAGTCCACGAGTCGACTGATACTCCTCGCCGACTCTTCACGCAATGCCTCGGGTCGAGCTCCCTCCTCGAGTCCAGTTTGCTACTCGAGTCGAGCTCGCTCCTCGAGTCCAGTTTGCTCCTCGAGTCGAGCTCGCTCCTCCGGTGAGCTCGCTCCTCGAATCCAGTTCGCTCCTCGAGTCGAGCTCGCTCCTCGAGTCCAGTTCGCTCCTCGAGTAGAGCTCCGAGTCCGCGAGTCGACTGATACTCCTCACCGACTCTTCACGCAATTCCTCGGCTCGAACTCGCTCATCGAGTCCAGCTCGCTCCTCGAGTCCAGTTCGCTCCTCGAGTCAAGCTCCGAGTCCGCGAGTCGAATGATACTCCTCACCGACTCTTCACGCAATTCCTCGGGTCGAGCTCGCTCCTCGAGTCCAATTCGCTCCTCGAGTCCAGTTCGCTCCTCGAGTCGAGCTCCGAGTCCACGAGTCGACTGATACTCCTCGTGCCGACTTCACGCAAGTCCTCGAGTCGAACTCGCTACTCGAGCCCAGTTCGGTCCTCGAATCGAGCTCGCTCCTCGGGTCGAGCTCGCTCCTCGAGTCCAGTTCGCTCCTCGAGTCGAGCTCGCTCCTCGGGTCGAGCTCGCTCCTCGAGTCCAGTTCGCTTCTCGAGTCCAATTCGCTCCTCGAGTCGAGCTCCGAGTCCGCGAGTCGACTGATACTCCTCGCTGACTCTTCACGCAATTCCTCGAGTCGAGCTCGCTCCTCGAGTCCAGTTCGCTCCTCGAGTCGAGCTCACTCCCTCGAGTCCAGTTCGTTCCTCGAGTCGAGCTCCGAATCCGCGAGTCGACTGATACTCCTCGTGCCGACTCTTCACGCAAGTCCTCGAGTCGAGCTCGCTCCTCGAGCAAGTTTGCTCCTCGAGTCGAGATTGCTCCTCGAGTCCAGTTCGCTCCTCGAGTCGAGCTCGCTCCTCGGGTCGAGCTCCGAGTCCACGAGTCGACTGATACGCCTCGCCGACTCTTCACGCAATGCCTCGGGTCGAGCTCCCTCCTCGAGTCCAGTTCACTCCTCGAGTCGAGCTCGCTCCTCGAGTCCAGTTTGCTCCTCGAGTCGAGCTCGCTCCTCGGGTCGAGCTTGCTCCTCGAGTCCAGTTCGCTCCTCGAGTCGAGCTCGCTCCTCGGGTCGAGCTCGCTCCTCGAGTCCAGTTCGCTCCTCGAGTAGAGCTCCGAGTCCGCGAGTCGACTGATACTCCTCACCGACTCTTCACGCAATACCTCGGCTCGAACTCGCTCATCGAGTCCAGCTCGCTCCTCGAGTCCAGTTCGCTCCTCGAGTCAAGCTCCGAGTCCGCGAGTCGAATGATACTCCTCGCCGACTCTTCACGCAATTCCTCGGGTCGAGCTCGCTCCTCGAGTCCAGTTCGCTCCTCGAGACTAGCTCGCTCCTCGAGTCGAGCCCCGAGTCCGCGAGTCGACTGATACTCCTCGCCGACTCTTCACGCAATTCCTCGAGTCGAGTTCGCTCCTCGAGTCCAATTCGCTCCTCGAGTCCAGTTCGCTCCTCGAGTCGAGATCCGAGTCCACGAGTCGACTGATACTCCTCGTGCCGACTTCACGCAAGTCCTTGAGTCGAGCTCGCTACTCGAGCCTAGTTCGGTCGTCGAACCGAGCTCGCTCCTCGGGTCGAGCTCGCTCCTCGAGTCCAGTTCGCTCCTCGAGTCGAGCTCGCTCCTCGGGTCGAGCTCGCTCCTCGAGTCCAATTCGCTCCTCGAGTCGAGCTCCGAGTCCGCGAGTCGACTGATACTCCTCGCCGACTCTTCACGCAAGTCCTCGAGTCGAGCTCGCTCCTCGAGTCCAGTTCGCTCCTCGAGTCGAGCTCGCTCCTCGTGTCGAGCTCGCTCCTCGAGTCCAGTTCGCTCCTCGAGTCGAGCTCCGAGTCCGCGAGTCGACTGATACTCCTCGTGCCGACTCTTCACGCAATTCCTCGGGTCGAGCTCGCTCCTCGAGTCCAGTTCGCTCCTCGAGTCGAGCTCGCTCCTTGAGTCCAGTTCGCTCCTCGAGTCGAGCTTGCTCCTCGAGTCGAGCTCCGAGTCCGCAAGTCGACTGATACTCCTCGCCGACTCTTCACGCAATTCCTCGAGTCGAGCTCGCTCCTCGAGTCCAGTTCGCTCCTCGAGTCGAGCTCCGAGTCCGTTAGTCGAATAATACTCCCCGCAGACTCTTCACGCAATTCCTCGAGTCGAGCTCGCTCCTCGAGTCCAGCTCGCTCCTCGAGTTCAGTTCGCTCCCCGAGTCCAATTCGCTCCTCGAGTCGAGCTCCGAGTCCGCGAGTCGACCGATACTCCTCGCCGACTCTTCACGCAAGTCCTCGATTCGAGCTCGCTCCTCGAGTCTAGTTCGCTCCTCGACTCGAGCTCGCTCCTCGAGTCGAGCCCCGAGTTCGCGAGTCGACTGATACTCCTCGCCGACTCTTCACGCAATTCCTCGAGTCGAGCTCGCTCCTCGAGTCCAATTCGCTCCTCGAATCCAGTTCGCTCCTCGAGTCGAGCTCCGAGTCCGTGAGTCGACTGATACTCATCGTGCCGACTTCACGCAAGTCCTCGAGTCGAGCTCGCTCCTCGAGTCCAGTTCGCTCCTCGAGTCGAGCTCGGTCCTCGGGTCGAGCTCGCTCCTCGAGTCCAGTTCGCTCCTCGAGTCGAGCTCCGAGTCCGCGAGTCGACTGATACTCCCCGTGCCAACTCTTCACGCAAGTCCTCGGGTCGAGCTCGCTCCTCGAGTCTAGTTCGCTCCTCGAGTCGAGCTCCCTCCTCGAGTCGAGCTCCGAGTCCGCGAGTCGACTGATACTCCTCGCTGACTCTTCACGCAATTCCTCGAGTCGAGCTCGCTCCTCGAGTCCACTTCGCTCCTCGAGTCGAGCTCACTCCCTCGAGTCCAGTTCGTTCCTCGAGTCGAGCTCCGAATCCGCGAGTCGACTGATACTCCTCGTGCCGACTCTTCACGCAAGTCCTCGAGTCGAGCTCGCTCCTCGAGCAAGTTCGCTCCTCGAGTCAAGATTGCTCCTCGAGTCCAGTTCGCTCCTCGAGTCGAGCTCGCTCCTCGAGTCGAGCTCCGAGTCCACGAGTCGACTGATACTCCTCGCCGACTCTTCACGCAATGCCTCGGGTCGAGCTCCCTCCTCGAGTCCAGTTTGCTACTCGAGTCGAGCTCGCTCCTCGAGTCCAGTTTGCTCCTCGAGTCGAGCTCGCTCCTCGGGTGAGCTCGATCCTCGAGTCCAGTTCGCTCCTCGAGTCGAGCTCGCTCCTCGAGTCCAGTTCGCTCCTCGAGTAGAGCTCCGAGTCCGCGAGTCGACTGATACTCCTCACCGACTCTTCACGCAATTCCTCGGCTCGAACTCGCTCATCGAGTCCAGCTCGCTCCTCGAGTCCAGTTCGCTCCTCGAGTCAAGCTCCGAGTCCGCGAGTCGAATGATACTCCTCGCCGACTCTTCACGCAATTCCTCGGGTCGAGCTCGCTCCTCGAGTCCAATTCGCTCCTCGAGTCTAGTTCGCTCCTCGAATCGAGCTCCGAGTCCACGAGTCGACTGATACTCCTCGTGCCGACTTCACGCAAGTCCTCGAGTCGAACTCGCTACTCGAGCCCAGTTCGGTACTCGAATCGAGCTCGCTCTTCGGGTCGAGCTCGCTCCTCGAGTCCAGTTTGCTCCTCGAGTCGAGCTCGCTCCTCGGGTCGAGCTCGCTCCTCGAGTCCAGTTCGCTTCTCGAGTCCAATTAGCTCCTCGAGTCGAGCTCCGAGTCCGCGAGTCGACTGATACTCCTCGCTGACTCTTCACGCAATTCCTCGAGTCGAGCTCGCTCCTCGAGTCCAGTTCGCTCCTCGAGTCGAGCTCACTCCCTCGAGTCCAGTTCGTTCCTCGAGTCGAGCTCCGAATCTGCGAGTCGACTGATACTCCTCGTGCCGACTCTTCACGCAAGTCCTCGAGTCGAGCTCGCTCCTCGAGCAAGTTCGCTCCTCGAGTCGAGATTGCTCCTCGAGTCCAGTTCGCTCCTCGAGTCGAGCTCGCTCCTCGGGTCGAGCTCCGAGTCCACGAGTCGACTGATACGCCTCGCCGACTCTTCACGCAATGCCTCGGGTCGAGCTCCCTCCTCGAGTCCAGTTCGCTCCTCGAGTCGAGCTCGCTCCTCGAGTCCAGTTTGCTCCTCGAGTCGAGCTCGCTCCTCGGGTCGAGCTTGCTCCTCGAGTCCAGTTCGCTCCTCGAGTCGAGCTCGCTCCTCGAGTCGAGCTCACTCCCTCGAGTCCAGTTCGTTCCTCGAGTCGAGCTCCGAATCCGCGAGTCGACTGATACTCCTCGTGCCGACTCTTCACGCAAGTCCTCGAGTCGAGCTCGCTCCTCGAGCAAGTTCGCTCCTCGAGTCGAGATTGCTCCTCGAGTCCAGTTCGCTCCTCGAGTCGAGCTCGCTCCTCGGGTCGAGCTCCGAGTCCACGAGTCGACTGATACGCCTCGCCGACTCTTCACGCAATGCCTCGGGTCGAGCTCCCTCCTCGAGTCCAGTTCGCTCCTCGAGTCGAGCTCGCTCCTCGAGTCCAGTTTGCTCCTCGAGTCGAGCTCGCTCCTCGGGTCGAGCTTGCTCCTCGAGTCCAGTTCGCTCCTCGAGTCGAGCTCGCTCCTCGGGTCGAGCTCGCTCCTCGAGTCCAGTTCGCTCCTCGAGTCCAGCTCGCTCCTCGAGTCCAGTTCGGTCCTCGAGTCGAGCTCGCTCCTCGGGTCGAGCTCGCTCCTCGAGTCCAGTTCGCTCCTCGAGTAGAGCTCCGAGTCCGCGAGTCGACTGATACTCCTCACCGACTCTTCACGCAATACCTCGGCTCGAACTCGCTCATCGAGTCCAGCTCACTCCTCGAGTCCAGTTCGCTCCTCGAGTCGAGCTCCGAGTCCGCGAGTCGAATGATACTCCTCGCCGACTCTTCACGCAATTCCTCGGGTCAAGCTCGCTCCTCGAGTCCAGTTCGCTCCTCGAGACTAGCTCGCTCCTCGAGTCGAGCCCCGAGTCCGCGAGTTGACTGATACTCCTCGCCGACTCTTCACGCAATTCCTCGAGTCGAGTTCGCTCCTCGAGTCCAATTCGCTCCTCGAGTCCAGTTCGCTCCTCGAGTCGAGATCCGAGTCCACGAGTCGACTGATACTCCTCGTGCCGACTTCACGCAAGTCCTTGAGTCGAGCTCGCTACTCGAGCCTAGTTCGGTCGTCGAATCGAGCTCGCTCCTCGGGTCGAGCTCGCTCCTCGAGTCCAGTTCGCTCCTCGAGTCGAGCTCGCTCCTCGGGTCGAGCTCGCTCCTCGAGTCCAGTTCGCTCCTCTAGTCCAATTCGCTCCTCGAGTCGAGCTCCGAGTCCGCGAGTCGACTGATACTCCTCGCCGACTCTTCACGCAAGTCCTCGAGTCGAGCTCGCTCCTCGAGTCCAGTTCGCTTCTCGAGTCGAGCTCGCTCCTCGTGTCGAGCTCGCTCCTCGAGTCCAGTTCGTTCCTCGAGTCGAGCTCCGAGTCCGCGAGTCGACTGATACTCCTCGTGCCGACTCTTCACGCAATTCCTTGGGTCGAGCTCGCTCCTCGAGTCCAGTTGGCTCCTCGAGTCGAGCTCGCTCCTTGAGTCCAGTTCGCTCCTCGAGTCGAGCTTGCTCCTCGAGTCGAGCTCCGAGTCCGCAAGTCGACTGATACTCCTCGCCGACTCTTCACGCAATTCCTCGAGTCGAGCTCGCTCCTCGAGTCCAGTTCGCTCCTCGAGTAGAGCTCCGAGTCCGCGAGTCGACTGATACTCCTCACCGACTCTTCACGCAATACCTCGGCTCGAACTCGCTCATCGAGTCCAGCTCACTCCTCGAGTCCAGTTCGCTCCTCGAGTCGAGCTCCGAGTCCGCGAGTCGAATGATACTCCTCGCCGACTCTTCACGCAATTCCTCGGGTCAAGCTCGCTCCTCGAGTCCAGTTCGCTCCTCGAGACTAGCTCGCTCCTCGAGTCGAGCCCCGAGTCCGCGAGTTGACTGATACTCCTCGCCGACTCTTCACGCAATTCCTCGAGTCGAGTTCGCTCCTCGAGTCCAATTCGCTCCTCGAGTCCAGTTCGCTCCTCGAGTCGAGATCCGAGTCCACGAGTCGACTGATACTCCTCGTGCCGACTTCACGCAAGTCCTTGAGTCGAGCTCGCTACTCGAGCCTAGTTCGGTCGTCGAATCGAGCTCGCTCCTCGGGTCGAGCTCGCTCCTCGAGTCCAGTTCGCTCCTCGAGTCGAGCTCGCTCCTCGGGTCGAGCTCGCTCCTCGAGTCCAGTTCGCTCCTCTAGTCCAATTCGCTCCTCGAGTCGAGCTCCGAGTCCGCGAGTCGACTGATACTCCTCGCCGACTCTTCACGCAAGTCCTCGAGTCGAGCTCGCTCCTCGAGTCCAGTTCGCTCCTCGAGTCGAGCTCGCTCCTCGTGTCGAGCTCGCTCCTCGAGTCCAGTTCGCTCCTCGAGTCGAGCTCCGAGTCCGCGAGTCGACTGATAATCCTCGTGCCGACTCTTCACGCAATTCCTCGGGTCGAGCTCGCTCCTCGAGTCCAGTTGGCTCCTCGAGTCGAGCTCGCTCCTTGAGTCCAGTTCGCTCCTCGAGTCGAGCTTTCTCCTCGAGTCGAGCTCCGAGTCCGCCAGTCGACTGATACTCCTCGCCGACTCTTCACGCAATTCCTCGAGTCGAGCTCGCTCCTCGAGTCCAGTTCGCTCCTCGAGTCGAGCTCCGAGTCCGTTAGTCGAATAATACTCCCCGCAGACTCTTCACGCAATTCCTCGAGTCGAGCTCGCTCCTCGAGTCCAGCTCGCTCCTCGAGTTCAGTTCGCTCCCCGAGTCCAATTCGCTCCTCGAGTCGAGCTCCGAGTCCGTGAGTCGACTGATACTCCTCGCCGACTCTTCACGCAAGTCCTCGATTCGAGCTCGCTCCTCGAGTCTAGTTCGCTCCTCGACTCGAGCTCGCTCCTCGAGTCGAGCCCCGAGTTCGCGAGTCGACTGATACTCCTCGCCGACTCTTCACGCAATTCCTCGAGTCGAGCTCGCTCCTCGAGTCCAATTCGCTCCTCGAATCCAGTTCGCTCCTCGAGTCGAGCTCCGAGTCCGTGAGTCGACTGATACTCATCGTGCCGACTTCACGCAAGTCCTCGAGTCGAGCTCGCTCCTCGAGTCCAGTTCGCTCCTCGAGTCGAGCTCGCTCCTCGGGTCGAGCTCGCTCCTCGAGTCCAGTTCGCTCCTCGAGTCGAGCTCCGAGTCCGCGAGTCGACTGATACTCCCCGTGCCAACTCTTCACGCAAGTCCTCGGGTCGAGCTCGCTCCTCGAGTCTAGTTCGCTCCTCGAGTCGAGCTCCCTCCTCGAGTCGAGCTCCGAGTCCGCGAGTCGACTGATACTCCTCGCTGACTCTTCACGCAATTCCTCGAGTCGAGCTCGCTCGTCGAGTCCAGTTCGCTCCTCGAGTCGAGCTCACTCCCTCGAGTCCAGTTCGTTCCTCGAGTCGAGCTCCGAATCCGCGAGTCGACTGATACTCCTCGTGCCGACTCTTCACGCAAGTCCTCGAGTCGAGCTCGCTCCTCGAGCAAGTTCGCTCCTCGAGTCGAGATTGCTCCTCGAGTCCAGTTCGCTCCTCGAGTCGAGCTCGCTCCTCGAGTCGAGCTCCGAGTCCACGAGTCGACTGATACTCCTCGCCGACTCTTCACGCAATGCCTCGGGTCGAGCTCCCTCCTCGAGTCCAGTTTGCTACTCGAGTCGAGCTTGCTCCTCGAGTCCAGTTTGCTCCTCGAGTCGAGCTTGCTCCTCGGGTGAGCTCGCTCCTCGAGTCCAGTTCGCTCCTCGAGTCGAGCTAGCTCCTCGAGTCCAGTTCGCTCCTCGAGTAGAGCTCCGAGTCCGCGAGTCGACTGATACTCCTCACCGACTCTTCACGCAATACCTCGGCTCGAACTCGCTCATCGAGTCCAGCTCGCTCCTCGAGTCCAGTTCGCTCCTCGAGTCAAGCTCCGAGTCCGCGAGTCGAATGATACTCCTCGCCGACTCTTCACGCAATTCCTCGGGTCGAGCTCGCTCCTCGAGTCCAATTCGCTCCTCGAGTCCAGTTCGCTCCTCGAGTCGAGCTCCGAGTCCACGAGTCGACTGATACTCCTCGTGCCGACTTCACGCAAGTCCTCGAGTCGAACTCGCTACTCGAGCCCAGTTCGGTCCTCGAATCGAGCTCGCTCCTCGGGTCGAGCTCGCTCCTCGAGTCCAGTTCGCTCCTCGAGTCGAGCTCGCTCCTCGGGTCGAGCTCGCTCCTCGAGTCCAGTTCGCTTCTCGAGTGCAATTCGCTCCTCGAGTCGAGCTCCGACTCCGCGAGTCTACTGATACTCCTCGCTGACTCTTCACGCAATTCCTCGAGTCGAGCTCGCTCCTCGAGTCCAGTTCGCTCCTCGACTCGAGCTCGCTCCTCGAGTCGAGCCCCGAGTTCGCGAGTCGACTGATACTCCTCGCCGACTCTTCACGCAATTCCTCGAGTCGAGCTCGCTCCTCGAGTCCAATTCGCTCCTCGAATCCAGTTCGCTCCTCGAGTCGAGCTCCGAGTCCGTGAGTCGACTGATACTCATCGTGCCGACTTCACGCAAGTCCTCGAGTCGAGCTCGCTCCTCGAGTCCAGTTCGGTCCTCGAGTCGAGCTCGCTCCTCGGGTCGAGCTCGCTCCTCGAGTCCAGTTCGCTCCTCGAGTCGAGCTCCGAGTCCGCGAGTCGACTGATACTCCCCGTGCCAACTCTTCACGCAAGTCCTCGGGTCGAGCTCGCTCCTCGAGTCTAGTTCGCTCCTCGAGTCGAGCTCCCTCCTCGAGTCGAGCTCCGAGTCCGCGAGTCGACTGATACTCCTCGCTGACTCTTCACGCAATTCCTCGAGTCGAGCTCGCTCGTCGAGTCCAATTCGCTCCTCGAGTCGAGCTCACTCCCTCGAGTCCAGTTCGTTCCTCGAGTCGAGCTCCGAATCCACGAGTCGACTGATACTCCTCGTGCCGACTCTTCACGCAAGTCCTCGAGTCGAGCTCGCTCCTCGAGCAAGTTCGCTCCTCGAGTCGAGATTGCTCCTCGAGTCCAGATCACTCCTCGTATCGAGCTCGCTCCTCGAGTCGAGCTCCGAGTCCACGAGTCGACTGATACTCCTCGCCGACTCTTCACGCAATGCCTCGGGTCGAGCTCCCTCCTCGAGTCCAGTTTGCTACTCGAGTCGAGCTCGCTCCTCGAGTCCAGTTTGCTCCTCGAGTCGAGCTCGCTCCTCGGGTGAGCTCGCTCCTCGAGTCCAGTTCGCTCCTCGAGTCGAGCTCGCTCCTCGAGTCCAGTTCGCTCCTCGAGTAGAGCTCCGAGTCCGCGAGTCGACTGATACTCCTCACCGACTCTTCACGCAATACCTCGGCTCAAACTCGCTCATCGAGTCCAGCTCGCTCCTCGAGTCCAGTTCGCTCCTCGAGTCAAGCTCCGAGTCCGCGAGTCGAATGATACTCCTCGCCGACTCTTCACGCAATTCCTCGGGTCGAGCTCGCTCCTCGAGTCCAATTCGCTCCTCGAGTCCAGTTCGCTCCTCGAGTCGAGCTCTGAGTCCACGAGTCGACTGATACTCCTCGTGCCGACTTCACGCAAGTCCTCGAGTCGAACTCGCTACTCGAGCCCAGTTCGGTCCTCGAATCGAGCTCGCTCCTCGGGTCGAGCTCGCTCCTCGAGTCCAGTTCGCTCCTCGAGTCGAGCTCGCTCCTCGGGTCGAGCTCGCTCCTCGAGTCCAGTTCGCTTCTCGAGTCCAATTCGCTCCTCGAGTCGAGCTCCGACTCCGCGAGTCGACTGATACTCCTCGCTGACTCTTCACGCAATTCCTCGAGTCGAGCTCGCTCCTCGAGTCCAGTTCGCTCCTCGAGTCGAGCTCACTCCCTCGAGTCCAGTTCGTTCCTCGAGTCGAGCTCCGAATCCGCGAGTCGACTGATACTCCTCGTGCCGACTCTTCACGCAAGTCCTCGAGTCGAGCTCGCTCCTCGAGCAAGTTCGCTCCTCGAGTCGAGATTGCTCCTCGAGTCCAGTTCGCTCCTCGAGTCGAGCTCGCTCCTCGGGTCGAGCTCCGAGTCCACGAGTCGACTGATACGCCTCGCCGACTCTTCACGCAATGCCTCGGGTCGAGCTCCCTCCTCGAGTCCAGTTCGCTCCTCGAGTCGAGCTCGCTCCTCGAGTCCAGTTTGCTCCTCGAGTCGAGCTCGCTCCTCGGGTCGAGCTTGCTCCTCGAGTCCAGTTCGCTCCTCGAGTCGAGCTCGCTCCTCGGGTCGAGCTCGCTCCTCGAGTCCAGTTCGCTCCTCGAATTGAGCTCCGAGTCCGCGAGTCGACTGATACTCCTCACCGACTCTTCACGCAATACCTCGGCTCGAACTCGCTCATCGAGTCCAGCTCGCTCCTCGAGTCCAGTTCGCTCCTCGAGTCGAGCTCCGAGTCCGCGAGTCGAATGATACTCCTCGCCGACTCTTCACGCAATTCCTCGGGTCGAGCTCGCTCCTCGAGTCCAGTTCGCTCCTCGAGACTAGCTCGCTCCTCGAGTCGAGCCCCGAGTCCGCGAGTCGACTGATACTCCTCGCCGACTCTTCACGCAATTCCTCGAGTCGAGTTCGCTCCTCGAGTCCAATTCGCTCCTCGAGTCCAGTTCGCTCCTCGAGTCGAGATCCGAGTCCACGAGTCAACTGATACTCCTCGTGCCGACTTCACGCAAGTCCTTGAGTCGAGCTCGCTACTCGAGCCTAGTTCGGTCGTCGAATCGAGCTCGCTCCTCGGGTCGAGCTCGCTCCTCGAGTCCAGTTCGCTCCTCGAGTCGAGCTCGCTCCTCGAGTCGAGCTCGCTCCTCGGGTCCAGTTCGCTCCTCTAGTCCAATTCGCTCCTCGAGTCGAGCTCCGAGTCCGCGAGTCGACTGATACTCCTCGCCGACTCTTCACGCAAGTCCTCGAGTCGAGCTCGCTCCTCGAGTCCAGTTCGCTCCTCGAGTCGAGCTCGCTCCTCGTGTCGAGCTCGCTCCTCGAGTCCAGTTCGCTCCTCGAGTCGAGCTCCGAGTCCGCGAGTCGACTGATACTCCTCGTGCCGACTCTTCACGCAATTCCTCGGGTCGAGCTCGCTCCTCGAGTCCAGTTCGCTCCTCGAGTCGAGCTCGCTCCTTGAGTCCAGTTCGCTCCTCGAGTCGAGCTTGCTCCTCGAGTCGAGCTCCGAGTCCGCAAGTCGACTGATACTCCTCGCCGACTCTTCACGCAATTCCTCGAGTCGAGCTCGCTCCTCGAGTCCAGTTCGCTCCTCGAGTCGAGCTCCGAGTCCGTTAGTCGAATAATACTCCCCGCAGACTCTTCACGCAATTCCTCGAGTCGAGCTCGCTCCTCGAGTCCAGCTCGCTCCTCGAGTTCAGTTCGCTCCCCGAGTCCAATTCGCTCCTCGAGTCGAGCTCCGAGTCCGCGAGTCGACTGATACTCCTCGCCGACTCTTCACGCAAGTCCTCGATTCGAGCTCGTTCCTCGAGTCTAGTTCGCTCCTCGACTCGAGCTCGCTCCTCAAGTCGAGCCCCGAGTTCGCGAGTCGACTGATACTCCTCGCCGACTCTTCACGCAATTCCTCGAGTCGAGCTCGCTCCTCGAGTCCAATTCGCTCCTCGAATCCAGTTCGCTCCTCGAGTCGAGCTCCGAGTCCGTGAGTCGACTGATACTCATCGTGCCGACTTCACGCAAGTCCTCGAGTCGAGCTCGCTCCTCGAGTCCAGTTCGCTCCTCGAGTCGAGCTCGCTCCTCGGGTCGAGCTCGCTCCTCGAGTCCAGTTCGCTCCTCGAGTCGAGCTCCGAGTCCGCGAGTCGACTGATACTCCCCGTGCCAACTCTTCACGCAAGTCCTCGGGTCGAGCTCGCTCCTCGAGTCTAGTTCGCTCCTCGAGTCGAGCTCCCTCCTCGAGTCGAGCTCCGAGTCCGCGAGTCGACTGATACTCCTCGCTGACTCTTCACGCAATTCCTCGAGTCGAGCTCGCTCGTCGAGTCCAATTCGCTCCTCGAGTCGAGCTCACTCCCTCGAGTCCAGTTCGTTCCTCGAGTCGAGCTCCGAATCCGCGAGTCGACTGATACTCCTCGTGCCGACTCTTCACGCAAGTCCTCGAGTCGAGCTCGCTCCTCGAGCAAGTTCGCTCCTCGAGTCGAGATTGCTCCTCGAGTCCAGATCACTCCTCGTATCGAGCTCGCTCCTCGAGTCGAGCTCCGAGTCCACGAGTCGACTGATACTCCTCGCCGACTCTTCACGCAATGCCTCGGGTCGAGCTCCCTCCTCGAGTCCAGTTTGCTACTCGAGTCGAGCTCGCTCCTCGAGTCCAGTTTGCTCCTCGAGTCGAGCTCGCTCCTCGGGTGAGCTCGCTCCTCGAGTCCAGTTCGCTCCTCGAGTCGAGCTCGCTCCTCGAGTCCAGTTCGCTCCTCGAGTAGAGCTCCGAGTCCGCGAGTCGACTGATACTCCTCACCGACTCTTCACGCAATACCTCGGCTCAAACTCGCTCATCGAGTCCAGCTCGCTCCTCGAGTCCAGTTCGCTCCTCGAGTCAAGCTCCGAGTCCGCGAGTCGAATGATACTCCTCGCCGACTCTTCACGCAATTCCTCGGGTCGAGCTCGCTCCTCGAGTCCAATTCGCTCCTCGAGTCCAGTTCGCTCCTCGAGTCGAGCTCTGAGTCCACGAGTCGACTGATACTCCTCGTGCCGACTTCACGCAAGTCCTCGAGTCGAACTCGCTACTCGAGCCCAGTTCGGTCCTCGAATCGAGCTCGCTCCTCGGGTCGAGCTCGCTCCTCGAGTCCAGTTCGCTCCTCGAGTCGAGCTCGCTCCTCGGGTCGAGCTCGCTCCTCGAGTCCAGTTCGCTTCTCGAGTCCAATTCGCTCCTCGAGTCGAGCTCCGACTCCGCGAGTCGACTGATACTCCTCGCTGACTCTTCACGCAATTCCTCGAGTCGAGCTCGCTCCTCGAGTCCAGTTCGCTCCTCGAGTCGAGCTCACTCCCTCGAGTCCAGTTCGTTCCTCGAGTCGAGCTCCGAATCCGCGAGTCGACTGATACTCCTCGTGCCGACTCTTCACGCAAGTCCTCGAGTCGAGCTCGCTCCTCGAGCAAGTTCGCTCCTCGAGTCGAGATTGCTCCTCGAGTCCAGTTCGCTCCTCGAGTCGAGCTCGCTCCTCGGGTCGAGCTCCGAGTCCACGAGTCGACTGATACGCCTCGCCGACTCTTCACGCAATGCCTCGGGTCGAGCTCCCTCCTCGAGTCCAGTTCGCTCCTCGAGTCGAGCTCGCTCCTCGAGTCCAGTTTGCTCCTCGAGTCGAGCTCGCTCCTCGGGTCGAGCTTGCTCCTCGAGTCCAGTTCGCTCCTCGAGTCGAGCTCGCTCCTCGGGTCGAGCTCGCTCCTCGAGTCCAGTTCGCTCCTCGAATTGAGCTCCGAGTCCGCGAGTCGACTGATACTCCTCGACGACTCTTCACGCAATACCTCGGCTCGAACTCGCTCATCGAGTCCAGCTCGCTCCTCGAGTCCAGTTCGCTCCTCGAGTCGAGCTCCGAGTCCGCGAGTCGAATGATACTCCTCGCCGACTCTTCACGCAATTCCTCGGGTCGAGCTCGCTCCTCGAGTCCAGTTCGCTCCTCGAGACTAGCTCGCTCCTCGAGTCGAGCCCCGAGTCCGCGAGTCGACTGATACTCCTCGCCGACTCTTCACGCAATTCCTCGAGTCGAGTTCGCTCCTCGAGTCCAATTCGCTCATCGAGTCCAGTTCGCTCCTCGAGTCGAGATCCGAGTCCACGAGTCAACTGATACTCCTCGTGCCGACTTCACGCAAGTCCTTGAGTCGAGCTCGCTACTCGAGCCTAGTTCGGTCGTCGAATCGAGCTCGCTCCTCGGGTCGAGCTCGCTCCTCGAGTCCAGTTCGCTCCTCGAGTCGAGCTCGCTCCTCGGGTCGAGCTCGCTCCTCGGGTCCAGTTCGCTCCTCTAGTCCAATTCGCTCCTCGAGTCCAGCTCCGAGTCCGCGAGTCGACTGATACTCCTCGCCGACTCTTCACGCAAGTCCTCGAGTCGAGCTCGCTCCTCGAGTCCAGTTCGCTCCTCGAGTCGAGCTCGCTCCTCGTGTCGAGCTCGCTCCTCGAGTCCAGTTCGCTCCTCGAGTCGAGCTCCGAGTCCGCGAGTCGACTGATACTCCTCGTGCCGACTCTTCACGCAATTCCTCGGGTCGAGCTCGCTCCTCGAGTCCAGTTCGCTCCTCGAGTCGAGCTCGCTCCTTGAGTCCAGTTCGCTCCTCGAGTCGAGCTTGCTCCTCGAGTCGAGCTCCG
This sequence comes from Urtica dioica subsp. dioica, assembly GCF_054948205.1. NCBI lineage: Eukaryota > Viridiplantae > Streptophyta > Magnoliopsida > Rosales > Urticaceae > Urtica > Urtica dioica. Next base: position 9,235,989 of record NC_142765.1, on the reverse strand, counting down.
AGTCCGCAAGTCGACTGATACTCCTCGCCGACTCTTCACGCAATTCCTCGAGTCGAGCTCGCTCCTCGAGTCCAGTTCGCTCCTCGAGTCGAGCTCCGAGTCCGTTAGTCGAATAATACTCCCCGCAGACTCTTCACGCAATTCCTCGAGTCGAGCTCGCTCCTCGAGTCCAGCTCGCTCCTCGAGTTCAGTTCGCTCCCCGAGTCCAATTCGCTCCTCGAGTCGAGCTCCGAGTCCGCGAGTCGACTGATACTCCTCGCCGACTCATCACGCAAGTCCTCGATTCGAGCTCGCTCCTCGAGTCTAGTTCGCTCCTCGACTCGAGCTCGCTCCTCGAGTCGAGCCCCGAGTTCTCGAGTCGACTGATACTCCTCGCCGACTCTTCACGCAATTCCTCGAGTCGAGCTCGCTCCTCGAGTCCAATTCGCTCCTCAAATCCAGTTCGCTCCTCGAGTCGAGCTCCGAGTCCGTGAGTCGACTGATACTCATCGTGCCGACTTCACGCAAGTCCTTGAGTCGAGCTCGCTACTCGAGCCTAGTTCGGTCGTCGAATCGAGCTCGCTCCTCGGGTCGAGCTCACTCCTCGAGTCCAGTTCGCTCCTCGAGTCGAGCTCGCTCCTCGGGTCGAGCTCGATCCTCGAGTCCAGTTCGCTCCTCGAGTCCAATTCGCTCCTCGAGTCGAGCTCCGAGTCCGCGAGTCGACTGATACTCCTCGCCGACTCTTCACGCAAGTCCTCGAGTCGAGCTCGCTCCTCGAGTCCAGTTCGCTCCTCGAGTCGAGCTCCGAGTCCGCGAGTCGACTGATACTCCTCGTGCCGACACTTCATGCAATTCCTCGGGTCGAGCTCGCTCCTCGAGTCCAGTTCGCTCCTCGAGTCGAGCTCGCTCCTTGAGTCCAGTTCGCTCCTCGAGTCGAGCTTGCTCCTCGAGTCGAGCTCCGAGTCCGCAAGTCGACTGATACTCCTCGCCGACTCTTCACGCAATTCCTCGAGTCGAGCTCGCTCCTCGAGTCCAGTTCGCTCCTCGAGTCGATCTCCGAGTCCGTTAGTCGAATAATACTCCCCGCAGACTCTTCACGCAATTCCTCGAGTCGAGCTCGCTCCTCGAGTCCAGCTCGCTCCTCGAGTTCAGTTCGCTCCCCGAGTCCAATTCGCTCCTCGAGTCGAGCTCCGAGTCCGCGAGTCGACTGATACTCCTCGCCGACTCTTCACGCAAGTCCTCGATTCGAGCTCGCTCCTCGAGTCTAGTTCGCTCCTCGACTCGAGCTCGCTCCTCGAGTCGAGCCCCGGGTTCGCGAGTCGACTGATACTCCTCGCCGACTCTTCACGCAATTCCTCGAGTCGAGCTCGCTCCTCGAGTCCAATTCGCTCCTCAAATCCAGTTCGCTCCTCGAGTCGAGCTCCGAGTCCGTGAGTCGACTGATACTCATCGTGCCGACTTCACGCAAATCCTCGAGTCGAGCTCGCTCCTCGAGTCCAGTTCGCTCCTCGAGTCGAGCTCGCTCCTCGGGTCGAGCTCGCTCCTCGAGTCCAGTTTGCTCCTCGAGTCGAGCTCCGAGTCCGCGAGTCGACTGATACTCCCCGTGCCAACTCTTCACGCAAGTCCTCGGGTCGAGCTCGCTCCTCGAGTCTAGTTCGCTCCTCGAGTCGAGCTCCCTCCTCGAGTCGAGCTCCGAGTCCGCGAGTCGACTGATACTCCTCACTGACTCTTCACGCAATTCCTCGAGTCGAGCTCGCTCCTCGAGTCAAGTTCGCTCCTCGAGTCGAGCTCACTCCCTCGAGTCCAGTTCGTTCCTCGAGTCGAGCTCCGAATCCGCGAGTCGACTGATACTCCTCGTGCCGACTCTTCACGCAAGTCCTCGAGTCGAGCTCGCTCCTCGAGTCGAGCTCGCTCCTCGAGTCGAGCTCGCTCCTCGAGTCGAGCTCGCTCCTCGAGTCGAGCTCCGAGTCCACGAGTCGACTGATACTCCTCGCCGACTCTTCACGCAATGCCTCGGGTCGAGCTTCCTCCTCGAGTCCAGTTCGCTCCTCGAGTCGAGCTCGCTCCTCGAGTCCAGTTTGCTCCTCGAGTCGAGCTCGCTCCTCGGGTCGAGCTTGCTCCTCGAGTCCAGTTCGCTCCTCGAGTCGAGCTCGCTCCTCGGGTCGAGCTCGCTCCTCGAGTCCAGTTCGCTCCTCGAATTGAGCTCCGAGTCCGCGAGTCGACTGATACTCCTCACCGACTCTTCACGCAATACCTCGGCTCGAACTCGCTCATCGAGTCCAGCTCGCTCCTCGAGTCCAGTTCGCTCCTCGAGTCGAGCTCCGAGTCCGCGAGTCGAATGATACTCCTCGCCGACTCTTCACGCAATTCCTCGGGTCGAGCTCGCTCCTCGAGTCCAGTTCGCTCCTCGAGACTAGCTCGCTCCTCGAGTCGAGCCCCGAGTCCGCGAGTCGACTGATACTCCTCGCCGACTCTTCACGCAATTCCTCGAGTCGAGTTCGCTCCTCGAGTCCAATTCGCTCCTCGAGTCCAGTTCGCTCCTCGAGTCGAGATCCGAGTCCACGAGTCGACTGATACTCCTCGTGCCGACTTCACGCAAGTCCTTGAGTCGAGCTCGCTACTCGAGCCTAGTTCGGTCGTCGAATCGAGCTCGCTCCTCGGGTCGAGCTCGCTCCTCGAGTCCAGTTCGCTTCTCGAGTCCAATTCGCTCCTCGAGTCGAGCTCCGACTCCGCGAGTCGACTGATACTCCTCGCTGACTCTTCACGCAATTCCTCGAGTCGAGCTCGCTCCTCGAGTCCAGTTCGCTCCTCGACTCGAGCTCGCTCCTCGAGTCGAGCCCCGAGTTCGCGAGTCGACTGATACTCCTCGCCGACTCTTCACGCAATTCCTCGAGTCGAGCTCGCTCCTCGAGTCCAATTCGCTCCTCAAATCCAGTTCGCTCCTCGAGTCGAGCTCCGAGTCCGTGAGTCGACTGATACTCATCGTGCCGACTTCACGCAAGTCCTCGAGAGAAGCTCGCTCCTCGAGTCCAGTTAGCTCCTCGAGTCGAGCTCGCTCCTCGGGTCGAGCTCGCTCCTCGAGTCCAGTTCGCTCCTCGAGTCGAGCTCCGAGTCCGCGAGTCGACTGATACTCCCCGTGCCAACTCTTCACGCAAGTCCTCGGGTCGAGCTCGCTCCTCGAGTCTAGTTCGCTCCTCGAGTCGAGCTCCCTCCTCGAGTCGAGCTCCGAGTCCGCGAGTCGACTGATACTCCTCACTGACTCTTCACGCAATTCCTCGAGTCGAGCTCGCTCCTCGAGTCAAGTTCGCTCCTCGAGTCGAGCTCACTCCCTCGAGTCCAGTTCGTTCCTCGAGTCGAGCTCCGAATCCGCGAGTCGACTGATACTCCTCGTGCCGACTCTTCACGCAAGTCCTCGAGTCGAGCTCGCTCCTCGAGTCGAGCTCGCTCCTCGAGTCGAGCTCCGAGTCCACGAGTCGACTGATACTCCTCGCCGACTCTTCACGCAATGCCTCGGGTCGAGCTCCCTCCTCGAGTCCAGTTTGCTACTCGAGTCGAGCTCGCTCCTCGAGTCCAGTTTGCTCCTCGAGTCGAGCTCGCTCCTCGGGGGAGCTCGCTCCTCGAGTCCAGTTCGCTCCTCGAGTCGAGCTCGCTCCTCGAGTCCAGTTCGCTCCTCGAGTAGAGCTCCGAGTCCGCGAGTCGACTGATACTCCTCACCGACTCTTCACGCAATTCCTCGGCTCTAACTCGCTCATCGAGTCCAGCTCTCTCCTCGAGTCCAGTTCGCTCCTCGAGTCAAGCTCCGAGTCCGCGAGTCGAATGATACTCCTCGCCGACTCTTCACGCAATTCCTCGGGTCGAGCTCGCTCCTCGAGTCCAATTCGCTCCTCGAGTCGAGCTCCGAGTCCACGAGTCGACTGATACTCCTCGTGCCGACTTCACGCAAGTCCTCGAGTCGAACTCGCTACTCGAGCCCAGTTCGGTCCTTGAATCGAGCTCGCTCCTCGGGTCGAGCTCGCTCCTCGAGTCCAGTTCGCTACTCGAGTCGAGCTCGCTCCTCGGGTCGAGCTCGCTCCTCGAGTCCAGTTCGCTTCTCGAGTCCAATTCGCTCCTCGAGTCGAGCTCCGAGTCCGCGAGTCGACTGATACTCCTCGCCGACTCTTCACGCAAGTCCTCGAGACTAGCTCGCTCCTCGAGTCGAGCCCCGAGTCCGCGAGTCGACTGATACTCCTCGCCGACTCTTCACGCAATTCCTCGAGTCGAGTTCGCTCCTCGAGTCCAATTCGCTCCTCGAGTCTAGTTCGCTCCTCGAGTCGAGCTCCGAGTCCACGAGTCGACTGATACTCCTCGTGCCGACTTCACGCAAGTCCTCGAGTCGAGCTCTCTACTCGAGCCCAGTTCGGTCCTCGAATCGAGCTCGCTCCTCAGGTCGAGCTCGCTCCTCAACTCCAGTTCGCTCCTCGAGTCGAGCTCGCTCCTCGGGTCGAGCTCGCTCCTCGAGTCCAGTTCGCTCCTCGAGTCCAATTCGCTCCTCGAGTCGAGCTCGGAGTCCGCGAGTCGACTGATACTCCTCGCCGACTCTTCACGCAAGTCCTCGAGTCGAGCTCGCTCCTCGAGTCCAGTTCGCTCCTCGAGTCGAGCTCGCTCCTCGTGTCGAGCTCGCTCCTCGAGTCTAGTTCGCTCCTCGAGTCGAGCTCCGAGTCCGCGAGTCGACTGATACTTCTCGTGCCGACTCTTCACGCAATTCCTCGGGTCGAGTTCGCTCCTCGAGTCCAGTTCGCTCCTCGGGTCGAGCTCGCTCCTCGAGTCCAGTTCGCTCCTCGAGTCCAGTTCGCTCCTCGAGTCGAGCTCCGAGTCCGTTAGTCGACTAATACTCCCCGCAGACTCTTCACGCAATTCCTCGAGTCGAGCTCGCTCCTCGAGTCCAGCTCGCTCCTAGAGTTCAGTTCGCTCCCCGAGTCCAATTCGCTCCTCGAGTCGAGCTCCGAGTCCGCGAGTCGACTGATACTCCTCGCCGACTCTTCACGCAAGTCCTCGATTCGAGCTCGCTCCTCGAGTCTAGTTCACTCCTCGACTCGAGCTCGCTCCTCGAGTCGAGCCCCGAGTTCGCGAGTCGACTGATACTCCTCGCCGACTCTTCACGCAATTCCTCGAGTCGAGCTCGCTCCTCGAGTCCAATTCGCTCCTCAAATCCAGTTCGCTCCTCGAGTCGAGCTCCGAGTCCGTGAGTCGATTGATACTCATCGTGCCGACTTCACGCAAGTCCTCGAGTCGAGCTCGCTCCTCGAGTCCAGTTCGCTCCTCGAGTCGAGCTCGCTCCTCGGGTCGAGCTCGCTCCTCGAGTCCAGTTCGCTCCTCGAGTCGAGCTCCGAGTCCGCGAGTCGACTGATACTCCCCGTGCCAACTCTTCACGCAAGTCCTCGGGTCGAGCTCGCTCCTCGAGTCTAGTTCGCTCCTCGAGTCGAGCTCCCTCCTCGAGTCGAGCTCCGAGTCCGCGAGTCGACTGATACTCCTCGCTGACTCTTCACGCAATTCCTCGAGTCGAGCTCGCTCCTCGAGTCAAGTTCGCTCCTCGAGTCGAGCTCACTCCCTCGAGTCCAGTTCGTTCCTCGAGTCGAGCTCCGAATCCACGAGTCGACTGATACTCCTCGTGCCGACTCTTCACGCAAGTCCTCGAGTCGAGCTCGCTCCTCGAGCAAGTTCGCTCCTCGAGTCGAGCTCACTCCCTCGAGTCCAGTTCGTTCCTCGAGTCGAGCTCCGAATCCACGAGTCGACTGATACTCCTCGTGCCGACTCTTCACGCAAGTCCTCGAGTCGAGCTCGCTCCTCGAGCAAGTTCGCTCCTCGAGTCGAGCTCGCTCCTCGAGTCGAGCTCCGAGTCCACGAGTCGACTGAGACTCCTCGCCGACTCTTCACGCAATGCCTCGGGTCGAGCTCCCTCCTCGAGTCCAGTTTGCTACTCGAGTCGAGCTCGCTCCTCGAGTCCAGTTTGCTCCTCGAGTCGAGCTCGCTCCTCGGGTGAGCTCGCTCCTCGAGTCCAGTTCGCTCCTCGAGTCGAGCTCGCTCCTCGAGTCCAGTTCGCTCCTCGAGTAGAGCTCCGAGTTTGCGAGTCGACTGATACTCCTCACCGACTCTTCACGCAATTCCTCGGCTCTAACTCGCTCATCGAGTCCAGCTCGCTCCTCGAGTCCAGTTCGCTCCTCGAGTCAAGCTCCGAGTCCGCGAGTCGAATGATACTCCTCGCCGACTCTTCACGCAATTCCTCGGGTCGAGCTCGCTCCTCGAGTCCAATTCGCTCCTCGATTCGAGCTCCGAGTCCACGAGTCGACTGATACTCCTCGTGCCGACTTCACGCAAGTCCTCGAGTCGAACTCGCTACTCGAGCCCAGTTCGGTCCTTGAATCGAGCTCGCTCCTCGGGTCGAGCTCGCTCCTCGAGTCCAGTTCGCTCCTCGAGTCGAGCTCGCTCCTCGGGTCGAGCTCGCTCCTCGAGTCCAGTTCGCTTCTCGAGTCCAATTCGCTCCTCGAGTCGAGCTCCGAGTCCGCGAGTCGACTGATACTCCTCGCCGACTCTTCACGCAAGTCCTCGAGACTAGCTCGCTCCTCGAGTCGAGCCCCGAGTCCGCGAGTCGACTGATACTCCTCGCCGACTCTTCACGCAATTCCTCGAGTCGAGTTCCCTCCTCGAGTCCAATTCGCTCCTCGAGTCTAGTTCGCTCCTCGAGTCGAGCTCCGAGTCCACGAGTCGACTGATACTCCTTGTGCCGACTTCACGCAAGTCCTCGAGTCGAGCTCTCTACTCGAGCCCAGTTCGGTCCTCGAATCGAGCTCGCTCCTCGGGTCGAGCTCGCTCCTCAACTCCAGTTCGCTCCTCGAGTCGAGCTCGCTCCTCGGGTCGAGCTCGCTCCTCGAGTCCAGTTCGCTCCTCGAGTCCAATTCGCTCCTCGAGTCGAGCTCGGAGTCCGCGAGTCGACTGATACTCCTCGCCGACTCTTCACGCAAGTCCTCGAGTAGAGCTCGCTCCTCGAGTCCAGTTCGCTCCTCGAGTCGAGCTCGCTCCTCGTGTCGAGCTCGCTCCTCGAGTCTAGTTCGCTCCTCGAGTCGAGCTCCGAGTCCGCGAGTCGACTGATACTTCTCGTGCCGACTCTTCACGCAATTCCTCGGGTCGAGCTCGCTCCTCGAGTCCAGTTCGCTCCTCGAGTCGAGCTCGCTCCTTGAGTCCAGTTCGCTCCTCGAGTCGAGCTTGCTCCTCGAGTGGAGCTCCGAGTCCGCAAGTCGACTGACACTCCTCGCCGACTCTTCACGCAATTCCTCAAGTCGAGCTCGCTCCTCGAGTCCAGTTCGCTCCTCGAGTCGAGCTCCAAGTCCGTTAGTCGACTAATACTCCCCGCAGACTCTTCACGCAATTCCTCGAGTCGAGCTCGCTCCTCGAGTCCAGCTCGCTCCTCGAGTTCAGTTCGCTCCCCGAGTCCAATTCGCTCCTCGAGTCGAGCTCCGAGTCCGTGAGTCGACTGATACTCCTCGCCGACTCTTCACGCAAGTCCTCGATTCGAGCTCACTCCTCGAGTCTAGTTCGCACCTCGAGTCGAGCTCGCTCCTCGAGTCGAGCCTCGAGTTCGCGAGTCGACTGATTCTCCTCGCCGACTCTACACGCAATTCCTCGAGTCGAGCTTGCTCCTCGTGTCCAATTCGCTCCTCGAATCCAGTTCGCTCCTCGAGTCGAGCTCCGAGTCCGCGAGTCGACTGATACTCATCGTGCCGACTTCACGCAAGTCCTCGAGTCGAGCTAGCTCCTCGAGTCCAGTTCGCTCCTCGAGTCGAACTCGCTCCTCGGGTCGAGCTCGCTCCTCGAGTCCAGTTCGCTCCTCGAGTCGAGCTCCGAGTCCGCGAGTCGACTGATACTCCTCGTGCCGACTCTTCAGACAAGTCCTCGGGTCGAGCTCGCTCCTCGAGTCTAGTTCGCTCCTCGAGTCGAGCTCCCTCCTCGAGTCGAGCTCCGAGTCCGCGAGTCGACTGATACTCCTCGCTGACTCTTCACGCAATTCCTCGAGTCGAGCTCGCTTCTCGAGTCCAGTTCGCTCCTCGAGTCGAGCTCACTCCCTCGAGTCCAGTTCGTTCCTCGAGTCGAGCTCCGAGTCCGCGAGTCGACTGATACTCCTCGTGCCGACTCTTCACGCAAGTCCTCGAGTCGAGCTCGCTCCTAGAGTCGAGATTGCTCCTCGAGTCCAGTTCGCTCCTCGAGTCGAGCTCGCTCCTCGAGTCGAGCTCCGAGTCCACGAGTCGACTGATACTCCTCGCCGACTCTTCACGCAATGCCTCGGGTCGAGCTCCCTCCTCAAGTACAGTTCGCTACTCGAGTCGAGCTCGCTCCTCGAGTCCAGTTTGCTCCTCGAGTCGAGCTCGCTCCTCGTCTGAGCTCGCTCCTCGAGTCCAGTTCGCTCCTCGAGTCGAGCTCGCTCCTCGTGTCGAGCTCGCTCCTCGAGTCTAGTTCGCTCCTCGAGTCGAGCTCCGAGTCCGCGAGTCGACTGATACTTCTCGTGCCGACTCTTCACGCAATTCCTCGGGTCGAGCTCGCTCCTCGAGTCCAGTTCGCTCCTCGAGTCGAGCTCGCTCCTTGAGTCCAGTTCGCTCCTCGAGTCGAGCTTGCTCCTCGAGTGGAGCTCCGAGTCCGCAAGTCGACTGACACTCCTCGCCGACTCTTCACGCAATTCCTTAAGTCGAGCTCGCTCCTCGAGTCCAGTTCGCTCCTCGAGTCGAGCTCCAAGTCCGTTAGTCGACTAATACTCCCCGCAGACTCTTCACGCAATTCCTCGAGTCGAGCTCGCTCCTCGAGTCCAGCTCGCTCCTCGAGTTCAGTTCGCTCCCCGAGTCCAATTCGCTCCTCGAGTCGAGCTCCGAGTCCGTGAGTCGACTGATACTCCTCGCCGACTCTTCACGCAAGTCCTCGATTCGAGCTCACTCCTCGAGTCTAGTTCGCACCTCGAGTCGAGCTCGCTCCTCGAGTCGAGCCTCGAGTTCGCGAGTCGACTGATTCTCCTCGCCGACTCTACACGCAATTCCTCGAGTCGAGCTTGCTCCTCGTGTCCAATTCGCTCCTCGAATCCAGTTCGCTCCTCGAGTCGAGCTCCGAGTCCGCGAGTCGACTGATACTCATCGTGCCGACTTCACGCAAGTCCTCGAGTCGAGCTAGCTCCTCGAGTCCAGTTCGCTCCTCGAGTCGAACTCGCTCCTCGGGTCGAGCTCGCTCCTCGAGTCCAGTTCGCTCCTCGAGTCGAGCTCCGAGTCCGCGAGTCGACTGATACTCCTCGTGCCGACTCTTCAGACAAGTCCTCGGGTCGAGCTCGCTCCTCGAGTCTAGTTCGCTCCTCGAGTCGAGCTCCCTCCTCGAGTCGAGCTCCGAGTCCGCGAGTCGACTGATACTCCTCGCTGACTCTTCACGCAATTCCTCGAGTCGAGCTCGCTTCTCGAGTCCAGTTCGCTCCTCGAGTCGAGCTCACTCCCTCGAGTCCAGTTCGTTCCTCGAGTCGAGCTCCGAGTCCGCGAGTCGACTGATACTCCTCGTGCCGACTCTTCACGCAAGTCCTCGAGTCGAGCTCGCTCCTAGAGTCGAGATTGCTCCTCGAGTCCAGTTCGCTCCTCGAGTCGAGCTCGCTCCTCGAGTCGAGCTCCGAGTCCACGAGTCGACTGATACTCCTCGCCGACTCTTCACGCAATGCCTCGGGTCGAGCTCCCTCCTCAAGTACAGTTCGCTACTCGAGTCGAGCTCGCTCCTCGAGTCCAGTTTGCTCCTCGAGTCGAGCTCGCTCCTCGTCTGAGCTCGCTCCTCGAGTCCAGTTCGCTCCTCGAGTCGAGCTCGCTCCTCGAGTCCAGTTCGCTCCTCGAGTAGAGCTCCGAGTCCGCGAGTCGACTGATACTCCTCACCGACTCTTCACGTAATTCCTCGGCTCGAACTCGCTCATCGAGTCCAGCTCGCTCCTCGAGTCAAGCTCCGAGTCCGCGAGTCGAATGATACTCCTCGCCGACTCTTCACGCAATTCCTCGGGTCGAGCTCGCTCCTCGAGTCCAATTCGCTTCTCGAGTCCAGTTCGCTCCTCGAATCGAGCTCCGAGTCCACGAGTCGACTGATACTCCTCGTGCCGACTTCACGCAAGTCCTCGAGTCGAACTCGCTACTCGAGCCCAGTTCGGTCCTCGAATCGAGCTCGCTCCTCGGGTCGAGCTCGCTCCTCGAGTCCAGTTCTCTCCTCGAGTCGAGCTCGCTCCTCGGGTCGAGCTCGCTCCTCGAGTCCAGGTCGCTCCTCGAGTCCAATTCGCTCCTCGAGTCGAGCTCCGAGTCCGTGAGTCGACTGATACTCCTCGCCGACTCTTCACGCAAGTCCTCGAGACTAGCTCGCCCCTCGAATCGAGCCCCGAGTCCGCGAGTCGACTGATACTCCTCGCCTACTCTTCACGCAATTCCTCGAGTCGAGTTCGCTCCTCGAGTCGAATTCGCTCCTCGAGTCCAGTTCGCTCCTCGAGTCGAGCTCCGAGTCCACGAGTCGACCGATACTCCTCGTGCCGACTTCACGCAAGTCCTCGACTCGAGCTCTCTTCTCGAGCCCAGTTCGGTCCTCGAATCGAGCTCGCTCCTCGGGTCGAGCTCGCTCCTCAACTCCAGTTCGCTCCTCGAGTCGAGCTCGTTCCTCGGGTCGAGCTCGCTCCTCGAGTCCAGTTCGCTCCTCGAGTCCAATTCGCTCCTCGAGTCGAGCTCCGAGTCCGCGAGTCGACTGATACTCCTCGCCGACTCTTCACGCAATTCCTCGGGTCGAGCTCGCTCCTCGAGTCCAATTCGCTCCTCGAGTCGAGCTCCGAGTCCACGAGTCGACTGATACTACTCGTGCCGACTTCACGCAAGTCCTCGAGTCGAACTCGCTACTCGAGCCCAGTTCGGTCCTTGAATCGAGCTCGCTCCTCGGGTCGAGCTCGCTCCTCGAGTCCAGTTCGCTCCTCGAGTCGAGCTCGCTCCTCGGGTCGAGCTCGCTCCTCGAGTCCAAATCGCTTCTCGAGTCCAATTCGCTCCTCGAGTCGAGCTCCGAGTCCGCGAGTCGACTGATACTCCTCGCCGACTCTTCACGCAAGTCCTCGAGACTAGCTCGCTCCTCGAGTCGAGCCCCGAGTGCGCGAGTCGACTGATACTCCTCGCCGACTCTTCACGCAATTCCTCGAGTCGAGTTCGCTCCTCGAGTCCAATTCGCTCCTCGAGTCTAGTTCGCTCCTCGAGTCGAGCTCCGAGTCCACGAGTCGACTGATACTCCTCGTGCCGACTTCACGCAAGTCCTCGAGTCGAGCTCTCTACTCGAGCCCAGTTCGGTCCTCGAATCGAGCTCGCTCCTCAACTCCAGTTCGCTCCTCGAGTCGAGCTCGCACCTCGGGTCGAGCTCGCTCCTCGAGTCCAGTTCGCTCCTCGAGTCCAATTCGCTCCTCGAGTCGAGCCCGGAGTCCGCGAGTCGACTGATACTCCTCGCCGACTCTTCACGCAAGTCCTCGAGTCGAGCTCGCTCGAGTCCAGTTCGCTCTTCGAGTCGAGCTCGCTCCTCGTGTCGAGCTCGCTCCTCGAGTCTAGTTCGCTCCTCGAGTCGAGCTCCGAGTCCGCGAGTCGACTGATACTTCTCGTGCCGACTCTTCACGCAATTCCTCGGGTCGAGCTCGCTCCTCGAGTCCAGTTCGCTCCTCGAGTCGAGCTCGCTCCTCGAGTCCAGTTCGCTCCTCGAGTCGAGCTTGCTCCTCGAGTGGAGCTCCGAGTCCGCAAGTCGACTGATACTCCTCGCCGACTCTTCACGCAATTCCTCAAGTCGAGCTCGCTCCTCGAGTCCAGTTCGCTCCTCGAGTCGAGCTCCGAGTCCGTTAGTCGACTAATACTCCCCGCAGACTCTTCACGCAATTCCTCGAGTCGAGCTCGCTCCTCGAGTCCAGCTCGCTCCTCGAGTTCAGTTCGCTCCCCGAGTCCAATTCGCTCCTCGAGTCGAGCTCCGAGTCCGTGAGTCGACTGATACTCCTCGCCGACTCTTCACGCAAGTCCTCGATTCGAGCTCACTCCTCGAGTCTAGTTCGCACCTCGAGTCGAGCTCGCTCCTCGAGTCGAGCCTCGAGTTCGCGAGTCGACTGATTCTCCTCGCCGACTCTTCACGCAATTCCTCGAGTCGAGCTTGCTCCTCGAGTCCAATTCGCTCCTCGAATCCAGTTCGCTCCTCGAGTCGAGCTCCGAGTCCGCGAGTCGACTGATACTCATCGTGCCGACTTCACGCAAGTCCTCGAGTCGAGCTCGCTCCTCGAGTCCAGTTCGCTCCTCGAGTCGAACTCGCTCCTCGGGTCGAGCTCGCTCCTCGAGTCCAGTTCGCTCCTCGAGTCGAGCTCCGAGTCCGCGAGTCGACTGATACTCCTCGTGCCGACTCTTCAGGCAAGTCCTCGGGTCGAGCTCGCTCCTCGAGTCTAGTTCGCTCCTCGAGTCGAGCTCCCTCCTCGAGTCGAGCTCCGAGTCCGCGAGTCGACTGATACTCCTCGCTGACTCTTCACGCAATTCCTCGAGTCGAGCTCGCTCCTCGAGTCCAGTTCGCTCCTCGAGTCGAGCTCACTCCCTCGAGTCCAGTTCGTTCCTCGAGTCGAGCTCCGAGTCCGCGAGTCGACTGATACTCCTCGTGCCGACTCTTCACGCAAGTCCTCGAGTCGAGCTCGCTCCTAGAGTCGAGATTGCTCCTCGAGTCCAGTTCGCTCCTCGAGTCGAGCTCGCTCCTCGAGTCGAGCTCCGAGTCCACGAGTCGACTGATACTCCTCGCCGACTCTTCACGCAATGCCTCGGGTCGAGCTCCCTCCTCAAGTACAGTTCGCTACTCGAGTCGAGCTCGCTCCTCGAGTCCAGTTTGCTCCTCGAGTCGAGCTCGCTCCTCGTGTGAGCTCGCTCCTCGAGTCCAGTTCGCTCCTCGAGTCGAGCTCGCTCCTCGAGTCCAGTTCGCTCCTCGAGTAGAGCTCCGAGTCCGCGAGTCGACTGATACTCCTCACCGACTCTTCACGTAATTCCTCGACTCGAACTCGCTCATCGAGTCCAGCTCGCTCCTCGAGTCAAGCTCCGAGTCCGCGAGTCGAATGATACTCCTCGCCGACTCTTCACGCAATTCCTCGGGTCGAGCTCGCTCCTCGAGTCCAATTCGCTTCTCGAGTCCAGTTCGCTCCTCGAATCGAGCTCCGAGTCCACGAGTCGACTGATACTCCTCGTGCCGACTTCACGCAAGTCCTCGAGTCGAACTTGCTACTCGAGCCCAGTTCGGTCCTCGAATCGATCTCGCTCCTCGGGTCGAGCTCGCTCCTCGAGTCCAGTTCTCTCCTCGAGTCGAGCTCGCTCCTCGGGTCGAGCTCGCTCCTCGAGTCCAGGTCGCTCCTCGAGTTCAATTCGCTCCTCGAGTCGAGCTCCGAGTCCGTGAGTCGACTGATACTCCTCGCCGACTCTTCACGCAAGTCCTCGAGACTAGCTCGCTCCTCGAGTCGAGCCCCGAGTCCGCGAGTCGACTGATACTCCTCGCCGACTCTTCACGCAATTCCTCGAGTCGAGTTCGCTCCTCTAGTCCAATTCGCTCCTCGAGTCCAGTTCGCTCCTCAAGTCGAGCTCCGAGTCCACGAGTCGACTGATACTCCTCGTGCCGACTTCACGCAAGTCCTCGAGTCGAGCTCTCTACTCGAGCCCAGTTCGGTCCTCGAATCGAGCTCACTCCTCGGGTCGAGCTCGCTCGTCAACTCCAGTTCGCTCCTCGAGTCGAGCTCGCTCCTCGGGTCGAGCTCGCTCCTCGAGTCCAGTTCGCTCCTCGAGTCCAATTCGCTCCTCGAGTCGAGCTCCGAGTCCGCGAGTCGACTGATACTCCTCGCCGACTCTTCACGCAAGTCCTCGAGTCGAGCTCGCTCCTCGAGTCCAGTTCGCTCCTCGAGTCGAGCTCGCTCCTCGTGTCGAGCTCGCTCCTCGAGTCCAATTCGCTCCTCGAGTCGAGCTCCGAGTCCGCGAGGCGACTGATACTTCTCGTGCCGACTCTTCACGCAATTCCTCTGGTCGAGCTCGCTCCTCGAGTCCAGTTCGCTCCTCGAGTCGACGTCGCTCCTTGAGTCCAGTTCGCTCCTCGAGTCGAGCTTGCTCCTCGAGTGGAGCTCCGAGTCCGCAAGTCGACTGATACTCCTCGCCGACTCTTCACGCAATTCCTCGAGTCGAGCTCGTTCCTCGAGTCCAGTTCGCTCCTCGAGTCGAGCTCCGAGTCCGTTAGTCGACTAATACTCCCCGCAGACTCTTCACGCAATTCCTCGAGTCGAGCTCGCTCCTCGAGTCCAGCTCGCTCCTCGAGTTCAGTTCGCTCCCCGAGTCCAATTCGCTCCTCGAGTCGAGCTCCGAGTCCGCGAGTCGACTGATACTCCTCGCCGACTCTTCACGCAAGTCCTCGATTCGAGCTCACTCCTCGAGTCTAGTTCGCACCTCGAGTCGAGATCGCTCCTCGAGTCAAGCCCCGAGTTCGCGAGTCGACTTATACTCCTCGCCGACTCTTCACGCAATTCCTCGAGTCGAGCTCGCTCCTCGAGTCCAATTCGCTCCTCGAATCCAGTTCGCTCCTCGAGTCGAGCTCCGAGTCCGCGAGTCGACTGATAATCATCGTGCCGACTTCACGCAAGTCCTCGAGTCGAGCTCGCTCCTCGAGTCCAGTTCGCTCCTCGAGTCGAGCTCGCTCCTCGGGTCGAGCTCGCTCCTCGAGTCCAGTTCGCTCCTCGAGTCGAGCTCCGAGTCCGCGAGTCGACTGATACTCCTCGTGCCGACTCTTCACGCAAGTCCTCGGGTCGAGCTCGCTCCTCGAGTCTAGATCGCTCCTCGAGTCGAGCTTCCTCCTCGAGTCGAGCTCCGAGTCCGCGAGTCGACTGATACTCCTCGCTGACTCTTCACGCAATTCCTCGAGTCGAGCTCGCTCCTCGAGTCCAGTTCGCTCCTCGAGTCGAGCTCACTCCCTCGAGTCTAGTTCGTTCCTCGAGTCGAGCTCCGAGTCCGCGAGTCGACTGATACTCCTCGTGCCGACTCTTCACGCAAGTCCTCGAGTCGAGCTTGCTCCTCGAGTCGAGATTGCTCCTCGAGTCCAGTTCGCTCCTCGAGTCGAGCTCGCTCCTCGAGTAGAGCTCCGAGTCCACGAGTCGACTGATACTCCTCGCCGACACTTCACGCAATGCCTCGGGTCGAGCTCCCTCCTCAAGTCTAGTTCGCTACTCGAGTCGAGCTCGCTCCTCGAGTCCAGTTTGCTCCTCGAGTAGAGCTCGCTCCTCGTGTGAGCTCGCTCCTCGAGTCCAGTTCGCTCCTCGAGTCGAGCTCGCTCCTCGAGTCCAGTTCGCTCCTCGAGTAGAGCTCCGAGTCCGCGAGTCGACTGATACTCCTCACCGACTCTTCACGCAATTCCTCGGCTCGAGCTCACTCATCGAGTCCAGCTCGCTCCTCGAGTCCAGTTCGCTCCTCGAGTCAAGCTCCTAGTCCGCGAGTCGAATGATACTCCTCGCCGACTCTTCACGCAATTCCTCGGGTCGAGCTCGCTCCTCGAGTCCAATTCGCTCCTCGAGTCCAGTTCGCTCCTCGAGTCGAGCTCCGAGTCCACTAGTCGACTGATACTCCTCGTGCCGACTTAACGCAAGTCCTCGAGTCGAGCTCGCTACTCGAGCCCAGTTCGGTCCTCGAATCGAGCTCGCTCCTCGGGTCGAGCTCGCTCCTCGAGTCCAGTTCGCTCCTCGAGTCGAGTTCGCTCCTCGGGTCGAGCTCGCTCCTCGAGTCCAGTTCGCTCCTCGAGTCCAATTCGCTCCTCGAGTCGAGCTCCGACTCCGTGAGTCGACTGATACTCCTCGCCGACTCTTCACGCAAGTCCTCGAGACTAGCTCGCTCCTCGAGTCCAATTCGCTCCTCGAATCCAGTTCGCTCCTCGAGTCGAGCTCCGAGTCCGCGAGTCGACTGATACTCATCGTGCCGACTTCACGCAAGTCCTCGAGTCGAGCTCGCTCCTCGAGTCCAGTTCGCTCCTCGAGTCGAGCTCGCTCCTCGGGTCGAGCTCGCTCCTCGAGTCCAGTTCGCCCCTCGAGTCGAACTCCGAGTCCGCGAGTCGACTGATACTCCTCGTGCCGACTCTTCACGCAAGTCCTCGAGTCGAGCTCGCTACTCGAGCCCAGTTCGGTCCTCGAATCGAGCTCGCTCCTCGGGTCGAGCTCGCTCCTCGAGTCCAGTTCGCTCCTCGGGTCGAGCTCGCTCCTCGAGTCCAGTTCGCTCCTCGAGTCCAATTCGCTCCTCGAGTCGAGCTCCGACTCCGTGAGTCGACTGATACTCCTCGCCGACTCTTCACGCAAGTCCTCGAGACTAGCTCGCTCCTCGAGACGAGCCCCGAGTCCGCGAGTCGACTGATACTCCTCGCCGACTCTTCACGCAATTCCTCGAGTCGAGTTCGCTCCTCGAGTCCAATTCGCTCCTCGAGTCTACTTCGCTCCTCGAGTCAAGCTCCGATACCACGAGTCGACTGATACTCCTCGTGCCGACTTCACGCAAGTCCTCGAGTCGAGCTCGCTACTCGAGCCGAGTTCGGTCCTCGAATAGAGCTCGCTCCTCGGGTCGAGCTCGCTCCTCAAGTCCAGCTCGCTCCTCGAGTCGAGCTCGCTCCTCGGGGCGAGCTCGCTCCTCGAGTCCAGTTCGCTCCTCGAGTCCAATTCGCTCCTCGAGTCGAGCTCCGAGTCCGCGAGTCGACTGATACTCCTCGTGCCGACTCTTCACGCAAGTCCTCGGGTCGAGCTCGCTCCTCGAGTCTAGATCGCTCCTCGAGTCGAGCTCCCTCCTCGAGTCGAGCTCCGAGTCCGCGAGTCGACTGATACTCCTCGCTGACTCTTCACGCAATTCCTCGAGTCGAGCTCGCTCCTCGAGTCCAGTTCGCTCCTCGAGTCGAGCTCACTCCCTCGAGTCTAGTTCGTTCCTCGAGTCGAGCTCCGAGTCCGCGAGTCGACTGATACTCCTCGTGCCGACTCTTCACGCAAGTCCTCGAGTCGAGCTCGCTCCTCGAGTCGAGATTGCTCCTCGAGTCCAGTTCGCTCCTCGAGTCGAGCTCGCTCCTCGAGTAGAGCTCCGAGTCCACGAGTCGACTGATACTCCTCGCCGACACTTCACGCAATGCCTCGGGTCGAGCTCCCTCCTCAAGTCTAGTTCGCTACTCGAGTCGAGCTCGCTCCTCGAGTCCAGTTTGCTCCTCGAGTCGAGCTCGCTCCTCGTGTGAGCTCGCTCCTCGAGTCCAGTTCGCTCCTCGAGTCGAGCTCGCTCCTCGAGTCCAGTTCGCTCCTCGAGTAGAGCTCCGAGTCCGCGAGTCGACTGATACTCCTCACCGACTCTTCACGCAATTCCTCGGCTCGAGCTCGCTCATCGAGTCCAGCTCGCTCCTCGAGTCCAGTTCGCTCCTCGAGTCAAGCTCCTAGTCCGCGAGTCGAATGATACTCCTCGCCGACTCTTCACGCAATTCCTCGGGTCGAGCTCGCTCCTCGAGTCCAATTCGCTCCTCGAGTCCAGTTCGCTCCTCGAGTCGAGCTCCGAGTCCACTAGTCGACTGATACTCCTCGTGCCGACTTAACGCAAGTCCTCGAGTCGAGCTCGCTACTCGAGCCCAGTTCGGTCCTCGAATCGAGCTCGCTCCTCGGGTCGAGCTCGCTCCTCGAGTCCAGTTCGCTCCTCGAGTCGAGTTCGCTCCTCGGGTCGAGCTCGCTCCTCGAGTCCAGTTCGCTCCTCGAGTCCAATTCGCTCCTCGAGTCGAGCTCCGACTCCGTGAGTCGACTGATACTCCTCGCCGACTCTTCACGCAAGTCCTCGAGACTAGCTCGCTCCTCGAGTCCAATTCGCTCCTCGAATCCAGTTCGCTCCTCGAGTCGAGCTCCGAGTCCGCGAGTCGACTGATACTCATCGTGCCGACTTCACGCAAGTCCTCGAGTCGAGCTCGCTCCTCGAGTCCAGTTCGCTCCTCGAGTCGAGCTCGCTCCTCGGGTCGAGCTCGCTCCTCGAGTCCAGTTCGCCCCTCGAGTCGAACTCCGAGTCCGCGAGTCGACTGATACTCCTCGTGCCGACTCTTCACGCAAGTCCTCGAGTCGAGCTCGCTACTCGAGCCCAGTTCGGTCCTCGAATCGAGCTCGCTCCTCGGGTCGAGCTCGCTCCTCGAGTCCAGTTCGCTCCTCGGGTCGAGCTCGCTCCTCGAGTCCAGTTCGCTCCTCGAGTCCAATTCGCTCCTCGAGTCGAGCTCCGACTCCGTGAGTCGACTGATACTCCTCGCCGACTCTTCACGCAAGTCCTCGAGACTAGCTCGCTCCTCGAGTCGAGCCCCGAGTCCGCGAGTCGACTGATACTCCTCGCCGACTCTTCACGCAATTCCTCGAGTCGAGTTCGCTCCTCGAGTCCAATTCGCTCCTCGAGTCTAGTTCGCTCCTCGAGTCGAGCTCCGAGTCCACGAGTCGACTGATACTCCTCGTGCCGACTTCACGCAAGTCCTCGAGTCGAGCTCGCTACTCGAGCCCAGTTCGGTCCTCGAATAGAGCTCGCTCCTCGGGTCGAGCTCGCTCCTCAAGTCCAGCTCGCTCCTCGAGTCGAGCTCGCTCCTCGGGGCGAGCTCGCTCCTCGAGTCCAGTTCGCTCCTCGAGTCCAATTCGCTCCTCGAGTCGAGCTCCGAGTCCGCGAGTCGACTGATACTCCTCGCCGACTCTTCACGCAAGTCCTCGAGTCGAGCTCGCTCCTCGAGTCCAGTTCGCTCCTCGAGTCGAGCTCGCTCCTCGTGTCGAGCTCGCTCCTCGAGTCCAGTTCGCACCTCGAGTCGAGCTCCGAGTCCGCGAGTCGACTGATACTTCTAGTGCCGACTCTTCACGCAATTCCTCGGGTCGAGCTCGCTCCTCGAGTCCAGTTCGCTCCTCGAGTCGAGCTCGCTCCTTGAGTCCAGTTCGCTCCTCGAGTCGAGCTCCGAGTCCGCAAGTCGACTGATACTCCTCGCCGACTCTTCACGCAATTCCTCGAGTCGAGCTCGCTCCTCGAGTCCAGTTCGCTCCTAGAGTCGAGCTTCGAGTCCGTTAGTCGACTAATACTCCCCGCAGACTCTTCACGCAATTCCTCGAGTCGAGCTCGCTCCTCGAGTCCAGCTCGCTCCTCGAGTTCAGTTCGCTCCCCGAGTCCAATTCGCTCCTCGAGTCGAGCTCCGAGTCTGCGAGTCGACTGATACTCCTCGCCGACTCTTCACGCAAGTCCTCGATTCGAGCTCGCTCCTCGAGTCTAGTTCGCTCCTCGAGTCGAGCTCGCTCCTCGAGTCGAGCCCCGAGTTCGCGAGTCGACAGATACTCCTCGCCGACTCTTCACGCAATTCCTCGAGTCGAGCTCGCTCCTCGAGTCCAATTCGCTCCTCGAATCCAGTTCGCTCCTCGAGTCGAGCTCCGAGTCCGCGAGTCGACTGATACTCATCGTGCCGACTTCACGCAAGTCCTCGAGTCGAGCTCGCTCCTCGAGTCCAGTTCGCTCCTCGAGTCGAGCTCGCTCCTCGGGTCGAGCTCGCTCCTCGAGTCCAGTTCGCCCCTCGAGTCGAACTCCGAGTCCGCGAGTCGACTGATACTCCTCGTGCCGACTCTTCACGCAAGTCCTCGGGTCGAGATCGCTCCTCGAGTCTAGTTCGCTCCTCGAGTCGAGCTCGCTCCTCGAGTCGAGCTCTGAGTCCGCGAGTCGACTGATACTCCTCGCTGACTCTTCACGCAATTCCTCGAGTCCAGTTCGCTCCTCGAGTCGAGCTTACTCCCTCGAGTCCAGTTCGTTCCTCGAGTCGAGCTCCGAGTCCGCGAGTCGACTGATACTCATCGTGCCGACTCTTCACGCAAGTCCTCGAGTCGAGCTCACTCCTCGAGCAAGTTCGCTCCTCGAGTCGAGATTGCTCCTCGAGTCCAGTTCGCTCCTCGAGTCGAGCTCGCTCCTCGAGTCGAGCTCCGAGTCCACGAGTCGACTGATACTCCTCGCCGACTCTTCACGCAATGCCTCGGGTCGAGCTCCCTCCTCGAGTCCAGTTCGCTACTCGAGTCGAGCTCGCTCCTCGAGTCCAGTTTGCTCCTCGAGTCGAGCTCGCTCCTCAGGTGAGCTCGCTCCTCGAGTCCAGTTCGCTCCTCGAGTAGAGCTCCGAGTCCGCGAGTCGACTGATACTCCTCACCGACTCTTCACGCAATTCCTCGGCTCGAACTCGCTCATCGAGTCCAGCTCGCTCCTCGAGTCCAGTTCGCTCCTCGAGTCAAGCTCCGAGTCCGCGAGTCGAATGATACTCCTCGCCGACTCTTCACGCAATTCCTTGGGTCGAGCTCGCTCCTCGAGTCCAATTCGCTCCTCGAGTCCAGTTCGCTCCTCGAGTCGAGCTCGCTCCTCGTGTCGAGCTCGCTCCTCGAGTCCAGTTCGCTCCTCGAGTCGAGCTCCGAGTCCGCGAGTCGACTGATACTTCTCGTGCCGACTCTTCACGCAATTCCTCGGGTCGAGCTCGCTCCTCGAGTCCAGTTCATTCCTCGAGTCGAGCTCGCTCCTTGAATCCAGTTCGCTCCTCGAGTCGAGCTTGCTCCTCGAGTCGAGCTCCGAGTCCGCAAGTCGACTGATACTCCTCGCCGACTCTTCACGCAATTCCTCGAGTCGAGCTCGCTCCTCGAGTCCAGTTCGCTCCTAGAGTCGAGCTCCGATTCCGTTAGTCGACTAATACTCCCCGTAGACTCTTCACGCAATTCCTCGAGTCGAGCTCGCTCCTCGAGTCGAGCTCGCTCCTCGAGTTCAGTTCGCTCCCCGAGTCCAATTCGCTCCTCGAGTCGAACTCCGAGTCTGCGAGTCGACTGATACTCCTCGCCGACTCTTCACGCAAGTCCTCGATTCGAGCTCGCTCCTCGAGTCTAGTTCGCTCCTCAAGTCGAGCTCGCTCCTCGAGTCGAGCCCGGAGTTCGCGAGTCGACTGATACTCCTCGCCGACTCTTCACACAATTCCTCGAGTCGAGCTCGCTCCTCGAGTCCAATTCGCTCCTCGAATCCAGTTCGCTCCTCGAGTCGAGCTCTGAGTCCGCGAGTCGACTGATACTCATCGTGCCGACTTCACGCAAATCCTCGAGTCGAGCTCGCTCCTCGAGTCCATTTCGCTCCTCGAGTCGAGCTCGCTCCTCGGGTCGAGCTCGCTCCTCGAGTCCAGTTCGCTCCTCGAGTCGAGCTCACTCCCTCGAGTCCAGTTCGTTCCTCGAGTCGAGCTCCGAGTCCGCGAGTCGACTGATACTCATCGTGCCGACTCTTCACGCAAGTCCTCGAGTCGAGCTCACTCCTCGAGCAAGTTCGCTCCTCGAGTCGAGATTGCTCCTCGAGTCCAGTTCGCTCCTCGAGTCGAGCTCGCACCTCGGGTGAGCTCGCTCCTCGAGTCCAGTTCGCTCCTCGAGTCGAGCTCGCTCCTCGGGTCGAGCTCGCTCCTCGAGTCCAGTTCGCTCCTCGAGTAGAGCTCCGAGTCCGCGAGTCGACTGATACTCCTCACCGACTCTTCACGCTATTCCTCTGCTCGAACTCGCTCATCGAGTCCAGCTCGCTCCTCGAGTCCAGTTCGCTCCTCGAGTCAAGCTCCGAGTCCGCGAGTCGAATGATACTCCTCGCCGACTCTTCACGCAATTCCTTGGGTCGAGCTCGCTCCTCGAGTCCAATTCGCTCCTCGAGTCTAGTTCGCTCCTCGAGTCGAGCTCGCTCCTTGTGTCGAGCTCGCTCCTCGAGTCCAGTTCGCTCGTCGAGTCGAGCTCCGAGTCCGCGAGTCGACTGATACTTCTCGTGCCGACTCTTCACGCAATTCCTCGGGTCGAGCTCGCTCCTCGAGTCTAGTTCATTCCTCGAGTCGAGCTCGCTCCTTGAGTCCAGTTCGCTCCTCGAGTCGAGCTTGCTCCTCGAGTCGAGCTCCGAGTCCGCAAGTCGACTGATACTCCTCGCCGACTCTTCACGCAATTCCTCGAGTCGAGCTCGCTCCTCGAGTCCAGTTCGCTCCTAGAGTCGAGCTCCGAGTCCGTTAGTCGACTAAAACTCCCCGCAGACTCTTCACGCAATTCCTCGAGTCGAGCTCGCTCCTCGAGTCCAGCTCGCTCCTCGAGTTCAGTTCGCTCCCCGAGTCCAATTCGCTCCTCGAGTCGAACTCCGAGTCTGCGAGTCGACTGATACTCCTCGCCGACTCTTCACGCAAGTCCTCGATTCGAGCTCGCTCCTCGAGTCTAGTTCGCTCCTCAAGTCGAGCTCGCTCCTCGAGTCGAGCCCGGAGTTCGCGAGTCGACTGATACTCCTCGCCGACGCTTCACACAATTCCTCGAGTCGAGCTCGCTCCTCGAGTCCAATTCGCTCCTCGAATCCAGTTCGCTCCTCGAGTCGAGCTCCGAGTCCGCGAGTCGAGTGATACTCATCGTGCCGACTTCACGCAAGTCCTCGAGTCGAGCTCGCTCCTCGAGTCCAGTTCGCTCCTCGAGTCGAGCTCGCTCCTCGGGTCGAGCTCGCTCCTCGAGTCCAGTTCGCTCCTCGACTCGAGCTCCGAGTCCGTGAGTCGACTGATACTCCTCGTGCCGACTCTTCACGCAAGTCCTCGGGTCGAGCTCGCTCCTCGAGTCTAGTTCGCTCCTCGAGTCGAGCTCGCTCCTCGAGTCGAGCTCTGAGTCCGCGAGTCGACTGATACTCCTCGCTGACTCTTCACGCAATTCCTCGAGTCGAGCTTGCTCCTCGAGTCCAGTTCGCTCCTCGAGTCGAGCTCACTCCCTCGAGTCCAGTTCGTTCCTCGAGTCGAGCTCCGAGTCCGCGAGTCGACTGATACTCCTCGTGCCGACTCTTCACGCAAGTCCTCGAGTCGAGCTCGCTCCTCGAGCAAGTTCGCTCCTCGAGTCGAGATTGTTCCTCGAGTCCAGTTGGCTCCTCGAGTCGAGCTCGCTCCTCGAGTCGAGCTCCGAGTCCACGAGTCGACTGATACTCCTCGCCGACTCTTCACGCAATGCCTCGGGTCGAGCTCCCTCCTCGAGTCCAGTTCGCTACTCGAGTCGAGCTCGCTCCTCGAGTCCAGTTTGCTCCTCGAGTCGAGCTCGCTCCTCGGGTGAGCTCGCTCCTCGAGTCCAGTTCGCTCCTCGAGTCGAGCTCGCTCCTCGGGTCGAGCTCGCTCCTCGAGTCCAGTTCGCTCCTCGAGTAGAGCTCCGAGTCCGCGAGTCGACTGATACTCCTCACCGAATCTTCACGCAATTCCTCGGCTCGAACTCGCTCATCGAGTCCAGCTCGCTCCTCGTGTCCAGTTCGCTCCTCGAGTCAAGCTCCGAGTCCGCGAGTCGAATGATACTCCTCGTCGACTCTTCACGCAATTCCTTGGGTCGAGCTCGCTCCTCGAGTCCAATTCGCTCCTCGAGTCCAGTTCGCTCCTCGAGTCGAGCTCGCTCCTTGTGTCGAGCTCGCTCCTCGAGTCCAGTTCGCTCGTCGAGTCGAGCTCCGAGTCCAGCTCGCTCCTTGTGTCGAACTCGCACCTCGAGTCCAGTTCATTCCTCGAGTCGAGCTCGCTCCTTGAGTCCAGTTCGCTCCTCGAGTCGAGCTTGCTCCTCGAGTCGAGCTCCGAGTCCGCAAGTCGACTGATACTCCTCGCCGACTCTTCACGCAATTCCTCGAGTCGAGCTCGCTCCTCGAGTCCAGTTCGCTCCTAGAGTCGAGCTCCGAGTCCGTTAGTCGACTAATACTCCCCGCAGACTCTTCACGCAATTCCTCGAGTCGAGGTCGCTACTCGAGTCCAGCTCGCTCCTCGAGTTCAGTTCGCTCCCCGAGTCCAATTCGCTCCTCGAGTCGAGCTCCGAGTCTGCGAGTCGACTGATACTCCTCGCCGACTCTTCACGCAAGTTCTCGATTCGAGCTCGCTCCTGGAGTCGAGCTCGCTCCTCGAGTCGAGCCCGGAGTTCGCGAGTCGACTGATACTCCTCGCCGACTCTTCACGCAATTCCTCGAGTCGAGCTCGCTCCTCGAGTCCAATTCGCTCCTCGAATCCAGTTCGCTCCTCGAGTCGAGCTCCGAGTCCGCGAGTCGAGTGATACTCATCGTGCCGACTTCACGCAAGTCCTCGAGTCGAGCTCGCTCCTCGAGTCCAGTTCGCTCCTCGAGTCGAGCTCGCTCCTCGGGTCGAGCTCGCTCCTCGAGTCCAGTTCGCTCCTCGAGTCGAGCTCCGAGTCCGTGAGTCGACTGATACTCCTCGTGCCGACTCTTCACGCAAGTCCTCGGGTCGAGCTCGCTCCTCGAGTCTAGTTCGCTCCTCGAGTCGAGGTCGCTCCTCGAGTCGAGCTCTGAGTCCGCGAGTTGACTTATACTCCTCGCTGACTCTTCACGCAATTCCTCGAGTCGAGCTTGCTCCTCGAGTCCAGCTCGCTCCTCGAGTCGAGCTCACTCCCTCGAGTCCAGTTCGTTCCTCGAGTCGAGCTCCGAGTCCGCGAGTCGACTGATACTCCTCGTGCCGACTCTTCACGCAAGTCCTCGAGTCGAGCTCGCTCCTCGAGCAAGTTCGCTCCTCAAGTCGAGATTGCTCCTCGAGTCCAGTTCGCTCCTCGAGTCGAGCTCGCTCCTCGAGTCGAGCTCCGAGTCCACGAGTCGACTGATACTCCTCTCCGACTCTTCACGCAATGCCTCGGGTCGAGCTCCCTCCTCGAGTCCAGTTCGCTACTCGAGTCGAGCTCGCTCCTCGAGTCCAGTTTGCTCTTCGAGTCGAGCTCGCTCCTCGATTGAGCTCGCTCCTCGAGTCCAGTTCGCTCCTCGAGTCGAGCTCGCTCCTCGAGTCCAGTTCGCTCCTCGAGTAGAGCTCCGAGTCCGCGAGTCGACTGATACTCCTCACCGAATCTTCACGCAATTCCTCGGCTCGAACTCGCTCATCGAGTCCAGCTCGCTCCTCGAGTCCAGTTCGCTCTTCGAGTCAAGCTCCGAGTCCGCGAGTCAAATGATACTCCTCGCCGACTCTTCACGCAATTCCTTGGGTCGAGCTCGCTCCTCGAGTCCAATTCGCTCCTCGAGTCCAGTTCGCTCCTCGAGTCGAGCTCGCTCCTTGTGTCGAGCTCGCTCCTCGAGTCCAGTTCGCTCCTCGAGTCGAGCTCCGAGTCCGCGAGTCGACTAATACTTCTCGTGCCGACTCTTCACGCAATTCCTCGGGTCGAGCTCGCTCCTCGAGTCCAGTTCGCTCCTCGAGTCGAGCTCCGAGTCCGCGAGTCGACTGATACTCATCGTGCCGACTTCACGCAAGTCCTCGAGTCGAGCTCGCTCCTCGAGTCCAGTTCGCTCCTCGAGTCGAGCTCGCTCCTCGGGTCGAGCTCGCTCCTCGAGTCCAGTTCGCTCCTCGAGTCGAGCTCCGAGTCCGTGAGTCGACTGATACTCCTCGTGCCGACTCTTCACGCAAGTCCTCGGGTCGAGCTCGCTCCTCGAGTCTAGTTCGCTCCTCGAGTCGAGGTCGCTCCTCGAGTCGAGCTCTGAGTCCGCGAGTCGACTTATACTCCTCGCTGACTCTTCACGCAATTCCTCGAGTCGAGCTTGCTCCTCGAGTCCAGCTCGCTCCTCGAGTCGAGCTCACTCCCTCGAGTCCAGTTCGTTCCTCGAGTCGAGCTCCGAGTCCGCGAGTCGACTGATACTCCTCGTGCCGACTCTTCACGCAAGTCCTCGAGTCGAGCTCGCTCCTCGAGCAAGTTCGCTCCTCGAGTCGAGATTGCTCCTCGAGTCCAGTTCGCTCCTCGAGTCGAGCTCGCTCCTCGAGTCGAGCTCCGAGTCCACGAGTCGACTGATACTCCTCTCCGACTCTTCACGCAATGCCTCGGGTCGAGCTCCCTCCTCGAGTCCAGTTCGCTACTCGAGTCGAGCTCGCTCCTCGAGTCCAGTTTGCTCTTCGAGTCGAGCTCGCTCCTCGATTGAGCTCGCTCCTCGAGTCCAGTTCGCTCCTCGAGTCGAGCTCGCTCCTCGGGTCGAGCTCGCTCCTCGAGTCCAGTTCGCTCCTCGAGTAGAGCTCCGAGTCCGCGAGTCGACTGATACTCCTCACCGAATCTTCACGCAATTCCTCGGCTCGAACTCGCTCATCGAGTCCAGCTCGCTCCTCGAGTCCAGTTCGCTCTTCGAGTCAAGCTCCGAGTCCGCGAGTCAAATGATACTCCTCGCCGACTCTTCACGCAATTCCTTGGGTCGAGCTCGCTCCTCGAGTCCAATTCGCTCCTCGAGTCCAGTTCGCTCCTCGAGTCGAGCTCGCTCCTTGTGTCGAGCTCGCTCCTCGAGTCCAGTTCGCTCCTCGAGTCGAGCTCCGAGTCCGCGAGTCGACTGATACTTCTCGTGCCGACTCTTCACGCAATTCCTCAGGTCGAGCTCGCTCCTCGAGTCCAGTTCGCTCCTCGAGTCGAGCTCGCTCCTTGAGTCCAGTTCGCTCCTCGAGTCGAGCTTGCTCCTCGAGTCGAGCTCCGAGTCCGCAAGTCGACTGATACTCCTCGCCGACTCTTCACGCAAGTCCTCGAGTCGAGCTCGCTCCTCGAGTCCAGTTCGCTCCTCGAGTCGAGCTCGCTCCTCGGGTCGAGCTCGCTCCTCGAGTCCAGTTCGCTCCTCGAGTCGAACTCCGAGTCCGCGAGTCGACTGATACTCCTCGTGCTGACTCTTCACGCAAGTCCTCGGGTCGAGCTCGCTCCTCGAGTCTATTCGCTCCTCGAGTCGAGCTCGCTCCTCGAGTCGAGCTCTGAGTCCGCGAGTCGACTGATACTCCTCGCTGACTCTTCACGCAATTCCTCGAGTCGAGCTTGCTCCTCGAGTCCAGTTCGCTCCTCGAGTCGAGCTCACTCCCTCGAGTCCAGTTCGTTCCTCGAGTCGAGCTCCGAGTCCGCGAGTCGACTGATACTCCTCGTGCCGACTCTTCACGCAAGTCCTCGAGTCGAGCTCGCTCCTCGAGCAAGTTCGCTCCTCGAGTCGAGATTGCTCCTCGAGTCCAGTTCGCTCCTCGAGTCGAGCTCGCTCCTCGAGTCGAGCTCCGAGTCCACGAGTCGACTGATACTCCTCGCCGACTCTTCACGCAATGCCTCGGGTCGAGCTCCCTCCTCGAGTCCAGTTCGCTACTCGAGTCGAGCTCGCTCCTCGAGTCCAGTTTGCTCCTCGAGTCGAGCTCGCTCCTCGGGTGAGCTCGCTCCTCGAGTCCAGTTCGCTCCTCGAGTCGAGCTCGCTCCTCGGGTCGAGCTCGCTCCTCGAGTCCAGTTCGCTCCTCGAGTAGAGCTCCGAGTCCGCGAGTCGACTGATACTCCTCACCGAATCTTCACGCAATTCCTCGGCTCGAACTCGCTCATCGAGTCCAGCTCGCTCCTCGTGTCCAGTTCGCTCCTCGAGTCAAGCTCCGAGTCCGCGAGTCGAATGATACTCCTCGCCGACTCTTCACGCAATTCCTTGGGTCGAGCTCGCTCCTCGAGTCCAATTCGCTCCTCGAGTCCAGTTCGCTCCTCGAGTCGAGCTCGCTCCTTGTGTCGAGCTCGCTCCTCGAGTCCAGTTCGCTCGTCGAGTCGAGCTCCGAGTCTGCGAGTCGACTGATACTTCTCGTGCCGACTCTTCACGCAATTCCTCGGGTCGAACTCGCACCTCGAGTCCAGTTCATTCCTCGAGTCGAGCTCGCTCCTTGAGTCCAGTTCGCTCCTCGAGTCGAGCTTGCTCCTCGAGTCGAGCTCCGAGTCCGCAAGTCGACTGATACTCCTCGCCGACTCTTCACGCAATTCCTCGAGTCGAGCTCGCTCCTCGAGTCCAGTTCGCTGCTAGAGTCGAGCTCCGAGTCCGTTAGTCGACTAATACTCCCCGCAGACTCTTCACGCAATTCCTCGAGTCGAGCTCGCTCCTCGAGTCCAGCTCGCTCCTCGAGTTCAGTTCGCTCCCCGAGTCCAATTCGCTCCTCGAGTCGAGCTCCGAGTCTGCGAGTCGACTGATACTCCTCGCCGACTCTTCACGCAAGTTCTCGATTCGAGCTCGCTCCTGGAGTCGAGCTCGCTCCTCGAGTCGAGCCCGGAGTTCGCGAGTCGACTGATACTCCTCGCCGACTCTTCACGCAATTCCTCGAGTCGAGCTCGCTCCTCGAGTCCAATTCGCTCCTCGAATCCAGTTCGCTCCTCGAGTCGAGCTCCGAGTCCGCGAGTCGAGTGATACTCATCGTGCCGACTTCACGCAAGTCCTCGAGTCGAGCTCGCTCCTCGAGTCCAGTTCGCTCCTCGAGTCGAGCTCGCTCCTCGGGTCGAGCTCGCTCCTCGAGTCCAGTTCGCTCCTCGAGTCGAGCTCCGAGTCCGTGAGTCGACTGATACTCCTCGTGCCGACTCTTCACGCAAGTCCTCGGGTCGAGCTCGCTCCTCGAGTCTAGTTCGCTCCTCGAGTCGAGGTCGCTCCTCGAGTCGAGCTCTGAGTCCGCGAGTCGACTTATACTCCTCGCTGACTCTTCACGCAATTCCTCGAGTCGAGCTTGCTCCTCGAGTCCAGCTCGCTCCTCGAGTCGAGCTCACTCCCTCGAGTCCAGTTCGTTCCTCGAGTCGAGCTCCGAGTCCGCGAGTCGACTGATACTCCTCGTGCCGACTCTTCACGCAAGTCCTCGAGTCGAGCTCGCTCCTCGAGCAAGTTCGCTCCTCAAGTCGAGATTGCTCCTCGAGTCCAGTTCGCTCCTCGAGTCGAGCTCGCTCCTCGAGTCGAGCTCCGAGTCCACGAGTCGACTGATACTCCTCTCCGACTCTTCACGCAATGCCTCGGGTCGAGCTCCCTCCTCGAGTCCAGTTCGCTACTCGAGTCGAGCTCGCTCCTCGAGTCCAGTTTGCTCTTCGAGTCGAGCTCGCTCCTCGATTGAGCTCGCTCCTCGAGTCCAGTTCGCTCCTCGAGTCGAGCTCGCTCCTCGGGTCGAGCTCGCTCCTCGAGTCCAGTTCGCTCCTCGAGTAGAGCTCCGAGTCCGCGAGTCGACTGATACTCCTCACCGAATCTTCACGCAATTCCT
Organism: Urtica dioica subsp. dioica; assembly: GCF_054948205.1. NCBI lineage: Eukaryota > Viridiplantae > Streptophyta > Magnoliopsida > Rosales > Urticaceae > Urtica > Urtica dioica. The sequence continues at coordinate 9,206,994 of NC_142765.1, read as the reverse complement.
CGGCTCGAACTCGCTCATCGAGTCCAGCTCGCTCCTCGAGTCCAGTTCGCTCTACGAGTCAAGCTCCGAGTCCGCGAGTCAAATGATACTCCTCGCCGACTCTTCACGCAATTCCTTGGGTCGAGCTCGCTCCTCGAGTCCAATTCGCTCCTCGAGTCCAGTTCGCTCCTCGAGTCGAGCTCGCTCCTTGTGTCGAGCTCGCTCCTCGAGTCCAGTTCGCTCCTCGAGTCGAGCTCCGAGTCCGCGAGTCGACTGATACTTCTCGTGCCGACTCTTCACGCAATTCCTCGGGTCGAACTCGCACCTCGAGTCCAGTTCATTCCTCGAGTCGAGCTCGCTCCTTGAGTCCAGTTCGCTCCTCGAGTCGAGCTTGCTCCTCGAGTCGAGCTCCGAGTCCGCAAGTCGACTGATACTCCTCGCCGACTCTTCACGCAATTCCTCGAGTCGAGCTCGCTCCTCGAGTCCAGTTCGCTGCTAGAGTCGAGCTCCGAGTCCGTTAGTCGACTAATACTCCCCGCAGACTCTTCACGCAATTCCTCGAGTCGAGCTCGCTCCTCGAGTCCAGCTCGCTCCTCGAGTTCAGTTCGCTCCCCGAGTCCAATTCGCTCCTCGAGTCGAGCTCCGAGTCTGCGAGTCGACTGATACTCCTCGCCGACTCTTCACGCAAGTTCTCGATTCGAGCTCGCTCCTGGAGTCGAGCTCGCTCCTCGAGTCGAGCCCGGAGTTCGCGAGTCGACTGATACTCCTCGCCGACTCTTCACGCAATTCCTCGAGTCGAGCTCGCTCCTCGAGTCCAATTCGCTCCTCGAATCCAGTTCGCTCCTCGAGTCGAGCTCCGAGTCCGCGAGTCGAGTGATACTCATCGTGCCGACTTCACGCAAGTCCTCGAGTCGAGCTCGCTCCTCGAGTCCAGTTCGCTCCTCGAGTCGAGCTCGCTCCTCGGGTCGAGCTCGCTCCTCGAGTCCAGTTCGCTCCTCGAGTCGAGCTCCGAGTCCGTGAGTCGACTGATACTCCTCGTGCCGACTCTTCACGCAAGTCCTCGGGTCGAGCTCGCTCCTCGAGTCTAGTTCGCTCCTCGAGTCGAGGTCGCTCCTCGAGTCGAGCTCTGAGTCCGCGAGTCGACTTATACTCCTCGCTGACTCTTCACGCAATTCCTCGAGTCGAGCTTGCTCCTCGAGTCCAGCTCGCTCCTCGAGTCGAGCTCACTCCCTCGAGTCCAGTTCGTTCCTCGAGTCGAGCTCCGAGTCCGCGAGTCGACTGATACTCCTCGTGCCGACTCTTCACGCAAGTCCTCGAGTCGAGCTCGCTCCTCGAGCAAGTTCGCTCCTCGAGTCGAGATTGCTCCTCCAGTCCAGTTCGCTCCTCGAGTCGAGCTCGCTCCTCGAGTCGAGCTCCGAGTCCACGAGTCGACTGATACTCCTCTCCGACTCTTCACGCAATGCCTCGGGTCGAGCTCCCTCCTCGAGTCCAGTTCGCCACTCGAGTCGAGCTCGCTTCTCGAGTCCAGTTTGCTCCTCGAGTCGAGCTCGCTCCTCGATTGAGCTCGCTCCTCGAGTCCAGTTCGCTCCTCGAGTCGAGCTCGCTCCTCGGGTCGAGCTCGCTCCTCGAGTCCAGTTCGCTCCTCGAGTAGAGCTCCGAGTCCGCGAGTCGACTGATACTCCTCACCGAATCTTCACGCAATTCCTCGGCTCGAACTCGCTCATCGAGTCCAGCTCGCTCCTCGAGTCCAGTTCGCTCTTCGAGTCAAGCTCCGAGTCCGCGAGTCAAATGATACTCCTCGCCGACTCTTCACGCAATTCCTTGGGTCGAGCTCGCTCCTCGAGTCCAATTCGCTCCTCGAGTCCAGTTCGCTCCTCGAGTCGAGCTCGCTCCTTGTGTCGAGCTCGCTCCTCGAGTCCAGTTCGCTCCTCGAGTCGAGCTCCGAGTCCGCGAGTCGACTGATAGTTCTCGTGCCGACTCTTCACGCAATTCCTCGGGTCGAGCTCGCTCCTCGAGTCCAGTTCGCTCCTCGAGTCGAGCTCGCTCCTTGAGTCCAGTTCGCTCCTCGAGTCGAGCTTGCTCCTCGAGTCGAGCTCCGAGTCCGCAAGTCGACTGATACTCCTCGCCGACTCTTCACGCAAGTCCTCGAGTCGAGCTCGCTCCTCGAGTCCAGTTCGCTCCTCGAGTCGAGCTCGCTCCTCGGGTCGAGCTCGCTCCTCGAGTCTAGTTCGCTCCTCGAGTGGAACTCCGAGTCCGCGAGTCGACTGATACTCCTCGTGCTGACTCTTCACGCAAGTCCTCGGGTCGAGCTCGCTCCTCGAGTCTATTCGCTCCTCGAGTCGAGCTCGCTCCTCGAGTCGAGCTCTGAGTCCGCGAGTCGACTGATACTCCTCGCTGACTCTTCACGCAATTCCTCGAGTCGAGCTTGCTCCTCGAGTCCAGTTCGCTCCTCGAGTCGAGCTCACTCCCTCGAGTCCAGTTTGTTCCTCGAGTCGAGCTCCGAGTCCGCGAGTCGACTGATACTCCTCGTGCCGACTCTTCACGCAAGTCCTCGAGTCGAGCTCACTCCTCGAGCAAGTTCGCTCCTCGAGTCGAGATTGCTCCTCGAGTCCAGTTCGCTCCTCGAGTCGAGCTCGCTCCTCGAGTCGAGCTCCGAGTCCACGAGTCGACTGATACTCCTCGCCGACTCTTCACGCAATGCCTCGGGTCGAGCTCCCTCCTCGATTCCAGTTCGCTACTCGAGTCGAGCTCGCTCCTCGAGTCCAGTTTGCTCCTCGAGTCGAGCTCGCTCCTCAGGTGAGCTCGCTCCTCGAGTCCAGTTCGCTCCTCGAGTAGAGCTCCGAGTCCGCGAGTCGACTGATACTCCTCACCGACTCTTCACGCAATTCCTCGGCTCGAACTCGCTCATCGAGTCCAGCTCGCTCCTCGAGTCCAGTTCGCTCCTCGAGTCAAGCTCCGAGTCCGCGAGTCGAATGATACTCCTCGCCGACTCTTCACGCAATTCCTTGGGTCGAGCTCGCTCCTCGAGTCCAATTCGCTCCTCGAGTCCAGTTCGCTCCTCGAGTCGAGCTCGCTCCTCGTGTCGAGCTCGCTCCTCGAGTCCAGTTCGCTCCTCGAGTCGAGCTCCGAGTCCGCGAGTCGACTGATACTTCTCGTGCCGACTCTTCACGCAATTCCTCGGGTCGAGCTCTCTCCTCGAGTCCAGTTCATTCCTCGAGTCGAGCTCGCTCCTTGAGTCCAGTTCGCTCCTCGAGTCGAGCTTGCTCCTCGAGTCGAGCTCCGAGTCCGCAAGTCGACTGATACTCCTCGCCGACTCTTCACGCAATTCCTCGAGTCGAGCTCGCTCCTCGAGTCCAGCTCGCTCCTCGAGTCGAGTTCGCTCCTAGAGTCGAGCTCCGAGTCCGTTAGTCGACTAATACTCCCCGTAGACTCTTCACGCAATTCCTCGAGTCGAGCTCGCTCCTCGAGTCCAGCTCGCTCCTCGAGTTCAGTTCGCTCCCCGAGTCCAATTCGCTCCTCGAGTCGAACTCCGAGTCTGCGAGTCGACTGATACTCCTCGCCGACTCTTCACGCAAGTCCTCGATTCGAGCTCGCTCCTCGAGTCAAGTTCGCTCCTCAAGTCGAGCTCGCTCCTCGAGTCGAGCCCGGAGTTCGCGAGTCGACTGATACTCCTCGCCGACTCTTCACACAATTCCTCGAGTCGAGCTCGCTCCTCGAGTCCAATTCGCTCCTCGAATCCAGTTCGCTCCTCGAGTCGAGCTCTAAGTCCGCGAGTCGACTGATACTCATCGTGCCGACTTCACGCAAGTCCTCGAGTCGAGCTCGCTCCTCGAGTCCAGTTCGCTCCTCGAGTCGAGCTCCGAGTCCGTGAGTCGACTGATACTCCTCGTGCCGACTCTTCACGCAAGTCCTCGGGTCGAGCTCACTCCCTCGAGTCCAGTTCGTTCCTCGAGTCGAGCGCCGAGTCCGCGAGTCGACTGATACTCCTCGTGCCGACTCTTCACGCAAGTCCTCGAGTTGAGCTCGCTCCTCGAGCAAGTTCGGTCCTCGAGTCGAGATTGCTCCTCGAGTCCAGTTCGCTCCTCGAGTCGAGCTCGCTCCTCGAGTCGAGCTCTGAGTCCACGAGTCGACTGATACTCCTCGCCGACTCTTCACGCAATTCCTCGGGTCGAGCTCCCTCGTCGAGTCCAGTTCGCTACTCGAGTCGAGCTCGCTCCTCGAGTCCAGTTTGCTCCTCGAGTCGAGCTCGCTCCTCGGGTGAGCTCGCTCCTCGAGTCCAGTTCGCTCCTCGAGTCGAGCTCGCTCCTCGGGTCGAGCTCGCTCCTCGAGTCCAGTTCGCTCCTCGGGTAGAGCTCCGAGTCCGCGAGTCGACTGATACTCCTCACTGACTGTTCACGCAATTCCTCTGCTCGAACTCGCTCATCGAGTCCAGCTCGCTCCTCGAGTCCAGTTCGCTCCTCGAGTCAAGCTCCGATTCCGCGAGTCGAATGATACTCCTCGCAGACTCTTCACGCAATTCCTTGGGTCGAGCTCGCTCCTCGAGTCCAATTCGCTCCTCGAGACTAGTTCGCTCCTCGAGTCGAGCTCGCTCCTTGTGTCGAGCTCGCTCCTCGAGTCCAGTTCGCTCGTCGAGTCGAGCTCCGAGTCCGCGAGTCGACTGATACTTCTCGTGCCGACTCTTCACGCAATTCCTCGGGTCGAGCTCGCTCCTCGAGTCCAGTTCATTCCTCGAGTCGAGCTCGCTCCTTGAGTCCAGTTCGCTCCTCGAGTCGAGCTTGCTCCTCGAGTCGAGCTCCGAGTCCGCAAGTCGACTGATACTCCTCGCCGACTCTTCACGCAATTCCTCGAGTCGAGCTCGCTCCTCGAGTCCAGTTCGCCCCTAGAGTCGAGCTCCGAGTCCGTTAGTCGACTAATACTCCCCGCAGACTCTTCACGCAATTCCTCGAGTCGAGCTCGCTCCTCGAGTCCAGCTCGCTCCTCGAGTTCAGTTCGCTCCCCGAGTCCAATTCGCTCCTCGAGTCGAACTCCGAGTCTGCGAGTCGACTGATACTCCTCGCCGACTCTTCACGCAAGTCCTCGATTCGAGCTCGCTCCTCGAGTCTAGTTCGCTCCTCAAGTCGAGCTCGCTCCTCGAGTCGAGCCCGGAGTTCGCGAGTCGACTGATACTCCTCGCCGACGCTTCACACAATTCCTCGTGTCGAGCTCGCTCGTCGAGTCCAATTCGCTCCTCGAATCCAGTTCGCTCCTCGAGTCGAGCTCCGAGTCCGCGAGTCGACTGATACTCATCGTGCCGACTTCACGCAAGTCCTCGAGTCGAGCTCGCTCCTCGAGTCCAGTTCGCTCCTCGAGTCGAGCTCGCTCCTCGGGTCGAGCTCGCTCCTCGAGTCCAGTTCGCTCCTCGAGTCGAGCTCCGAGTCCGTGAGTCGACTGATACTCCTCGTGCCGACTCTTCACGCAAGTCCTCGGGTCGAGCTCGCTCCTCGAGTCTAGTTCGCTCCTCGAGTCGAGCTCTGAGTCCGCGAGTCGACTGATACTCCTCGCTGACTCTTCACGCAATTCCTCGAGTCGAGCTTGCTCCTCGAGTCCAGTTCGCTCCTCGAGTCGAGCTCACTCCCTCGAGTCCAGTTCGTTCCTCGAGTCGAGCTCCGAGTCCACGAGTCGACTGATACTCCTCGTGCCGACTCTTCACGCAAGTCCTCGAGTCGAGCTCGCTCCTCGAGCAAGTTCGCTCCTCGAGTCGAGATTGCTCCTCGAGTCCAGTTCGCTCCTCGAGTCGAGCTCGCTCCTCGAGTCGAGCTCCGAGTCCACGAGTCGACTGATACTCCTCGCCGACTCTTCACGCAATGCCTCGGGTCGAGCTCCCTCCTCGAGTCCAGTTCGCTACTCGAGTCGAGCTCGTTCCTCGAGTCCAGTTTGCTCCTCGAGTCGAGCTCGCTCCTCGGGTCGAGTTCGCTCCTCGAGTCCAGTTCGCTCCTCGAGTCGAGCTCCGAGTCCGTGAGTCGACTGATACTCCTCGCCGACGCTTCACACAATTCCTCGAGTCGAGCTCGCTCCTCGTGTCCAATTCGCTCCTCGAATCCAGTTCGCTCCTCGAGTCGAGCTCCGAGTCCGCGAGTCGACTGATACTCATCGTGCCGACTTCACGCAAGTCCTCGAGTCGAGCTCGCTCCTCGAGTCCAGTTCGCTCCTCGAGTCGAGCTCGCTCCTCGGGTCGAGCTCGCTCCTCGAGTCCAGTTCGCTCCTCGAGTCGAGCTCCGAGTCCGTGAGTCGACTGATACTCCTCGTGCCGACTCTTCACGCAAGTCCTCGGGTTGAGCTCGCTCCTCGAGTCTAGTTCGCTCCTCGAGTCGAGCTCGCTCCTCGAGTCGAGCTCTGAGTTCGCGAGTCGACTGATGCTCCTTGCTGACTCTTCACGCAATTCCTCGAGTCGAGCTTGCTCCTCGAGTCCAGTTCGCTCCTCGAGTCGAGCTCACTCCCTCGAGTCCAGTTCGTTCCTCGAGTCGAGCTCCGAGTCCGCGAGTCGACTGATACTCCTCGTGCCGACTCTTCACGCAAGTCCTCGAGTCGAGCTCGCTCCTCGAGCAAGTTCGGTCCTCGAGTCGAGATTGCTCCTCGAGTCCAGTTCGCTCCTCGAGTCGAGCTCGCTCCTCGAGTCGAGCTCTGAGTCCACGAGTCGAGTGATACTCCTCGCCGACTCTTCACGCAATTCCTCGGGTCGAGCTCCCTCCTCGAGTCCAGTTCGCTACTCGAGTCGAGCTCGCTCCTCGAGTCCAGTTTGCTCCTCGAGTCGAGCTCGCTCCTCGGGTGAGCTCGCTCCTCGAGTCCAGTTCGCTCCTCGAGTCGAGCTCGCTCCTCGGGTCGAGCTCGCTCCTCGAGTCCAGTTCGCTTCTCGAGTAGAGCTCCGAGTCCGCGAGTCGACTGATACTCCTCACCGACTCTTCACGCAATTCCTCTGCTCGAACTCGCTCATCGAGTCCAGCTCGCTCCTCGAGTCCAGTTCGCTCCTCGAGTCAAGCTCCGAGTTCGCGAGTCGAATGATACTCCTCGCCGACTCTTCACGCAATTCCTTGGGTCGAGCTCGCTCCTCGAGTCCAATTCGCTCCTCGAGTCTAGTTCGCTCCTCGAGTCGAGCTCGCTCCTTGTGTCGAGCTCGCTCCTCGAGTCCAGTTCGCTCGTCGAGTCGAGCTCCGAGTCCGCGAGTCGACTGATACTTCTCGTGCCGACTCTTCACGCAATTCCTCGGGTCGAGCTCGCTCCTCGAGTCCAGTTCATTCCTCGAGTCGAGCTCGCTCCTTGAGTCCAGTTCGCTCCTCGAGTCGAGCTTGCTCCTCGAGTCGAGCTCCGAGTCCGCAAGTCGACTGATACTCCTCGCCGACTCTTCACGCAATTCCTCGAGTCGAGCTCGCTCCTCGAGTCCAGTTCGCTCCTAGAGTCGAGCTCCGAGTCCGTTAGTCGACTAATACTCCCCGCAGACTCTTCACGCAATTCCTCGAGTCGAGCTCGCTCCTCGAGTCCAGCTCGCTCCTCGAGTTCAGTTCGCTCCCCGAGTCCAATTCGCTCCTCGAGTCGAACTCCGAGTCTGCGAGTCGACTGATACTCCTCGCCGACTCTTCACGCAAGTCCTCGATTCGAGCTCGCTCCTCGAGTCTAGTTCGCTCCTCAAGTCGAGCTCGCTCCTCGAGTCGAGCCCGGAGTTCGCGAGTCGACTGATACTCCTCGCCGACGCTTCACACAATTCCTCGAGTCGAGCTCGCTCCTCGAGTCCAATTCGCTCCTCGAATCCAGTTCGCTCCTCGAGTCGAGCTCCGAGTCCGCGAGTCGACTGATACTCATCGTGCCGACTTCACGCAAATCCTCGAGTCGAGCTCGCTCCTCGAGTCCAGTTCGCTCCTCGAGTCGAGCTCGCTCCTCGGGTCGAGCTCGCTCCTCGAGTCCAGTTCGCTCCTCGAGTCGAGCTCCGAGTCCGTGAGTCGACTGATACTCCTCGTGCCGACTCTTCACGCAAGTCCTCGGGTCGAGCTCGCTCCTCGAGTCTAGTTCGCTCCTCGAGTCGAGCTCGCTCCTCGAGTCGAGCTCTGAGTGCGCGAGTCGACTGATACTCCTCGCTGACTCTTCACGCAATTCCTCGAGTCGAGATTGCTCCTCGAGTCCAGTTCGCTCCTCGAGTCGAGCTCACTCCCTCGAGTCCAGTTCGTTCCTCGAGTCGAGCTCCGAGTCCACGAGTCGACTGATACTCCTCGTGCCGACTCTTCACGCAAGTCCTCGAGTCGAGCTCGCTCCTCGAGCAAGTTCGCTCCTCGAGTCGAGATTGCTCCTCGAGTCCAGTTCGCTCCTCGAGTCGAGCTCGCTCCTCGAGTCGAGCTCCGAGTCCACGAGTCGACTGATACTCCTCGCCGACTCTTCACGCAATGCCTCGGGTCGAGCTCCCTCCTCGAGTCCAGTTCGCTACTCGAGTCGAGCTCGCTCCTCGAGTCCAGTTTGCTCCTCGAGTCGAGCTCGCTCCTCGGGTGAGCTCGGTCCTCGAGTCCAGTTCGCTCCTCGAGTCGAGCTCGCTCCTCGGGTCGAGCTGGCTCCTCGAGTCCAGTTCGCTCCTCGAGTAGAGCTGCGAGTCCGCGAGTCGACTGATACTCCTCACCGAATCTTCACGCAATTCCTCGGCTCGAACTCGCTCATCGAGTCCAGCTCGCTCCTCGAGTCCAGTTCGCTCCTCGAGTCAAGCTCCGAGTCCGCGAGTCGAATGATACTCCTCGCCGACTCTTCACGCAATTCCTTGGGTCGAGCTCGCTCCTCGAGTCCAATTCGCTCCTCGAGTACAGTTCGCTCCTCGAGTCGAGCTCGCTCCTTGTGTCGAGCTCGCTCCTCGAGTCCAGTTCGCTCGTCGAGTCGAGCTCCGAGTCCGCGAGTCGACTGATACTTCTCGTGCCGACTCTTCACGCAATTCCTCGGGTCGAACTCGCACCTCGAGTCCAGTTCATTCCTCGAGTCGAGCTCGCTCCTTGAGTCCAGTTCGCTCCTCGAGTCGAGCTTGCTCCTCGAGTCGAGCTCCGAGTCCGCAAGTCGACTGATACTCCTCGCCGACTCTTCACGCAATTCCTCGAGTCGAGCTCGTTCCTCGAGTCCAGTTCGCTCCTAGAGTCGAGCTCCGAGTCCGTTAGTCGACTAATACTCCCCGCAGACTCTTCACGCAATTCCTCGAGTCGAGCTCGCTCCTCGAGTCCAGCTCGCTCCTCGAGTTCAGTTCGCTCCCCGAGTCCAATTCGCTCCTCGAGTCGAGCTCCGAGTCTGCGAGTCGACTAATACTCCTCGCCGACTCTTCACGCAAGTTCTCGATTCGAGCTCGCTCATGGAGTCGAGCTCGCTCCTCGAGTCGAGCCCGGAGTTCGCGAGTCGACTGATACTCCTCGCCGACTCTTCACGCAATTCCTCGAGTAGAGCTCGCTCCTCGAGTCCAATTCGCTCCTCGAATCCAGTTCGCTCCTCGAGTCGAGCTCCGAGTCCGCGAGTCGACTGATACTCATCGTGCCGACTTCACGCAAGTCCTCGAGTCGAGCTCGCTCCTCGAGTCCAGTTCGCTCCTCGAGTCGAGCTCGCTCCTCGGTTCGAGCTCGCTCCTCGAGTCCAGTTCGCTCCTCGAGTCGAGCTCCGAGTCCGTGAGTCGACTGATACTCCTCGTGCCGACTCTTCACGCAAGTCCTCGGGTCGAGCTCGCTCCTCGAGTCTAGTTCGCTCCTCGAGTCGAGGTCGCTCCTCGAGTCGAGCTCTTAGTCCGCGAGTCGACTTATACTCCTCGCTGACTCTTCACGCAATTCCTCGAGTCGAGCTTGCTCCTCGAGTCCAGTTCGCTCCTCGAGTCGAGCTCACTCCCTCGAGTCCAGTTCGTTCCTCGAGTCGAGCTCCGAGTCCGCGAGTCGACTGATACTCCTCGTGCCGACTCTTCACGCAAGTCCTCGAGTCGAGCTCGCTCCTCGAGCAAGTTCGCTCCTCGAGTCGAGATTGCTCCTCCAGTCCAGTTCGCTCCTCGAGTCGAGCTCGCTCCTCGAGTCGAGCTCCGAGTCCACGAGTCGACTGATACTCCTCTCCGACTCTTCACGCAATGCCTCGGGTCGAGCTCCCTCCTCGAGTCCAGTTCGCCACTCGAGTCGAGCTCGCTTCTCGAGTCCAGTTTGCTCCTCGAGTCGAGCTCGCTCCTCGATTGAGCTCGCTCCTCGAGTCCAGTTCGCTCCTCGAGTCGAGCTCGCTCCTCGGGTCGAGCTCGCTCCTCGAGTCCAGTTCGCTCCTCGAGTAGAGCTCCGAGTCCGCGAGTCGACTGATACTCCTCACCGAATCTTCCGCAATTCCTCGGCTCGAACTCGCTCATCGAGTCCAGCTCGCTCCTTGAGTCCAGTTCGCTCCTCGAGTCAAGCTCCGAGTCCGCGAGTCAAATGATACTCCTCGCCGACTCTTCACGCAATTCCTTGGGTCGAGCTCGCTCCTCGAGTCCAATTCGCTCCTCGAGTCCAGTTCGCTCCTCGAGTCGAGCTCGCTCCTTGTGTCGAGCTCGCTCCTCGAGTCCAGTTCGCTCCTCGAGTCGAGCTCCGAGTCCGCGAGTCGACTGATACTTCTCGTGCCGACTCTTCACGCAATTCCTCGGGTCGAGCTCGCTCCTCGAGTCCAGTTCGCTCCTCGAGTCGAGCTCGCTCCTTGAGTCCAGTTCCCTCCTCGAGTCGAGCTTGCTCCTCGAGTCGAGCTCCGAGTCCGCAAGTCGACTGATACTCCTCGCCGACTCTTCACGCAATTCCTCGAGTCGAGCTCGCTCCTCGAGTCCAGTTCGCTCCTAGAGTCGAGCTCCGAGTCCGTTAGTCGACTAATACTCCCCGCAGACTCTTCACGCAATTCCTCGAGTCGAGTTCGCTCCTCGAGTCCAGCTCGCTCCTCGAGTTCAGTTCGCTCCCCAAGTCCAATTCGCTCCTCGAGTCGAGCTCCGAGTCTGCGAGTCGACTGATACTCCTCGCCGACTCTTCACGCAAGTTCTCGATTCGAGCTTGCTCCTGGAGTCGAGCTCGCTCCTCGAGTCGATCCCGGAGTTCGCGAGTCGACTGATACTCCTCGCCGACTCTTCACGCAATTCCTCGAGTCGAGCTCGCTCCTCGAGTCCAATTCGCTCCTCGAATCCAGTTTGCTCCTCGAGTCGAGCTCCGAGTCCGCGAGTCGACTGATACTCATCGTGCCGACTTCACGCAAGTCCTCGAGTCGAGCTCGCTCCTTGAGTCCAGTTCGCTCCTCGAGTCGAGCTCGCTCCTCGGGTCGAGCTCGCTCCTCGAGTCCAGTTCGCTCCTCGAGTCGAGCTCCGAGTCCGTGAGTCGACTGATACTCCTCGTGCCGACTCTTCACGCAAGTCCTCGGGTCGAGCTCGCTCCTCGAGTCTAGTTCGCTCCTCGAGTCGAGGTCGCTCCTCGAGTCGAGCTCTGAGTCCGCGAGTCGACTGATACTCCTCGCTGACTCTTCACGCAATTCCTCGAGTCGAGCTTGCTCCTCGAGTCCAGTTCGCTCCTCGAGTCGAGCTCACTCCCTCGAGTCCAGTTCGTTCCTCGAGTCGAGCTCCGAGTCCGCGAGTCGACTGATACTCCTCGTGCCGACTCTTCACGCAAGTCCTCGAGTCGAGCTCGCTCCTCGAGCAAGTTCGCTCCTCGAGTCGAGATTGCTCCTCGAGTCCAGTTCGCTCCTCGAGTCGAGCTCCGAGTCCACGAGTCGACTGATACTCCTCTCCGACTCTTCACGCAATGCCTCGGGTCGAGCTCCCTCCTCGAGTCCAGTTCGCTACTAGAGTCGAGCTCGCTCCTCGAGTCCAGTTTGCTCCTCGAGTCGAGCTCGCTCCTCGATTGAGCTCGCTCCTCGAGTCCAGTTCGCTCCTCGAGTCGAGCTCGCTCCTCGAGTCCAGTTCGCTCCTCGATTGAGCTCGCTCCTCGAGTCCAGTTCGCTCCTCGGTTCGAGCTCGCTCCTCGAGTCCAGTTCGCTCCTCGAGTCGAGCTCCGAGTCCGTGAGTCGACTGATACTCCTCGTGCCGACTCTTCACGCAAGTCCTCGGGTCGAGCTCGCTCCTCGAGTCTAGTTCGCTCCTCGAGTCGAGGTCGCTCCTCGAGTCGAGCTCTTAGTCCGCGAGTCGACTTATACTCCTCGCTGACTCTTCACGCAATTCCTCGAGTCGAGCTTGCTCCTCGAGTCCAGTTCGCTCCTCGAGTCGAGCTCACTCCCTCGAGTCCAGTTCGTTCCTCGAGTCGAGCTCCGAGTCCGCGAGTCGACTGATACTCCTCGTGCCGACTCTTCACGCAAGTCCTCGAGTCGAGCTCGCTCCTCGAGCAAGTTCGCTCCTCGAGTCGAGATTGCTCCTCCAGTCCAGTTCGCTCCTCGAGTCGAGCTCGCTCCTCGAGTCGAGCTCCGAGTCCACGAGTCGACTGATACTCCTCTCCGACTCTTCACGCAATGCCTCGGGTCGAGCTCCCTCCTCGAGTCCAGTTCGCCACTCGAGTCGAGCTCGCTTCTCGAGTCCAGTTTGCTCCTCGAGTCGAGCTCGCTCCTCGATTGAGCTCGCTCCTCGAGTCCAGTTCGCTCCTCGAGTCGAGCTCGCTCCTCGGGTCGAGCTCGCTCCTCGAGTCCAGTTCGCTCCTCGAGTAGAGCTCCGAGTCCGCGAGTCGACTGATACTCCTCACCGAATCTTCCGCAATTCCTCGGCTCGAACTCGCTCATCGAGTCCAGCTCGCTCCTTGAGTCCAGTTCGCTCCTCGAGTCAAGCTCCGAGTCCGCGAGTCAAATGATACTCCTCGCCGACTCTTCACGCAATTCCTTGGGTCGAGCTCGCTCCTCGAGTCCAATTCGCTCCTCGAGTCCAGTTCGCTCCTCGAGTCGAGCTCGCTCCTTGTGTCGAGCTCGCTCCTCGAGTCCAGTTCGCTCCTCGAGTCGAGCTCCGAGTCCGCGAGTCGACTGATACTTCTCGTGCCGACTCTTCACGCAATTCCTCGGGTCGAGCTCGCTCCTCGAGTCCAGTTCGCTCCTCGAGTCGAGCTCGCTCCTTGAGTCCAGTTCCCTCCTCGAGTCGAGCTTGCTCCTCGAGTCGAGCTCCGAGTCCGCAAGTCGACTGATACTCCTCGCCGACTCTTCACGCAATTCCTCGAGTCGAGCTCGCTCCTCGAGTCCAGTTCGCTCCTAGAGTCGAGCTCCGAGTCCGTTAGTCGACTAATACTCCCCGCAGACTCTTCACGCAATTCCTCGAGTCGAGTTCGCTCCTCGAGTCCAGCTCGCTCCTCGAGTTCAGTTCGCTCCCCAAGTCCAATTCGCTCCTCGAGTCGAGCTCCGAGTCTGCGAGTCGACTGATACTCCTCGCCGACTCTTCACGCAAGTTCTCGATTCGAGCTTGCTCCTGGAGTCGAGCTCGCTCCTCGAGTCGATCCCGGAGTTCGCGAGTCGACTGATACTCCTCGCCGACTCTTCACGCAATTCCTCGAGTCGAGCTCGCTCCTCGAGTCCAATTCGCTCCTCGAATCCAGTTTGCTCCTCGAGTCGAGCTCCGAGTCCGCGAGTCGACTGATACTCATCGTGCCGACTTCACGCAAGTCCTCGAGTCGAGCTCGCTCCTTGAGTCCAGTTCGCTCCTCGAGTCGAGCTCGCTCCTCGGGTCGAGCTCGCTCCTCGAGTCCAGTTCGCTCCTCGAGTCGAGCTCCGAGTCCGTGAGTCGACTGATACTCCTCGTGCCGACTCTTCACGCAAGTCCTCGGGTCGAGCTCGCTCCTCGAGTCTAGTTCGCTCCTCGAGTCGAGGTCGCTCCTCGAGTCGAGCTCTGAGTCCGCGAGTCGACTGATACTCCTCGCTGACTCTTCACGCAATTCCTCGAGTCGAGCTTGCTCCTCGAGTCCAGTTCGCTCCTCGAGTCGAGCTCACTCCCTCGAGTCCAGTTCGTTCCTCGAGTCGAGCTCCGAGTCCGCGAGTCGACTGATACTCCTCGTGCCGACTCTTCACGCAAGTCCTCGAGTCGAGCTCGCTCCTCGAGCAAGTTCGCTCCTCGAGTCGAGATTGCTCCTCGAGTCCAGTTCGCTCCTCGAGTCGAGCTCCGAGTCCACGAGTCGACTGATACTCCTCTCCGACTCTTCACGCAATGCCTCGGGTCGAGCTCCCTCCTCGAGTCCAGTTCGCTACTAGAGTCGAGCTCGCTCCTCGAGTCCAGTTTGCTCCTCGAGTCGAGCTCGCTCCTCGATTGAGCTCGCTCCTCGAGTCCAGTTCGCTCCTCGAGTCGAGCTCGCTCCTCGGGTCGAGCTCGCTCCTCGAGTCCAGTTTGCACCTCGAGTAGAGCTCCGAGTCCGCGAGTCGACTGATACTCCTCACCAACTCTTCACGCAATTCCTCGGCTCGAACTCGCTCATCGAGTCCAGCTCGCTCCTCGAGTCCAGTTCGCTCCTCGAGTCAAGCTCCGAGTCCGCGAGTCGAATGATACTCCTCGCCGACTCTTCACGCAATTCCTCGGGTCGAGCTCGCTCCTCGAGTCCAGTTCGCTCCTCGAGTCGAGCTCGCTCCTTGAGTCCAGTTCGCTCCTCGAGTCGAGCTTGCTCCTCGAGTCGAGCTCCGAGTCCGCAAGTCGACTGATACTCCTCGCCGAGTCTTCACGCAATTCCTCGAGTCGAGCTCGCTCCTTGAGTCCAGTTCGCTCCTAGAGTCGAGCTCCGAGTCCGTTAGTCGACTAATACTCCCCGCAGACTCTTCACGCAATTCCTCGAGTCGAGCTCGCTCCTCGAGTCCAGCTTGCTCCTCGAGTTCAGTTCGCTCCCCGAGTCCAATTCGCTCCTCGAGTCGAGCTCCGAGTCTGCGAGTCGACTGATACTCCTCGCCGACTCTTCACGCAAGTCCTCGATTCGAGCTCGCTCCTCGAGTCTAGTTCGCTCCTCGAGTCGAGCTCGCTCCTCGAGTCGAGCCCCGAGTTCGCGAGTCGACTGATACTCATCGCCGACTCTTCACGCAATTCCTCGAGTCGAGCTCGCTCCTCGAGTCCAATTCGCTCCTCGAATCCAGTTCGCTCCTCGAGTCGAGCTCCGAGTCCGCGAGTCGACTGATACTCATCGTGCCGACTTCACGCAGGTCCTCGAGTCGAGCTCGCTCCTCGAGTCGAGATTGCTCCTCGAGTCCAGTTCGCTCCTCGAGTCGAGCTCACTCCCTCGAGTCCAGTTCGTTCCTCGAGTCGAGCTCCGAGTCCGCGAGTCGATTGATACTCCTCGTGCCGACTCTTCACGCAAGTCCTCGAGTCGAGCTCGCTCCTCGAGCAAGTTCGCTCCTCGACTCGAGATTGCTCCTCGAGTCCAATTCGCTCCTCGAGTCGAGCTCCGAGTCCACGAGTCGACTGATACTCCTCGCCGACTCTTCACGCAATGCTTCGGGTCGAGCTCCCTCCTCGAGTCCAGTTCGCTACTCGAATCGAGCACGCTCCTCGAGTCCAGTTTGCTCCTCGAGTCGAGCTCGCTCCTCGGGTGAGCTCGCTCCTCGAGTCCAGTTCGCTCCTCGAGTCGAGCTCGCTCCTCGGGTCGAGCTCGCTCCTCGAGTCCAGTTCGCTCCTTGAGTCCAGTTCGCTCCTCGAGTCGAGCTCCGAGTCCGCGAGTCGACTGATACTCCTCCCCGAGTCCAGTTGGCTCCTCGAGTCGAGCTCGCTCCTCGAGTCTAGTTCGCTCCTCGAGTCGAGCTCGCTCCTCGAGTAGAGCTCCGAGTCCGCGAGTCGACTGATACTCCTCACCAACTTTTCACGCAATTCCTCGGCTCGAACTCGCTCATCGAGTCCAGCTCGCTCCTCGAGTCCAGTTCGCTCCTCGAGTCAAGCTCCGAGTCC
Source organism: Urtica dioica subsp. dioica (assembly GCF_054948205.1). NCBI lineage: Eukaryota > Viridiplantae > Streptophyta > Magnoliopsida > Rosales > Urticaceae > Urtica > Urtica dioica. Next base: position 9,191,177 of record NC_142765.1, on the reverse strand, counting down.
GCGAGTCGAATAATACTCCTCGCCGACTCTTCACGCAATTCCTCGGGTCGAGCTCGCTCCTCGAGTCCAATTCGCTCCTCGAGTCCAGCTCGCTCCTCGAGTCGAGCTCCGAGTCCACGAGTCGACTGATACTCCTCGTGCCGACTTCACGCAAGTCCTCGAGTCGAGCTCGCTACTCGAGCCCAGTTCGGTCCTCGAATCGAGCTCGCTCCTCGGGTCGAGCTCGCTCCTCGAGTCCAGTTCGCTCCTCGAGTCTAGCTCGCTCCTCGGGTCGAGCTCGCTCCTCGAGTCCAGTTCGCTCCTCGAGTCGAGCTCCGAGTCCGCGAGTCGACTGATACTCCTCGCCGACTCTTCACGCAAGTCCTCTAGACTAGCTCGCTCCTCGAGTCGAGCCCCGAGTCCGCGAGTTGACTGATACTCCTCGCCGACTCTTCACGCAATTCCTCGAGTCGAGTTCGCTCCTCGAGTCCAATTCGCTCCTCGAGTCCAGTTCGCTCCTCGAGTCGAGCTCCGAGTCCACGAGTCGACTGATACTCCTCGTGCCGACTTCACGCAAGTCCTCGAGTCGAGCTCGCTACTCGAGCCCAGTTCGGTCCTCGAATCGAGCTCGCTCCTCGGGTCGAGCTCGCTCCTCAAGTCCAGTTCGCTCCTCGAGTCGAGCTCGCTCCTCAAGTCGAGCTCGCTCCTCGAGTCCAGTTCGCTCCTCGAGTCCAATTCGCTCCTCGAGTCGAGCTCCGAGTCCGCGAGTCGACTGATACTCCTCGTGCCGACTCTTCACGCAAGTCCTCGGGTCGAGCTCGCTCCTCGAGTCTAGTTCGCTCCTCGAGTCGAGCTCTGAGTCCGCGAGTCGACTGATACTCCTCGCTGACTCTTCACGCAATTCCTCGAGTCGAGCTTGCTCCTCGAGTCCAGTTCGCTCCTCGAGTCGAGCTCACTCCCTCGAGTCCAGTTCGTTCCTCGAGTCGAGCTCCGAGTCCGCGAGTCGACTGATACTCCTCGTGCCGACTCTTCACGCAAGTCCTCGAGTCGAGCTCGCTCCTCGAGCAAGTTCGCTCCTCGAGTCGAGATTGCTCCTCGAGTCTAGTTCGCTCCTCGAGTCGAGCTCCGAGTCCACGAGTCGACTGATACTCCTCTCCGACTCTTCACGCAATGCCTCGGGTCGAGCTCCCTCCTCGAGTCCAGTTCGCTACTAGAGTCGAGCTCGCTCCTCGAGTCCAGTTTGCTCCTCGAGTCGAGCTCGCTCCTCGATTGAGCTCGCTCCTCGAGTCCAGTTCGCTCCTCGAGTCGAGCTCGCTCCTCGGGTCGAGCTCGCTCCTCGAGTCCAGTTTGCACCTCGAGTAGAGCTCCGAGTCCGCGAGTCGACTGATACTCCTCACCAACTCTTCACGCAATTCCTCGGCTCGAACTCGCTCATCGAGTCCAGCTCGCTCCTCGAGTCCAGTTCGCTCCTCGAGTCAAGCTCCGAGTCCGCGAGTCGAATGATACTCCTCGCCGACTCTTCACGCAATTCCTTGGGTCGAGCTCGCTCCTCGAGTCCAATTCGCTCCTCGAGTCCAGTTCGCTCCTCGAGTCGAGCTCGCTCCTCGTGTCGAGCTCGCTCCTCGAGTCCAGTTCGCTCCTCGAGTCGAGCTCCGAGTCCGCGAGTCGACTGATACTTCTCGTGCCGACTCTTCACGCAATTCCTCGGGTCGAGCTCGCTCCTCGAGTCCAGTTCGCTCCTCGAGTCGAGCTCGCTCCTTGAGTCCAGTTCGCTCCTCGAGTCGAGCTTGCTCCTCGAGTCGAGCTCCGAGTCCGCAAGTCGACTGATACTCCTCGCCGAGTCTTCACGCAATTCCTCGAGTCGAGCTCGCTCCTCGAGTCCAGTTCGCTCCTAGAGTCGAGCTCCGAGTCCGTTAGTCGACTAATACTCCCCGCAGACTCTTCACGCAATTCCTCGAGTCGAGCTCGCTCCTCGAGTCCAGCTTGCTCCTCGAGTTCAGTTCGCTCCCCGAGTCCAATTCGCTCCTCGAGTCGAGCTCCGAGTCTGCGAGTCGACTGATACTCCTCGCCGACTCTTCACGCAAGTCCTCGATTCGAGCTCGCTCCTCGAGTCTAGTTCGCTCCTCGAGTCGAGCTCGCTCCTCGAGTCGAGCCCCGAGTTCGCGAGTCGACTGATACTCATCGCCGACTCTTCACGCAATTCCTCGAGTCGAGCTCGCTCCTCGAGTCCAATTCGCTCCTCGAATCCAGTTCGCTCCTCGAGTCGAGCTCCGAGTCCGCGAGTCGACTGATACTCATCGTGCCGACTTCACGCAGGTCCTCGAGTCGAGCTCGCTCCTCGAGTCGAGATTGCTCCTCGAGTCCAGTTCGCTCCTCGAGTCGAGCTCACTCCCTCGAGTCCAGTTCGTTCCTCGAGTCGAGCTCCGAGTCCGCGAGTCGATTGATACTCCTCGTGCCGACTCTTCACGCAAGTCCTCGAGTCGAGCTCGCTCCTCGAGCAAGTTCGCTCCTCGACTCGAGATTGCTCCTCGAGTCCAATTCGCTCCTCGAGTCGAGCTCCGAGTCCACGAGTCGACTGATACTCCTCGCCGACTCTTCACGCAATGCTTCGGGTCGAGCTCCCTCCTCGAGTCCAGTTCGCTACTCGAATCGAGCACGCTCCTCGAGTCCAGTTTGCTCCTCGAGTCGAGCTCGCTCCTCGGGTGAGCTCGCTCCTCGAGTCCAGTTCGCTCCTCGAGTCGAGCTCGCTCCTCGGGTCGAGCTCGCTCCTCGAGTCCAGTTCGCTCCTTGAGTCCAGTTCGCTCCTCGAGTCGAGCTCCGAGTCCGCGAGTCGACTGATACTCCTCCCCGAGTCCAGTTGGCTCCTCGAGTCGAGCTCGCTCCTCGAGTCTAGTTCGCTCCTCGAGTCGAGCTCGCTCCTCGAGTAGAGCTCCGAGTCCGCGAGTCGACTGATACTCCTCACCAACTTTTCACGCAATTCCTCGGCTCGAACTCGCTCATCGAGTCCAGCTCGCTCATCGAGTCCAGTTCGCTCCTCGAGTCAAGCTCCGAGTCCGCGAGTCGAATAATACTCCTCGCCGACTCTTCACGCAATTCCTCGGGTCGAGCTCGCTCCTCGAGTCCAATTCGCTCCTCGAGTCCAGCTCGCTCCTCGAGTCGAGCTCCGAGTCCACGAGTCGACTGATACTCCTCGTGCCGACTTCACGCAAGTCCTCGAGTCGAGCTCGCTACTCGAGCCCAGTTCGGTCCTCGAATCGAGCTCGCTCCTCGGGTCGAGCTCGCTCCTCGAGTCCAGTTCGCTCCTCGAGTCTAGCTCGCTCCTCGGGTCGAGCTCGCTCCTCGAGTCCAGTTCGCTCCTCGAGTCGAGCTCCGAGTCCGCGAGTCGACTGATACTCCTCGCCGACTCTTCACGCAAGTCCTCGAGACTAGCTCGCTCCTCGAGTCGAGCCCCGAGTCCGCGAGTTGACTGATACTCCTCGCCGACTCTTCACGCAATTCCTCGAGTCGAGTTCGCTCCTCGAGTCCAATTCGCTCCTCGAGTCCAGTTCGCTCCTCGAGTCGAGCTCCGAGTCCACGAGTCGACTGATACTCCTCGTGCCGACTTCACGCAAGTCCTCGAGTCGAGCTCGCTACTCGAGCCCAGTTCGGTCCTCGAATCGAGCTCGCTCCTCGGGTCGAGCTCGCTCCTCAAGTCCAGTTCGCTCCTCGAGTCGAGCTCGCTCCTCGGGTCGAGCTCGCTCCTCGAGTCCAGTTCGCTCCTCGAGTCCAATTCGCTCCTCGAGTCGAGCTCCGAGTCCGCGAGTCGACTGATACTCCTCGCCGACTCTTCACGCAAGTCCTCGAGTCGAGCTCGGTCCTCGAGTCCAGTTCGCTCCTCGAGTCGAGCTCCGAGTCCGCGAGTCGACTGATACTTCTGTGCCGACTCTTCACGCAATTCCTCGGGTCGAGCTCGCTCCTCGAGTCCAGTTCGCTCCTCGAGTCGAGCTCGCTCCTTGAGTCCAGTTCGCTCCTCGAGTCGAGCTTGCTCCTCGAGTCGAGCTCCGAGTCCGCAAGTCTACTGATACTCCTCGCCGACTCTTCACGCAATTCCTCGAGTCGAGCTCGCTCCTCGAGTCCAGTTCGCTCCTCGAGTCGAGCTCCGAGTCCGTTAGTCGACTAATACTCCCCGCAGACTCTTCACGCAATTCCTCGAGTCGAGCTCGCTCCTCGAGTCCAGCTCGCTCCTCGAGTTCAGTTCGCTCCCCGAGTCCAATTCGCTCCTCGAGTCGAGCTCCGAGTCTGCGAGTCGACTGATACTCCTCGCCGACTCTTCACACAAGTCCTCGATTCGAGCTCGCTCCTCGAGTCTAGTTCGCTCCTCGAGTCGAGCTCGCTCCTCGAGTCGAGCCCCGAGTTCGCGAGTCGACTGATACTCCTCGCCGACTCTTCACGCAATTCCTCGAGTCGAGCTCGCTCCTCGAGTCCAATTCGCTCCTCGAATCCAGTTCGCTCCTCGAGTCGAGCTCCGAGTCCGCGAGTCGACTGATACTCATCGTGCCGACTTCACGCAAGTCCTCGAGTCGAGCTCGCTCCTCGAGTCCAGTTCGCTCCTCGAGTCCAATTCGCTCCACGAATCCAGTTCGCTCCTCGAGTCGAGCTCCGAGTCCGCGAGTCGACTGATACTCATCGTGCCGACTTCACGCAAGTCCTCGAGTCGAGCTCGGTCCTCGAGTCCAGTTCGCTCCTCGAGTCCAGTTCGCTCCTCGATTCCAGTTCGCTCCTCGAGTCCAGTTCGCTCCTCGAGTCGAGCTCGCTCCTCGGGTCGAGCTCGCTCCTCGAGTCCAGTTCGCTCCTCGAGTCGAGCTCCGAGTCCGCGAGTCGACTGATACTCCTCGTGCCGACTCTTCACACAAGTCCTCGGGTCGAGCTCGCTCCTCGAGTCTAGTTCGCTCCTCGAGTCGAGCTCCGAGTCCGCGAGTCGACTGATACTCCTCGCTGACTCTTCACGCAATTCCTCGAGTCGAGCTCGCTCCTCGAGTCCAGTTCGCTCCTCGAGTCGAGCTCACTCCCTCGAGTCCAGTTCGTTCCTCGACTCGAGCTCCGAGTCCGCGAGTCGACTGATACTCCTCGTGCCGACTCTTCACGCAAGTCCTCGAGTCGAGCTCGCTCCTCGAGTCGAGATTGCTCCTCGAGTCCAGTGCGCTCCTCGAGTCGAGCTCGCTCGTCGAGTCGAGCTCCGAGTCCACGAGTCGACTGATACTCCTCCCCGACTCTTCACGCAATGCCTCGGGTCGAGCTCTCTCCTCAAGTCCAGTTCGCTACTCGAGTCGAGCTCGCTCCTCGAGTCTAGTTTGCTCCTCGAGTCGAGCTCGCTCCTCGGGTGAGCTCGCTCCTCGAGTCCAGTTCGCTCCTCGAGTCGAGCTCGCTCCTCGGGTCGAGCTCGCTCCTCGACTCCAGTTCGCTCCTCGAGTAGAGCTCCGAGTCCGCGAGTCGACTGATACTCCTCACCGACTCTTCACGCAATTCCTCGGCTCGAACTCGCTCATCGAGTCCAGCTCGCTCCTCGAGTCTAGTTCGCTCCTCGAGTCAAGCTCCTAGTCCGCGAGTCGAATGATACTCCTCGCCGACTCTTCACGCAATTCCTCGGGTCGAGCTCGCTCCTCGAGTCCAGTTCGCTCCTCGAGTCGAGCTACGAGTCCACGAGTCGACTTATACTCCTCGTGCCGACTTCACTCAAGTCCTCGAGTTGAGCTCGCTACTCGAGCCCAGTTCGGTCCTCGAATCGAGCTCGCTCCTCGAGTCCAGTTCGCTCCTCGAGTCGAGCTCGCTCCTCGAGTCCAGTTCGCTCCTCGAGTCAAATTCGCTCCTCGAGTCGAGCTCCGAGTCCGCGAGTCGACTGATACTCCTCGCCGACTCTTCACGCAAGTCCTCGAGACTAGCTCGCTCCTCGAGTCGAGGCCTAAGTCCGCGAGTCGACTGATACTCCTCGCCGACTCTTCACGCAATTCCTCGAGTCGAGTTCGCTCCTCGAGTCCAATTCGCTCCTCGAGTCCAGTTCGCTCCTCTAGTCGAGCTCCGAGTCCACGAGTCGACTGATACTCCTCGTGCCGACTTCACGCAAGTCCTCGAGTCGAGCTCGCTACTCGAGCCCAGTTCGGTCCTCGAATCGAGCTCGCTCCTCGGGTCGAGCTCGCTCCTCGAGTCCAGTTCGCTCCTCGAGTCGAGCTCGCTCCTCGGGTCGAGCTCGCTCCTCGAGTCCAGTTCGCTCCTCGAGTCCAATTCGCTCCTCGAGTCGAGCTCCGAGTCCGTGAGTCGACTGATACTCCTCGCCGACTCTTCACGCAAGTCCTCGAGTCGAGCTCGCTCCTCGAGTCCAGTTCGCTCCTCGAGTCGAGCTCGCTCCTCGTGTCGAGCTCGTTCCTCGAGTCCAGTTTGCTCCTCGAGTCGAGCTCCGAGTCCGCGAGTCGACTGATACTCCTCGTGCCGACTCTTCACGCAATTCCTCAGGTCGAGCTCGCTCCTCGAGTCGAGCTCGCTCCTTGAGTCCAGTTCACTCCACGAGTCGAGCTTGCTCCTCGAGTCGAGCTCCGAGTCCGCAAGTCGGCTGATACTCCTCGCCGACTCTTCACGCAATTCCTCGAGTCGAGCTCGCTCCTCGAGTCCAATTCGCTCCTCGAATCCAGTTCGCTCCTCGAGTCGAGCTCCGAGTCCGCGAGTCGACTGATACTCATCGTGCCGACTTCACGCAAGTCCTCGAGTCGAGCTCGCTCCTCGAGTCCAGTTCGCTCCTCGAGTCGAGCTCGCTCCTCGGGTCGAGCTCGCTCCTCGAGTCCAGTTCGCTCCTCGAGTCGAGCTACGAGTCCACGAGTCGACTTATACTCCTCGTGCCGACTTCACTCAAGTCCTCGAGTTGAGCTCGCTACTCGAGCCCAGTTCGGTCCTCGAATCGAGCTCGCTCCTCGGGTCGAGCTCGCTCCTCGAGTCCAGTTCGCTCCTCGAGTCGAGCTCGCTCCTCGAGTCCAGTTCGCTCCTCGAGTCAAATTCGCTCCTCGAGTCGAGCTCCGAGTCCGCGAGTCGACTGATACTCCTCGCCTACTCTTCACGCAAGTCCTCGAGACTAGCTCGCTCCTCGAGTCGAGGCCTAAGTCCGCGAGTCGACTGATACTCCTCGCCGACTCTTCACGCAATTCCTCGAGTCGAGTTCGCTCCTCGAGTCCAATTCGCTCCTCGAGTCCAGTTCGCTCCTCTAGTCGAGCTCCGAGTCCACGAGTCGACTGATACTCCTCGTGCCGACTTCACGCAAGTCCTCGAGTCGAGCTCGCTACTCGAGCCCAGTTCGGTCCTCGAATCGAGCTCGCTCCTCGGGTCGAGCTCGCTCCTCGAGTCCAGTTCGCTCCTCGAGTCGAGCTCGCTCCTCGGGTCGAGCTCGCTCCTCGAGTCCAGTTCGGTCCTCGAGTCCAATTCGCTCCTCGAGTCGAGCTCCGAGTCCGTGAGTCGACTGATACTCCTCGCCGACTCTTCACGCAAGTCCTCGAGTCGAGCTCGCTCCTCGAGTCCAGTTCGCTCCTCGAGTCGAGCTCGCTCCTCGTGTCGAGCTCGTTCCTCGAGTCCAGTTTGCTCCTCGAGTCGAGCTCCGAGTCCGCGAGTCGACTGATACTCCTCGTGCCGACTCTTCACGCAATTCCTCAGGTCGAGCTCGCTCCTCGAGTCGAGCTCGCTCCTCGAGTCCAGTTCACTCCACGAGTCGAGCTTGCTCCTCGAGTCGAGCTCCGAGTCCGCAAGTCGGCTGATACTCCTCGCCGACTCTTCACGCAATTCCTCGAGTCGAGCTCGCTCCTCGAGTCCAATTCGCTCCTCGAATCCAGTTCGCTCCTCGAGTCGAGCTCCGAGTCCGCGAGTCGACTGATACTCATCGTGCCGACTTCACGCAAGTCCTCGAGTCGAGCTCGCTCCTCGAGTCCAGTTCGCTCCTCGAGTCGAGCTCCGAGTCCGTTAGTCGACTAATACTCCCCGCAGACTCTTCACGCAATTCCTCGAGTCGAGCTCGCTCCTCGAGTCCAGCTCGCTCCTCGAGTTCAGTTCGCTCCCCGAGTCCAATTCGCTCCAAGAGTCGAGCTCCGAGTCTGCGAGTCGACTGATACTCCTCGCCGACTCTTCACACAAGTCCTCGATTCGAGCTCGCTCCTCGAGTCTAGTTCGCTCCTCGAGTCGAGCTCGCTCCTCGAGTCGAGCCCCGAGTTCGCGAGTCGACTGATACTCCTCGCCGACTCTTCACGCAATTCCTCCAGTCGAGCTCGCTCCTCGAGTCCAATTCGCTCCTCGAATCCAGTTCGCTCCTCGAGTCGAGCTCCGAGTCCGCGAGTCGACTGATACTCATCGTGCCGACTTCACGCAAGTCCTCGAGTCGAGCTCGCTCCTCGAGTCCAGTTCGCTCCTCGAGTCCAATTCGCTCCACGAATCCAGTTCGCTCCTCGAGTCGAGCTTCGAGTCCGCGAGTCGACTGATACTCATCGTGCCGACTTCACGCAAGTCCTCGAGTCGAGCTCGCTCCTCGAGTCCAGTTCGCTCCTCGAGTCCAGTTCGCTCCTCGAGTCCAGTTCGCTCCTCGAGTCCAGTTCGCTCCTCGAGTCGAGCTCGCTCCTCGGGTCGAGCTCGCTCCTCGAGTCCAGTTCGCTCCTCGAGTCGAGCTCCGAGTCCGCGAGTCGACTGATACTCCTCGTGCCGACTCTTCACACAAGTCCTCGGGTCGAGCTCGCTCCTCGAGTCTAGTTCGCTCCTCGAGTCGAGCTCCGAGTCCGCGAGTCGACTGATACTCCTCGCTGACTCTTCACGCAATTCCTCGAGTCGAGCTCGCTCCTCGAGTCCAGTTCGCTCCTCGAGTCGAGCTCACTCCCTCGAGTCCAGTTCGTTCCTCGACTCGAGCTCCGAGTCCGCGAGTCGACTGATACTCCTCGTGCCGACTCTTCACGCAAGTCCTCGAGTCGAGCTCGCTCCTCGAGTCGAGATTGCTCCTCGAGTCCAGTGCGCTCCTCGAGTCGAGCTCGCTCCTCGAGTCGAGCTCCGAGTCCACGAGTCGACTGATACTCCTCCCCGACTCTTCACGCAATGCCTCGGGTCGAGCTCTCTCCTCAAGTCCAGTTCGCTACTCGAGTCGAGCTCGCTCCTCGAGTCTAGTTTGCTCCTCGAGTCGAGCTCGCTCCTCGGGTGAGCTCGCTCCTCGAGTCCAGTTCGCTCCTCGAGTCGAGCTCGCTCCTCGACTCCAGTTCGCTCCTCGAGTAGAGCTCCGAGTCCGCGAGTCGACTGATACTCCTCACCGACTCTTCACGCAATTCCTCGGCTCGAACTCGCTCATCTAGTCCAGCTCGCTCCTCGAGTCCAGTTCGCTCCTCGAGTCAAGCTCCTAGTCCGCGAGTCGAATGATACTCCTCGCCGACTCTTCACGCAATTCCTCGGGTCGAGCTCGCTCCTCGAGTCCAGTTCGCTCCTCGAGTCGAGCTACGAGTCCACGAGTCGACTTATACTCCTCGTGCCGACTTCACTCAAGTCCTCGAGTTGAGCTCGCTACTCGAGCCCAGTTCGGTCCTCGAATCGAGCTCGCTCCTCGAGTCCAGTTCGCTCCTCGAGTCGAGCTCGCTCCTCGAGTCCAGTTCGCTCCTCGAGTCAAATTCGCTCCTCGAGTCGAGCTCCGAGTCCGCGAGTCGACTGATACTCCTCGCCGACTCTTCACGCAAGTCCTCGAGACTAGCTCGCTCCTCGAGTCGAGGCCTAAGTCCGCGAGTCGACTGATACTCCTCGCCGACTCTTCACGCAATTCCTCGAGTCGAGTTCGCTCCTCGAGTCCAATTCGCTCCTCGAGTCCAGTTCGCTCCTCTAGTCGAGCTCCGAGTCCACGAGTCGACTGATACTCCTCGTGCCGACTTCACGCAAGTCCTCGAGTCGAGCTCGCTACTCGAGCCCAGTTCGGTCCTCGAATCGAGCTCGCTCCTCGGGTCGAGCTCGCTCCTCGAGTCCAGTTCGCTCCTCGAGTCGAGCTCGCTCCTCGGGTCGAGCTCGCTCCTTGAGTCCAGTTCGCTCCTCGAGTCCAATTCGCTCCTCGAGTCGAGCTCCGAGTCCGTGAGTCGACTGATACTCCTCGCCGACTCTTCACGCAAGTCCTCGAGTCGAGCTCGCTCCTCGAGTCCAGTTCGCTCCTCAAGTCGAGCTCGCTCCTCGTGTCGAGCTCGTTCCTCGAGTCCAGTTTGCTCCTCGAGTCGAGCTCCGAGTCCGCGAGTCGACTGATACTCCTCGTGCCGACTCTTCACGCAATTCCTCAGGTCGCTCCTCGAGTCGAGCTCGCTCCTTGAGTCCAGTTCACTCCACGAGTCGAGCTTGCTCCTCGAGTCGAGCTCCGAGTCCGCAAGTCGGCTGATACTCCTCGCCGACTCTTCACGCAATTCCTCGAGTCGAGCTCGCTCCTCGAGTCCAATTCGCTCCTCGAATCCAGTTCGCTCCTCGAGTCGAGCTCCGAGTCCGCGAGTCGACTGATACTCATCGTGCCGACTTCACGCAAGTCCTCGAGTCGAGCTCGCTCCTCGAGTCCAGTTCGCTCCTCGAGTCGAGCTCGCTCCTCGGGTCGAGCTCGCTCCTCGAGTCCAGTTCGCTCCTCGAGTCGAGCTACGAGTCCACGAGTCGACTTATACTCCTCGTGCCGACTTCACTCAAGTCCTCGAGTTGAGCTCGCTACTCGAGCCCAGTTCGGTCCTCGAATCGAGCTCGCTCCTCGGGTCGAGCTCGCTCCTCGAGTCCAGTTCGCTCCTCGAGTCGAGCTCGCTCCTCGAGTCCAGTTCGCTCCTCGAGTCAAATTCGCTCCTCGAGTCGAGCTCCGAGTCCGCGAGTCGACTGATACTCCTCGCCTACTCTTCACGCAAGTCCTCGAGACTAGCTCGCTCCTCGAGTCGAGGCCTAAGTCCGCGAGTCGACTGATACTCCTCGCCGACTCTTCACGCAATTCCTCGAGTCGAGTTCGCTCCTCGAGTCCAATTCGCTCCTCGAGTCCAGTTCGCTCCTCTAGTCGAGCTCCGAGTCCACGAGACGACTGATACTCCTCGTGCCGACTTCACGCAAGTCCTCGAGTCGAGCTCGCTACTCGAGCCCAGTTCGGTCCTCGAATCGAGCTCGCTCCTCGGGTCGAGCTCGCTCCTCGAGTCCAGTTCGCTCCTCGAGTCGAGCTCGCTCCTCGGGTCGAGCTCGCTCCTCGAGTCCAGTTCGGTCCTCGAGTCCAATTCGCTCCTCGAGTCGAGCTCCGAGTCCGTGAGTCGACTGATACTCCTCGCCGACTCTTCACGCAAGTCCTCGAGTCGAGCTCGCTCCTCGAGTCCAGTTCGCTCCTCGAGTCGAGCTCGCTCCTCGTGTCGAGCTCGTTCCTCGAGTCCAGTTTGCTCCTCGAGTCGAGCTCCGAGTCCGCGAGTCGACTGATACTCCTCGTGCCGACTCTTCACGCAATTCCTCAGGTCGAGCTCGCTCCTCGAGTCGAGCTCGCTCCTCGAGTCCAGTTCACTCCACGAGTCGAGCTTGCTCCTCGAGTCGAGCTCCGAGTCCGCAAGTCGGCTGATACTCCTCGCCGACTCTTCACGCAATTCCTCGAGTCGAGCTCGCTCCTCGAGTCCAATTCGCTCCTCGAATCCAGTTCGCTCCTCGAGTCGAGCTCCGAGTCCGCGAGTCGACTGATACTCATCGTGCCGACTTCACGCAAGTCCTCGAGTCGAGCTCGCTCCTCGAGTCCAGTTCGCTCCTCGAGTCGAGCTCCGAGTCCGTTAGTCGACTAATACTCCCCGCAGACTCTTCACGCAATTCCTCGAGTCGAGCTCGCTCCTCGAGTCCAGCTCGCTCCTCGAGTTCAGTTCGCTCCCCGAGTCCAATTCGCTCCAAGAGTCGAGCTCCGAGTCTGCGAGTCGACTGATACTCCTCGCCGACTCTTCACACAAGTCCTCGATTCGAGCTCGCTCCTCGAGTCTAGTTCGCTCCTCGAGTCGAGCTCGCTCCTCGAGTCGAGCCCCGAGTTCGCGAGTCGACTGATACTCCTCGCCGACTCTTCACGCAATTCCTCCAGTCGAGCTCGCTCCTCGAGTCCAATTCGCTCCTCGAATCCAGTTCGCTCCTCGAGTCGAGCTCCGAGTCCGCGAGTCGACTGATACTCATCGTGCCGACTTCACGCAAGTCCTCGAGTCGAGCTCGCTCCTCGAGTCCAGTTCGCTCCTCGAGTCCAATTCGCTCCACGAATCCAGTTCGCTCCTCGAGTCGAGCTTCGAGTCCGCGAGTCGACTGATACTCATCGTGCCGACTTCACGCAAGTCCTCGAGTCGAGCTCGCTCCTCGAGTCCAGTTCGCTCCTCGAGTCCAGTTCGCTCCTCGAGTCCAGTTCGCTCCTCGAGTCCAGTTCGCTCCTCGAGTCGAGCTCGCTCCTCGGGTCGAGCTCGCTCCTCGAGTCCAGTTCGCTCCTCGAGTCGAGCTCCGAGTCCGCGAGTCGACTGATACTCCTCGTGCCGACTCTTCACACAAGTCCTCGGGTCGAGCTCGCTCCTCGAGTCTAGTTCGCTCCTCGAGTCGAGCTCCGAGTCCGCGAGTCGACTGATACTCCTCGCTGACTCTTCACGCAATTCCTCGAGTCGAGCTCGCTCCTCGAGTCCAGTTCGCTCCTCGAGTCGAGCTCACTCCCTCGAGTCCAGTTCGTTCCTCGACTCGAGCTCCGAGTCCGCGAGTCGACTGATACTCCTCGTGCCGACTCTTCACGCAAGTCCTCGAGTCGAGCTCGCTCCTCGAGTCGAGATTGCTCCTCGAGTCCAGTGCGCTCCTCGAGTCGAGCTCGCTCCTCGAGTCGAGCTCCGAGTCCACGAGTCGACTGATACTCCTCCCCGACTCTTCACGCAATGCCTCGGGTCGAGCTCTCTCCTCAAGTCCAGTTCGCTACTCGAGTCGAGCTCGCTCCTCGAGTCTAGTTTGCTCCTCGAGTCGAGCTCGCTCCTCGGGTGAGCTCGCTCCTCGAGTCCAGTTCGCTCCTCGAGTCGAGCTCGCTCCTCGACTCCAGTTCGCTCCTCGAGTAGAGCTCCGAGTCCGCGAGTCGACTGATACTCCTCACCGACTCTTCACGCAATTCCTCGGCTCGAACTCGTTCATCTAGTCCAGCTCGCTCCTCGAGTCCAGTTCGCTCCTCGAGTCAAGCTCCTAGTCCGCGAGTCGAATGATACTCCTCGCCGACTCTTCACGCAATTCCTCGGGTCGAGCTCGCTCCTCGAGTCCAGTTCGCTCCTCGAGTCGAGCTACGAGTCCACGAGTCGACTTATACTCCTCGTGCCGACTTCACTCAAGTCCTCGAGTTGAGCTCGCTACTCGAGCCCAGTTCGGTCCTCGAATCGAGCTCGCTCCTCGAGTCCAGTTCGCTCCTCGAGTCGAGCTCGCTCCTCGAGTCCAGTTCGCTCCTCGAGTCAAATTCGCTCCTCGAGTCGAGCTCCGAGTCCGCGAGTCGACTGATACTCCTCGCCGACTCTTCACGCAAGTCCTCGAGACTAGCTCGCTCCTCGAGTCGAGGCCTAAGTCCGCGAGTCGACTGATACTCCTCGCCGACTCTTCACGCAATTCCTCGAGTCGAGTTCGCTCCTCGAGTCCAATTCGCTCCTCGAGTCCAGTTCGCTCCTCTAGTCGAGCTCCGAGTCCACGAGTCGACTGATACTCCTCGTGCCGACTTCACGCAAGTCCTCGAGTCGAGCTCGCTACTCGAGCCCAGTTCGGTCCTCGAATCGAGCTCGCTCCTCGGGTCGAGCTCGCTCCTCGAGTCCAGTTCGCTCCTCGAGTCGAGCTCGCTCCTCGGGTCGAGCTCGCTCCTCGAGTCCAGTTCGCTCCTCGAGTCCAATTCGCTCCTCGAGTCGAGCTCCGAGTCCGTGAGTCGACTGATACTCCTCGCCGACTCTTCACGCAAGTCCTCGAGTCGAGCTCGCTCCTCGAGTCCAGTTCGCTCCTCGAGTCGAGCTCGCTCCTCGTGTCGAGCTCGTTCCTCGAGTCCAGTTTGCTCCTCGAGTCGAGCTCCGAGTCCGCGAGTCGACTGATACTCCTCGTGCCGACTCTTCACGCAATTCCTCAGGTCGAGCTCGCTCCTCGAGTCGAGCTCGCTCCTTGAGTCCAGTTCACTCCACGAGTCGAGCTTGCTCCTCGAGTCGAGCTCCGAGTCCGCAAGTCGGCTGATACTCCTCGCCGACTCTTCACGCAATTCCTCGAGTCGAGCTCGCTCCTCGAGTCCAATTCGCTCCTCGAATCCAGTTCGCTCCTCGAGTCGAGCTCCGAGTCCGCGAGTCGACTGATACTCATCGTGCCGACTTCACGCAAGTCCTCGAGTCGAGCTCGCTCCTCGAGTCCAGTTCGCTCCTCGAGTCGAGCTCGCTCCTCGGGTCGAGCTCGCTCCTCGAGTCCAGTTCGCTCCTCGAGTCGAGCTACGAGTCCACGAGTCGACTTATACTCCTCGTGCCGACTTCACTCAAGTCCTCGAGTTGAGCTCGCTACTCGAGCCCAGTTCGGTCCTCGAATCGAGCTCGCTCCTCGGGTCGAGCTCGCTCCTCGAGTCCAGTTCGCTCCTCGAGTCGAGCTCGCTCCTCGAGTCCAGTTCGCTCCTCGAGTCAAATTCGCTCCTCGAGTCGAGCTCCGAGTCCGCGAGTCGACTGATACTCCTCGCCGACTCTTCACGCAAGTCCTCGAGACTAGCTCGCTCCTCGAGTCGAGGCCTAAGTCCGCGAGTCGACTGATACTCCTCGCCGACTCTTCACGCAATTCCTCGAGTCGAGTTCGCTCCTCGAGTCCAATTCGCTCCTCGAGTCCAGTTCGCTCCTCTAGTCGAGCTCCGAGTCCACGAGTCGACTGATACTCCTCGTGCCGACTTCACGCAAGTCCTCGAGTCGAGCTCGCTACTCGAGCCCAGTTCGGTCCTCGAATCGAGCTCGCTCCTCGGGTCGAGCTCGCTCCTCGAGTCCAGTTCGCTCCTCGAGTCGAGCTCGCTCCTCGGGTCGAGCTCGCTCCTCGAGTCCAGTTCGGTCCTCGAGTCCAATTCGCTCCTCGAGTCGAGCTCCGAGTCCGTGAGTCGACTGATACTCCTCGCCGACTCTTCACGCAAGTCCTCGAGTCGAGCTCGCTCCTCGAGTCCAGTTCGCTCCTCGAGTCGAGCTCGCTCCTCGTGTCGAGCTCGTTCCTCGAGTCCAGTTTGCTCCTCGAGTCGAGCTCCGAGTCCGCGAGTCGACTGATACTCCTCGTGCCGACTCTTCACGCAATTCCTCAGGTCGAGCTCGCTCCTCGAGTCGAGCTCGCTCCTCGAGTCCAGTTCACTCCACGAGTCGAGCTTGCTCCTCGAGTCGAGCTCCGAGTCCGCAAGTCGGCTGATACTCCTCGCCGACTCTTCACGCAATTCCTCGAGTCGAGCTCGCTCCTCGAGTCCAATTCGCTCCTCGAATCCAGTTCGCTCCTCGAGTCGAGCTCCGAGTCCGCGAGTCGACTGATACTCATCGTGCCGACTTCACGCAAGTCCTCGAGTCGAGCTCGCTCCTCGAGTCCAGTTCGCTCCTCGAGTCGAGCTCCGAGTCCGTTAGTCGACTAATACTCCCCGCAGACTCTTCACGCAATTCCTCGAGTCGAGCTCGCTCCTCGAGTCCAGCTCGCTCCTCGAGTTCAGTTCGCTCCCCGAGTCCAATTCGCTCCAAGAGTCGAGCTCCGAGTCTGCGAGTCGACTGATACTCCTCGCCGACTCTTCACACAAGTCCTCGATTCGAGCTCGCTCCTCGAGTCTAGTTCGCTCCTCGAGTCGAGCTCGCTCCTCGAGTCGAGCCCCGAGTTCGCGAGTCGACTGATACTCCTCGCCGACTCTTCACGCAATTCCTCCAGTCGAGCTCGCTCCTCGAGTCCAATTCGCTCCTCGAATCCAGTTCGCTCCTCGAGTCGAGCTCCGAGTCCGCGAGTCGACTGATACTCATCGTGCCGACTTCACGCAAGTCCTCGAGTCGAGCTCGCTCCTCGAGTCCAGTTCGCTCCTCGAGTCCAATTCGCTCCACGAATCCAGTTCGCTCCTCGAGTCGAGCTTCGAGTCCGCGAGTCGACTGATACTCATCGTGCCGACTTCACGCAAGTCCTCGAGTCGAGCTCGCTCCTCGAGTCCAGTTCGCTCCTCGAGTCCAGTTCGCTCCTCGAGTCCAGTTCGCTCCTCGAGTCCAGTTCGCTCCTCGAGTCGAGCTCGCTCCTCGGGTCGAGCTCGCTCCTCGAGTCCAGTTCGCTCCTCGAGTCGAGCTCCGAGTCCGCGAGTCGACTGATACTCCTCGTGCCGACTCTTCACACAAGTCCTCGGGTCGAGCTCGCTCCTCGAGTCTAGTTCGCTCCTCGAGTCGAGCTCCGAGTCCGCGAGTCGACTGATACTCCTCGCTGACTCTTCACGCAATTCCTCGAGTCGAGCTCGCTCCTCGAGTCCAGTTCGCTCCTCGAGTCGAGCTCACTCCCTCGAGTCCAGTTCGTTCCTCGACTCGAGCTCCGAGTCCGCGAGTCGACTGATACTCCTCGTGCCGACTCTTCACGCAAGTCCTCGAGTCGAGCTCGCTCCTCGAGTCGAGATTGCTCCTCGAGTCCAGTGCGCTCCTCGAGTCGAGCTCGCTCCTCGAGTCGAGCTCCGAGTCCACGAGTCGACTGATACTCCTCCCCGACTCTTCACGCAATGCCTCGGGTCGAGCTCTCTCCTCAAGTCCAGTTCGCTACTCGAGTCGAGCTCGCTCCTCGAGTCTAGTTTGCTCCTCGAGTCGAGCTCGCTCCTCGGGTGAGCTCGCTCCTCGAGTCCAGTTCGCTCCTCGAGTCGAGCTCACTCCTCGACTCCAGTTCGCTCCTCGAGTAGAGCTCCGAGTCCGCGAGTCGACTGATACTCCTCACCGACTCTTCACGCAATTCCTCGGCTCGAACTCGCTCATCTAGTCCAGCTCGCTCCTCGAGTCCAGTTCGCTCCTCGAGTCAAGCTCCTAGTCCGCGAGTCGAATGATACTCCTCGCCGACTCTTCACGCAATTCCTCGGGTCGAGCTCGCTCCTCGAGTCCAGTTCGCTCCTCGAGTCGAGCTACGAGTCCACGAGTCGACTTATACTCCTCGTGCCGACTTCACTCAAGTCCTCGAGTTGAGCTCGCTACTCGAGCCCAGTTCGGTCCTCGAATCGAGCTCGCTCCTCGAGTCCAGTTCGCTCCTCGAGTCGAGCTCGCTCCTCGAGTCCAGTTCGCTCCTCGAGTCAAATTCGCTCCTCGAGTCGAGCTCCGAGTCCGCGAGTCGACTGATACTCCTCGCCGACTCTTCACGCAAGTCCTCGAGACTAGCTCGCTCCTCGAGTCGAGGCCTAAGTCCGCGAGTCGACTGATACTCCTCGCCGACTCTTCACGCAATTCCTCGAGTCGAGTTCGCTCCTCGAGTCCAATTCGCTCCTCGAGTCCAGTTCGCTCCTCTAGTCGAGCTCCGAGTCCACGAGTCGACTGATACTCCTCGTGCCGACTTCACGCAAGTCCTCGAGTCGAGCTCGCTACTCGAGCCCAGTTCGGTCCTCGAATCGAGCTCGCTCCTCGGGTCGAGCTCGCTCCTCGAGTCCAGTTCGCTCCTCGAGTCGAGCTCGCTCCTCGGGTCGAGCTCGCTCCTCGAGTCCAGTTCGCTCCTCGAGTCCAATTCGCTCCTCGAGTCGAGCTCCGAGTCCGTGAGTCGACTGATACTCCTCGCCGACTCTTCACGCAAGTCCTCGAGTCGAGCTCGCTCCTCGAGTCCAGTTCGCTCCTCGAGTCGAGCTCGCTCCTCGTGTCGAGCTCGTTCCTCGAGTCCAGTTTGCTCCTCGAGTCGAGCTCCGAGTCCGCGAGTCGACTGATACTCCTCGTGCCGACTCTTCACGCAATTCCTCAGGTCGAGCTCGCTCCTCGAGTTGAGCTCGCTCCTTGAGTCCAGTTCACTCCACGAGTCGAGCTTGCTCCTCGAGTCGAGCTCCGAGTCCGCAAGTCGGCTGATACTCCTCGCCGACTCTTCACGCAATTCCTCGAGTCGAGCTCGCTCCTCGAGTCCAATTCGCTCCTCGAATCCAGTTCGCTCCTCGAGTCGAGCTCCGAGTCCGCGAGTCGACTGATACTCATCGTGCCGACTTCACGCAAGTCCTCGAGTCGAGCTCGCTCCTCGAGTCCAGTTCGCTCCTCGAGTCGAGCTCGCTCCTCGGGTCGAGCTCGCTCCTCGAGTCCAGTTCGCTCCTCGAGTCGAGCTACGAGTCCACGAGTCGACTTATACTCCTCGTGCCGACTTCACTCAAGTCCTCGAGTTGAGCTCGCTACTCGAGCCCAGTTCGGTCCTCGAATCGAGCTCGCTCCTCGGGTCGAGCTCGCTCCTCGAGTCCAGTTCGCTCCTCGAGTCGAGCTCGCTCCTCGAGTCCAGTTCGCTCCTCGAGTCAAATTCGCTCCTCGAGTCGAGCTCCGAGTCCGCGAGTCGACTGATACTCCTCGCCGACTCTTCACGCAAGTCCTCGAGACTAGCTCGCTCCTCGAGTCGAGGCCTAAGTCCGCGAGTCGACTGATACTCCTCACCGACTCTTCACGCAATTCCTCGGCTCGAACTCACTCATCGAGTCCAGCTCGCTCCTCGAGTCCAGTTCGCTCCTCGAGTCAAGCTCCGAGTCCGCGAGTCGAATGATACTCCTCGCCGACTCTTCACGCAATTCCTCGGGTCGAGCTCGCTCCTCGAGTCCAGTTCGCTCCTCGAGTCGAGCTCCGAGTCCACGAGTCGACTTATACTCCTCGTGCCGACTTCACGCAAGTCCTCGAGTCGAGCTCGCTACTCGAGCCCAGTTCGGTCCTCGAATCGAGCTCGCTCCTCGGGTCGAGCTCGCTCCCCGAGTCTAGTTCGCTCCTCGAGTCGAGCTCGCTCCTCGGGTCGAGCTCGCTCCTCGAGTCCAGTTCGCTCCTCGAGTCAAATTCGCTCCTCGAGTCGAGCTCCGAGTCCGCGAGCCGACTGATAATCCTCGCCGACTCTTCACGCAAGTCCTCGAGACTAGCTCGCTCCTCGAGTCGAGCCCCAAGTCCGCGAGTCGACTGATACTCCTCGCCGACTCTTCACGCAATTCCTCGAGTCCAATTCGCTCCTCGAGTCCAGTTCGCTCCTCGAGTCGAGCTCCGAGTCCACGAGTCGACTGATACTCCTCGTGCCGACTTCACGCAAGTCCTCGAGTCGATCTCGCTACTCGAGCCCAGTTCGGTCCTCGAATCGAGCTCGCTCCTCGGGTCGAGCTCGCTCCTCGAGTCCAGTTCGCTCCTCGAGTCGAGCTCGCTCCTCGGGTCGAGCTCGCTCCTCGAGTCCAGTTCGCTCCTCGAGTCCAATTCGCTCCTCGAGTCGAGCTCCGAGTCCGCGAGTCGACTGATACTCCTCGCCGACTCTTCACGCAAGTCCTCGAGTCGAGCTCGCTCCTCGAGTCCAGTTCGCTCCTCGAGTCGAGCTCGCTCCTCGTGTCGAGCTCGCTCCTCGAGTCCAGTTTGCTCCTCGAGTCGATCTCCGAGTCCGCGAGTCGACTGATACTCCTCGTGCCGACTCTTCACGCAATTCCTCAGGTCGAGCTCGCTCCTTGAGTCCAGTTCGCTCCTCGAGTCGAGCTCGCTCCTCGAGTCGAGCTCCGAGTCCGGAAGTCGGCTGATACTCCTCGCCGACTCTTCACGCAATTCCTCGAGTCGAGCTCGCTCCTCGAGTCCAGTTCGCTACTCGAGTCGAGCTCGCTCCTCGAGTCCAGTTTGCTCCTCGAGTCGTGCTCGCTCCTCGGGTGAGCTCGCTCCTCGAGTCCAGTTCGCTCCTCGAGTCGAGCTCGCTCCTCGGGTCGAGCTCGCTCCTCGAGTCCAGTTCGTTCCTCGACTCGAGCTCCGAGTCCGCGAGTCGACTGATACTCCTCGTGCCGACTCTTCACGCAAGTCCTCGAGTCGAGCTCGCTCCTCGAGTCGAGATTGCTCCTCGAGTCCAGTGCGCTCCTCGAGTCGAGCTCGCTCCTCGAGTCGAGCTCCGAGTCCACGAGTCGACTGATACTCCTCCCCGACTCTTCACGCAATGCCTCGGGTCGAGCTCTCTCCTCAAGTCCAGTTCGCTACTCGAGTCGAGCTCGCTTCTCGAGTCTAGTTTGCTCCTCGAGTCGAGCTCGCTCCTCGGGTGAGCTCGCTCCTCGAGTCCAGTTCGCTCCTCGAGTCGAGCTCACTCCTCGACTCCAGTTCGCTCCTCGAGTAGAGCTCCGAGTCCGCGAGTCGACTGATACTCCTCACCGACTCTTCACGCAATTCCTCGGCTCGAACTCGCTCATCTAGTCCAGCTCGCTCCTCGAGTCCAGTTCGCTCCTCGAGTCAAGCTCCTAGTCCGCGAGTCGAATGATACTCCTCGCCGACTCTTCACGCAATTCCTCGGGTCGAGCTCGCTCCTCGAGTCCAGTTCGCTCCTCGAGTCGAGCTACGAGTCCACGAGTCGACTTATACTCCTCGTGCCGACTTCACTCAAGTCCTCGAGTTGAGCTCGCTACTCGAGCCCAGTTCGGTCCTCGAATCGAGCTCGCTCCTCGAGTCCAGTTCGCTCCTCGAGTCGAGCTCGCTCCTCGAGTCCAGTTCGCTCCTCGAGTCAAATTCGCTCCTCGAGTCGAGCTCCGAGTCCGCGAGTCGACTGATACTCCTCGCCGACTCTTCACGCAAGTCCTCGAGACTAGCTCGCTCCTCGAGTCGAGGCCTAAGTCCGCGAGTCGACTGATACTCCTCGCCGACTCTTCACGCAATTCCTCGAGTCGAGTTCGCTCCTCGAGTCCAATTCGCTCCTCGAGTCCAGTTCGCTCCTCTAGTCGAGCTCCGAGTCCACGAGTCGACTGATACTCCTCGTGCCGACTTCACGCAAGTCCTCGAGTCGAGCTCGCTACTCGAGCCCAGTTCGGTCCTCGAATCGAGCTCGCTCCTCGGGTCGAGCTCGCTCCTCGAGTCCAGTTCGCTCCTCGAGTCGAGCTCGCTCCTCGGGTCGAGCTCGCTCCTCGAGTCCAGTTCGCTCCTCGAGTCCAATTCGCTCCTCGAGTCGAGCTCCGAGTCCGTGAGTCGACTGATACTCCTCGCCGACTCTTCACGCAAGTCCTCGAGTCGAGCTCGCTCCTCGAGTCCAGTTCGCTCCTCGAGTCGAGCTCGCTCCTCGTGTCGAGCTCGTTCCTCGAGTCCAGTTTGCTCCTCGAGTCGAGCTCCGAGTCCGCGAGTCGACTGATACTCCTCGTGCCGACTCTTCACGCAATTCCTCAGGTCGAGCTCGCTCCTCGAGTCGAGCTCGCTCCTTGAGTCCAGTTCACTCCACGAGTCGAGCTTGCTCCTCGAGTCGAGCTCCGAGTCCGCAAGTCGGCTGATACTCCTCGCCGACTCTTCACGCAATTCCTCGAGTCGAGCTCGCTCCTCGAGTCCAATTCGCTCCTCGAATCCAGTTCGCTCCTCGAGTCGAGCTCCGAGTCCGCGAGTCGACTGATACTCATCGTGCCGACTTCACGCAAGTCCTCGAGTCGAGCTCGCTCCTCGAGTCCAGTTCGCTCCTCGAGTCGAGCTCGCTCCTCGGGTCGAGCTCGCTCCTCGAGTCCAGTTCGCTCCTCGAGTCGAGCTACGAGTCCACGAGTCGACTTATACTCCTCGTGCCGACTTCACTCAAGTCCTCGAGTTGAGCTCGCTACTCGAGCCCAGTTCGGTCCTCGAATCGAGCTCGCTCCTCGGGTCGAGCTCGCTCCTCGAGTCCAGTTCGCTCCTCGAGTCGAGCTCGCTCCTCGAGTCCAGTTCACTCCTCGAGTCAAATTCGCTCCTCGAGTCGAGCTCCGAGTCCGCGAGTCGACTGATACTCCTCGCCGACTCTTCACGCAAGTCCTCGAGACTAGCTCGCTCCTCGAGTCGAGGCCTAAGTCCGCGAGTCGACTGATACTCCTCACCGACTCTTCACGCAATTCCTCGGCTCGAACTCGCTCATCGAGTCCAGCTCGCTCCTCGAGTCCAGTTCGCTCCTCGAGTCAAGCTCCGAGTCCGCGAGTCGAATGATACTCCTCGCCGACTCTTCACGCAATTCCTCGGGTCGAGCTCGCTCCTCGAGTCCAGTTCGCTCCTCGAGTCGAGCTCCGAGTCCACGAGTCGACTTATACTCCTCGTGCCGACTTCACGCAAGTCCTCGAGTCGAGCTCGCTACTCGAGCCCAGTTCGGTCCTCGAATCGAGCTCGCTCCTCGGGTCGAGCTCGCTCCCCGAGTCTAGTTCGCTCCTCGAGTCGAGCTCGCTCCTCGGGTCGAGCTCGCTCCTCGAGTCCAGTTCGCTCCTCGAGTCAAATTCGCTCCTCGAGTCGAGCTCCGAGTCCGCGAGCCGACTGATAATCCTCGCCGACTCTTCACGCAAGTCCTCGAGACTAGCTCGCTCCTCGAGTCGAGCCCCAAGTCCGCGAGTCGACTGATACTCCTCGCCGACTCTTCACGCAATTCCTCGAGTCCAATTCGCTCCTCGAGTCCAGTTCGCTCCTCGAGTCGAGCTCCGAGTCCACGAGTCGACTGATACTCCTCGTGCCGACTTCACGCAAGTCCTCGAGTCGATCTCGCTACTCGAGCCCAGTTCGGTCCTCGAATCGAGCTCGCTCCTCGGGTCGAGCTCGCTCCTCGAGTCCAGTTCGCTCCTCGAGTCGAGCTCGCTCCTCGGGTCGAGCTCGCTCCTCGAGTCCAGTTCGCTCCTCGAGTCCAATTCGCTCCTCGAGTCGAGCTCCGAGTCCGCGAGTCGACTGATACTCCTCGCCGACTCTTCACGCAAGTCCTCGAGTCGAGCTCGCTCCTCGAGTCCAGTTCGCTCCTCGAGTCGAGCTCGCTCCTCGTGTCGAGCTCGCTCCTCGAGTCCAGTTTGCTCCTCGAGTCGATCTCCGAGTCCGCGAGTCGACTGATACTCCTCGTGCCGACTCTTCACGCAATTCCTCAGGTCGAGCTCGCTCCTTGAGTCCAGTTCGCTCCTCGAGTCGAGCTCGCTCCTCGAGTCGAGCTCCGAGTCCGGAAGTCGGCTGATACTCCTCGCCGACTCTTCACGCAATTCCTCGAGTCGAGCTCGCTCCTCGAGTCCAGTTCGCTACTCGAGTCGAGCTCGCTCCTCGAGTCCAGTTTGCTCCTCGAGTCGTGCTCGCTCCTCGGGTGAGCTCGCTCCTCGAGTCCAGTTCGCTCCTCGAGTCGAGCTCGCTCCTCGGGTCGAGCTCGCTCCTCGAGTCCAGTTCGCTCCTCGAGTAGAGCTCCGAGTCCGCGAGTCGACTGATACTCATCACCGACTCTTCACGCAATTCCTCGGCTCGAACTCGCTCATCGAGTCCAGCTCGCTCCTCGAATCCAGTTCGCTCCTCGAGTCAAGCTCCGAGTCCGCGAGTCGAATGATACTCCTCGCCGACTCTTCACGCAATTCCTCGGGTCGAGCTCGCTACTCTAGTCCAGTTCGCTCCTCGAGTCGAGCTCCGAGTCCACGAGTCGACTTATACTCCTCGTGCCGACTTCACGCAAGTCCTCGAGTCGAGCTCGCTACTCGAGCCCAGTTCGGTCCTCGAATCGAGCTCGCTCCTCGGGTCGAGCTCGCTCCTCGAGTCAAGTTCGCTCCTCGAGTCGAGCTCGCTCCTCGGGTCGAGCTCGCTCCTCGAGTCCAGTTCGCTCCTCGAGTCAAATTCGCTCCTCGAGTCGAGCTCCGAGTCCGCGAGTCGACTGATAATCCTCGCCGACTCTTCACGCAAGTCCTCGAGACTAGCTCGCTCCTCGAGTCGAGCCCCAAGTCCGCGAGTTGACTGATACTCCTCGCCGACTCTTCACGCAATTCCTCGAGTCGAGTTCGCTCCTCGAGTCCAATTTGCTCCTCGAGTCCAGTTCGCTCCTCGAGTCGAGCTCCGAGTCCACGAGTCGACTGGTACTCCTCGTGCCGACTTCACGCAAGTCCTCGAGTCGATCTCGCTACTCGAGCCCAGTTCGGTCCTCGAATCGAGCTCGCTCCTCGGGTCGAGCTCGCTCCTCGAGTCCAGTTCGCTCCTCGAGTCGAGCTCGCTCCTCGGGTCGAGCTCGCTCCTCGAGTCCAGTTCGCTCCTCGAGTCCAATTCGCTCCTCGAGTCGAGCTCCGAGTCCGCGAGTCGACTGATACTCCTCGCCGACTCTTCACGCAAGTCCTCGAGTCGAGCTCGCTCCTCGAGTCCAGTTCGCTCCTCGAGTCGAGCTCGCTCCTCGTGTCGAGCTCGCTCCTCGAGTCCAGTTTGCTCCTCGAGTCGAGCTCCGAGTCCGCGAGTCGACTGATACTCCTCGTGCCGACTCTTCACGCAATTCCTCGGGTCGAGCTCGCTCCTCGAGTCTAGCTCGCTCCTTGAGTCCAGTTCGCTCCTCGAGTCGAGCTCCGAGTCCGCAAGTCGGCTGATACTCCGCGCCGACTCTTCACGCAATTCCTCGAGTCGAGCTCGCTCCTCGAGTCCAGTTCGCTCCTCGAGTCGAGCTCCGAGTCCGTTAGTCGACTAATACTCCCCGCAGACTCTTCACGCAATTCCTCGAGTCGAGCTCGCTCCTCGAGTCCAGCTCGCTCCTCGAGTTCAGTTCGCTCCCCGAGTCCAATTCGCTCCTTGAGTAGAGCTCCGAGTCCGCGAGTCGACTGATACTCCTCGCCGACTCTTAACGCAAGTCCTCGATTCGAGCTCGCTCCTCGAGTCTAGTTCGCTCCTCGAGTCGAGCTCGCTCCTCGAGTCGAGCCCCGAGTTCGCGAGTCGACTGATACTCCTCGCCGACTCTTCACGCAATTCCTCGAGTCGAGCTCGCTCCTCGAGTCCAATTCGCTCCTCGAATCCAGTTCGCTCGTCGAGTCGAGCTCCGAGTCTAGTTCGCTCCTCGAGTCGAGCTCGCTCCTCGAGTCGGGCTCCGAGTCCGCGAGTCGACTGATACTCCTCGCTGACTCTTCACGCAATTCCTCGAGTCGAGCTCGCTCCTCGAGTCCAGTTCGCTCCTCGAGTCGACCTCACTCCCTCGAGTCCAGTTCGTTCCTCGAGTCGAGCTCCGAGTCCGCGAGTCAACTGATACTCCTCGTGCCGACTCTTCACGCAAGTCCTCGAGTCGAGCTCGCTCCTCGAGCAAGTTCGCTCCTCGAGTCGAGATCGCTCCTCGAGTCCAGTTCGCTCCTCGAGTCGAGCTCGCTCCTCGAGTCGAGCTCCGAGTCCACGAGTCGACTGATACTCCTCGCCGACTCTTCACGTAATGCCTCGGGTCGAGCTCCCTCCTCGAGTCCAGTTCGCTACTCGAGTCGAGCTCGCTCCTCGAGTCCAGTTTGCTCCTCGAGTCGAGCTCGCTCCTCGGGTGAGCTCGCTCCTCGAGTCTAGTTCGCTCCTCGAGTCGAGCTCGCTCCTCGGGTCGAGCTCTCTCCTCGAGTCCAGTTCGCTCCTCGAGTAGAGCTCCGAGTCCGTGATTCGACTGATACTCCTCACCGACTCTTCACGCAATTCCTCGGCTCGAACTCGCTCATCGAGTCCAGCTCGCTCCTCGAGTCCAGTTTGCTCCTCGAGTCAAGCTCCGAGTCCGCGAGTCGAATGATAATCCTCGCAGACTCTTCACGCAATTCCTCGGGTCGAGCTCGCTCCTCGAGTCCAATTCGCTCCTCGAGTCCAGTTCGCTCCTCGAGTCGAGCTCCGAGTCCACGAGTCGACTGATACTCCTCGTGCCGACTTCACGCAAGTCCTCGAGTCGAGCTCGCTACTCGAGCCCAATTCGGTCCTCGAATCGAGCTCGCTCCTCGGGTCGAGCTCGCTCCTCGAGTCCAGTTCGCTCCTCGAGTAGAGCTCGCTCCTCGGGTCGAGCTCGCTCCTCGAGTCCAGTTCGCTCCTCGAGTCAAATTCGCTCCTCGAGTCGAGCTACGAGGCCGCGAGTCGACTGATACTCCTCGCCGACTCTTCACGCAATTCCTCGAGACTAGCTCGCTCCTCGAGTCGAGCCCCAAGTCCGCGAGTCGACTGATACTCCTCGCCGACTCTTCACGCAATTCCTCGAGTCCAGTTCGCTCCTCGAGTGCAATTCGCTCCTCGTGTCCAGTTCGCTCCTCGAGTCGAGCTCCGAGTCCACGAGTCGACTGATACTCCTCGTGCCGACTTCACGCAAGTCCTCGAGTCGAGCTCGCTACTCGAGCCCAGTTCGGTCCTCGAATCGAGCTCGCTCCTCGGGTCGAGCTCGCTCCTCGAGTCCAGTTCGCTCCTCGAGTCGAGCTCGCTCCTCGGGTCGAGCTCGCTCCTCGAGTCCAGTTCGCTCCTCGAGTCCAATTCGCTCCTCGAGTCGAGCTCTGAGTCCGCGAGTCGACTGATACTCCTCGCCGACTCTTCACGCAAGTCCTCGAGTCGAGCTCGCTCCTCGAGTCCAGTTCGCTCCTCGAGTCGAGCTCGCTCCTCGTGTCGAGCTCGCTCCTCGAGTCCAGTTCGCTCCTCGAGTCGAGCTCCGAGTCCGGGAGTCGACTGATACTCCTCGTGCCGACTCTTCATGCAATTCGTCGGGTCGAGCTCGCTCCTCGAGTCGAGCTCCGAGTCCGCAAGTCGGCTGATACTCCTCGCCGACTCTTCACGCAATTCCTCGAGTCGAGCTCGCTCCTCGAGTCCAGTTCGCTCCTCGAGTCGAGCTCCGAGTCCGTTAGTCAACTAATACTCCCCGCAGACTCTTCACGCAATTCCTCGAGTCGAGCTAGCTCCTCGAGTCTAGCTCGCTCCTCGAGTTCAGTTCGCTCCCCGAGTCCAATTCCCTCCTCGAGTCGAGCTCCGAGTCCGCGAGTCGACTGATACTCCTCGCCGACTCTTAACGCAAGTCCTCGATTCGAGCTCACTCCTCGAGTCTAGTTCGCTCCTCGAGTCGAGCTCGCTCCTCGAGTCGAGCCCCGAGTTCGCGAGTCGACTGATACTCCTCGCCGACTCTTCACGCAATTCCTCGAGTCGAGCTCGCTCCTCGAGTCCAATTCGCTCCTCGAATCCAGTTCGCTCATCGAGTCGACCTCCAAGTCCGCGAGTCGACTGATACTCATCGTGCCGACTTCACGCAAGTCCTCGAGTCGAGCTCGCTCCTCGAGTCTAGTTCGCTCTTCGAGTCCAGTTCGCTCCTCGAGTCGAGCTCCGAGTCCGCGAGTCGACTGATACTCCTCTTGCCGACTCTTCACGCAAGTCCTCGGGTCGAGCTCGCTCCTCGAGTCTAGTTCGCTCCTCGAGTCGAGCTCCGAGTCCGCGAGTCGACTGATACTCCTCGCCGACTCTTCACGCAATTCCTCGAGACTAGCTCGCTCCTCGAGTCGAGCCCCAAGTCCGCGAGTCGACTGATACTCCTCGCCGACTCTTCACGCAATTCCTCGAGTCCAGTTCGCTCCTCGAGTGCAATTCGCTCCTCGTGTCCAGTTCGCTCCTCGAGTCGAGCTCCGAGTCCACGAGTCGACTGATACTCCTCGTGCCGACTTCACGCAAGTCCTCGAGTCGAGCTCGCTACTCGAGCCCAGTTCGGTCCTCGAATCGAGCTCGCTCCTCGGGTCGAGCTCGTTCCTCGAGTCCAGTTCGCTCCTCGAGTCGAGCTCGCTCCTCGGGTCGAGCTCGCTCCTCGAGTCCAGTTCGCTCCTCGAGTCCAATTCGCTCCTCGAGTCGAGCTCCGAGTCCGCGAGTCGACTGATACTCCTCGCCGACTCTTCACGCAAGTCCTCGAGTCGAGCTCGCTCCTCGAGTCCAGTTCGCTCCTCGAGTCGAGCTCGCTCCTCGTGTCGAGCTCGCTCCTCGAGTCCAGTTCGCTCCTCGAGTCGAGCTCCGAGTCCGGGAGTCGACTGATACTCCTCGTGCCGACTCTTCATGCAATTCGTCGGGTCGAGCTCGCTCCTCGAGTCGAGCTCCGAGTCCGCAAGTCGGCTGATACTCCTCGCCGACTCTTCACGCAATTCCTCGAGTCGAGCTCGCTCCTCGAGTCCAGTTCGCTCCTCGAGTCGAGCTCCGAGTCCGTTAGTCGACTAATACTCCCCGCAGACTCTTCACGCAATTCCTCGAGTCGAGCTAGCTCCTCGAGTCTAGCTCGCTCCTCGAGTTCAGTTCGCTCCCCGAGTCCAATTCCCTCCTCGAGTCGAGCTCCGAGTCCGCGAGTCGACTGATACTCCTCGCCGACTCTTAACGCAAGTCCTCGATTCGAGCTCGCTCCTCGAGTCTAGTTCGCTCCTCGAGTCGAGCTCGCTCCTCGAGTCGAGCCCCGAGTTCGCGAGTCGACTGATACTCCTCGCCGACTCTTCACGCAATTCCTCGAGTCGAGCTCGCTCCTCGAGTCCAATTCGCTCCTCGAATCCAGTTCGCTCATCGAGTCGACCTCCAAGTCCGCGAGTCGACTGATACTCATCGTGCCGACTTCACGCAAGTCCTCGAGTCGAGCTCGCTCCTCGAGTCTAGTTCGCTCCTCGAGTCCAGTTCGCTCCTCGAGTCGAGCTCCGAGTCCGCGAGTCGACTGATACTCCTCTTGCCGACTCTTCACGCAAGTCCTCGGGTCGAGCTCGCTCCTCGAGTCTAGTTCGCTCCTCGAGTCGAGCTCCGAGTCCGCGAGTCGACTGATACTCCTCGCTGACTCTTCACGCAACTCCTCGAGTCGAGCTCGCTCCTCGACTCCAGTTCGCTCCTCGATTCGAGCTCACTCCCTCGAGTCCAGTTCGTTCCTCGAGTCGAGCTCCGAGTCCGCGAGTCGACTGATACTCCTCGTGCCGACTCTTCACGCAAGTCCTCGAGTCGAGCTCGCTCCTCGAGCAAGTTCGCTCCTCGAGTCGAGATTGCTCCTCGAGTCCAGTTCGCTCCTCGAGTCGAGCTCCGAGTCCACGAGTCGACTGATACTCCTCACCGACTCTTCACGCAATGCCTCTGGTCGAGCTCCCTCCTCGAGTCCAGTTCGCTACTCGAGTCGAGCTCGCTCCTCGAGTCCAGTTTGCCCCTCGAGTCGAGCTCGCTCCTCGGGTGAGCTCGCTCCTCGAGTCCAGTTCGCTCCTCGAGTCGAGCTCGCTCCTCGAGTCCAGTTCGCTCCTCGAGTAGAGCTCCGAGTCCGTGAGTCGACTGATACTCCTCACCGACTCTTCACGCAATTCCTCGGCTCGAACTCGCTCCTCGAGTCCAGCTCCCTCCTCGAGTCAAGCTCCGAGTCCGCGAGTCGAATGATACTCCTCGCTGACTCTTCACGCAATTCCTTGGGTCGAGCGCACTCCTCGAGACCAATTCGCTCCTCGAGTCCAGTTCGATCCTCGAGTCGAGCTCCAAGTCCACGAGTCGACTGATACTCCTCGTGCCGACTTCACGCAAGTCCTCGAGTCGAGCTCGCTACTCGAGCCCAGTTCGGTCCTCGAATCGAGCTCGCTCCTCGGGTCGAGCTCGCTCCTCGAGTCCAGTTCGCTCCTCGAGTCGAGCTCGCTCCTCGGGTCGAACTCGCTCCTCGAGTCCAGTTCGCTCCTCGAGTCCAATTCGCTCCTCGAGGCGAGCTCCGAGTCCGCGAGTCGACTGATACTCCTCGCCGACTCTTCACGCAAGTCCTCGAGACTAGCTCGCTCCTCGAGTCGAGCCCCGAGTCCGCGAGTCGACTGATACTCCTCGCCGACTCTTCACGCAATTCCTCGCGTCGAGTTCGCTCCTCGAGTCCAATTCACTCCTCGAGTCCAGTTCGCTCCTCGAGTCGAGCTGCGAGTCCACGAGTCGACTGATACTCCTCGTGCCGACTTCAGGCAAGTCCTCGAGTCGAGCTCGCTACTCTAGCCCAGTTCGGTCCTCGAATCGAGCTCGCTCCTCGAGTCCAGTTCGCTCCTCGGGTCGAGCTCGCTCCTCGGGTCGAGCTCGCTCTTCGAGTCCAGTTCGCTCCTCGAGTCCAATTCGCTCCTCGAGTCGAGCTCCGAGTCCGCGAGTCGACTGATACTCCTCGCCGACTCTTCACGCAAGTCCTCGAGTCGAGCTCGCTCCTCGAGTCCAGTTCGCTCCTCGAGTCGAGCTCCGAGTCCGTTAGTCGACTAATACTCCCCGCAGACTCTTCACGCAATTCCTCGAGTCGAGCTCGCTCCTCGAGTCCAGCTCGCTCCTCGAGTTCAGTTCGCTCCCCGAGTCCAATTCGCTCCTCGAGTCGAGCTCCGAGTCCGCGAGTCGACTGATACTCCTCGCCGACTCTTCACGCAAGTCCTCGATTCGAGCTCGCTCCTCGAGTCTAGTTCGCTCCTCGAGTCGAGCTCGCTCCTCGAGTCGAGCCCCGAGTTCGCGAGTCGACTGATACTCCTCGCCGACTCTTCACGCAATTCCTCGAGTCGAGCTCGCTCCTCGACTCCAATTCGCTCCTCGAATCCAGTTCGCTCCTCGAGTCGAGCTCCGAGTCCGCGAGTCGACTGATACTCATCGTGCCGACTTCACGCAAGTCCTCGAGTCGAGCTCGCTCCTCGAGTCCAGTTCGCTCCTCGAGTCGAGCTCGCTCCTCGGGTCGAGCTCGCTCCTCGAGTCCAGTTCGCTCCTCGAGTAGAGCTCCGAGTCCGCGAGTCGACTGATACTCCTCACCGACTCTTTACGCAATTCCTCGGCTCGAACTCGCTCATCGAGTCCAGTTCGCTCCTCGAGTCAAGCTCCGAGTCCGCGAGTCGAATGATACTCCTCGCCGAATCTTCACGCAATTCCTCGGGTCGAGCTCGCTCCTCGAGTCCAGTTCGCTCCTCGAGTCGAGCTCCGAGTCCACGAGTCGACTTATACTCCTCGTGCCGACTTCACGCAAGTCTTCGAATCGAGCTCGCTGCTCGAGCCCAGTTCGGTCCTCGAATCGAGCTCGCTCCTCGGGTCGAGCTCGCTCCTCGAGTCCAGTTCGCTCCTCGAGTCGAGCTCGCTCCTCGGGTCGAGCTCGCTCCTCGAGTCCAGTTCGCTCCTCGAGTTAAATTCGCTCCTCGAGTCGAGCTTCGAGTCCGCGAGTCGACTGATACTCCTCGCCGACTCTTCACGCAAGTCCTCGAGGCTAGCTCGCTCCTCGAGTCGAGCCCCAAGTCCGCGAGTCGACTGATACTCCTCGCCGACTCTTCACGGAATTCCTCGAGTCGAGTTCGCTCCTCGAGTCAGATTCGCTCCTCGAGTCCAGTTCGCTCCTCGAGTCGAGCTCCGAGTCCACGAGTCGACTGATACTCCTCGTGCCGACTTCACGCAAGTCCTCGAGTCGAGCTCGCTACTCGAGCCCTGTTCGGTCCTCGAATCGAGCTCGCTCCTCGGGTCGAGCTCGCTCCTCGAGTCCAGTTCGCTCCTCGAGTCGAGCTCGCTCCTCGGGTCGAGCTCGCTCCTCGAATCCAGTTCGCTCCTCGAGTCCAATTCGCTCCTCGAGTCGAGCTCCGAGTCCGCGAGTCGACTGATACTCCTCGCCGACTCTTCACGCAAGTCCTCGAGTCGAGCTCGCTCCTCGAGTCCAGTTCGCTCCTCGAGTCGAGCTCGCTCCTCGTGTCGAGCTCGCTCCTCGAGTCCAGTTTGCTCCTCGAGTCGAGCTCCGAGTCCGCGAGTCGACTGATACTCCTCATGCCGACTCTTCACGCAATTCCTCGGGTCGAGCTCGCTCCTCGAGTCGAGCTCGCTCCTTGAGTCCAGTTCCTCGAGTCGACCTCGCTCCTCGAGTCCAATTCGCTCCTCGAATCCAGTTCGCTCATCGAGTCGAGCTCCGAGTCCGCGAGTCGACTGATAATCATCGTGCCGACTTCACGCAAGTCCTCGAGTCGAGCTCGCTCCTCGAGTCCAGTTCGCTCCTCGAGTCGAGCTCGCTCCTTGGGTCGATCTCGCTCCTCGAGTCCATTTCGCTCCTCGAGTCGAGCTCCAAGTCCGCGAGTCGACTGATACTCCTCTTGCCGACTCTTCACGCAAGTCCTCGGGTCGAGCTCGCTCCTCAAGTCTAGTTCGCTCCTCGAGTCGAGCTCGCTCCTCGAGTCGGGCTCCGAGTCCGCGAGTCGACTGATACTCCTCGCTGACTCTTCACGCAATTCCTCGAGTCGAGCTCGCTCCTCGAGTCCAGTTCGCTCCTCGAGTCGAGCTCACTCCCTCGAGTCCAGTTCGTTCCTCGAGTCGAGCTCCGAGTCCGCGAGTCGACTGATACTCCTCGTGCCGACTCTTCACGCAAGTCCTCGAGTCGAGCTCGCTCCTCGAGCAAGTTCGCTCCTCGAGTCGAGATCGCTCCTCGAGTCCAGTTCGCTCCTCGAGTCGAGCTCGCTCCTCGAGTCGAGCTCCGAGTCCACGAGTCGACTGATACTCCTCGCCGACTCTTCACGCAATGCCTCGGGTCGAGCTCCCTCCTCGAGTCCAGTTCGCTACTCGAGTGAGCTCTCTCCTCGGGTGAGCCCGCTCCTCGAGTCCAGTTCGCTCCTCGAGTCGAGCTCGCTCCTCGGGTCGAGCTCTCTCCTCGAGTCCAGTTCGCTCCTCGAGTAGAGCTCCGAGTCCGCGAGTCGACTGATACTCCTCACCGACTCTTCACGCAATTCCTCGGCTCGAACTCGCTCATCGAGTCCAGCTCGCTCCTCGAGTCTAGTTCGCTCCTCGAGTCGAGCTCGCTCCTCGAGTCGAGCCCCGAGTTCGCAAGTCGACTGATACTCCTCGCCGACTCTTCACGCAATTCCTCGAGTCGAGCTCGCTCCTCGAGTCCAATTCGCTCCTCGAATCCAGTTCGCTCATCGAGTCGAGCTCCGAGTCCGCGAGTCGACTGATACTCATCGTGCCGACTTCACGCAAGTCCTCTAGTCGAGCTCGCTCCTCGAGTCTAGTTCGCTCCTCGAGTCCAGTTCGCTCCTCGAGTCGAGCTCCGAGTCCGCGAGTCGACTGATACTCCTCGTGCCGACTCTTCACGCAAGTCCTCGAGTCGAGCTCGCTCCTCGAGCAAGTTCGCTCCTCGAGTCGAGATTGCTCCTCGAGTCCAGTTCGCTCCTCGAGTCGAGCTCGCTCCTCGAGTCGAGCTCCGAGTCCACGAGTCGACTGATACTCCTCGCCGACTCTTCACGCAATGCCTCGGGTCGAGCTCCCTCCTCGAGTCCAGTTCGCTAATCGACTCTAGCTCGCTCCTCGAGTCCAGTTTGCCCCTCGAGTCGAGCTCGCTCCTCGGGTGAGCTCGCTCCTCGAGTCCAGTTCGCTCCTCGAGTCGAGCTCGCTCCTCGAGTCCAGTTCGCTCCTCGAGTAGAGCTCCGAGTCCGCGAGTCGACTGATACTCCTCACCGACTCTTCACGCAATTCCTCGGCTCGAACTCGCTCATCGAGTCCAGCTCGCTCCTCGAGTCCAGTTCGCTCCTCGAGTCAAGCTCCGAGTCCGCGAGTCGAATGATACTCCTCGCCGACTCTTCACGCAAGTCCTCGGGTCGAGCTCGCTCCTCGAGTCCAATTCGCTCCTCGAGTCGAGCTCGCTCCTCGAGTCGAGCCCCGAGTTCGCGAGTCGACTGATACTCCTCGCCGACTCTTCACGCAATTCCTCGAGTCGACCTCGCTCCTCGAGTCCAATTCGCTCCTCGAATCCAGTTCGCTCATCGAGTCGAGCTCCGAGTCCGCGAGTCGACTGATAATCATCGTGCCGACTTCACGCAAGTCCTCGAGTCGAGCTCGCTCCTCGAGTCCAGTTCGCTCCTCGAGTCGAGCTCGCTCCTTGGGTCGAGCTCGCTCCTCGAGTCCATTTCGCTCCTCGAGTCGAGCTCCAAGTCCGCGAGTCGACTGATACTCCTCTTGCCGACTCTTCACGCAAGTCCTCGGGTCGAGCTCGCTCCTCGAGTCTAGTTCGCTCCTCGAGTCGAGCTCGCTCCTCGAGTCGGGCTCCGAGTCCGCGAGTCGACTGATACTCCTCGCTGACTCTTCACGCAATTCCTCGAGTCGAGCTCGCTCCTCGAGTCCAGTTCGCTCCTCGAGTCGAGCTCACTCCCTCGAGTCCAGTTCGTTCCTCGAGTCGAGCTCCGAGTCCGCGAGTCGACTGATACTCCTCGTGCCGACTCTTCACGCAAGTCCTCGAGTCGAGCTCGCTCCTCGAGCAAGTTCGCTCCTCGAGTCGAGATCGCTCCTCGAGTCCAGTTCGCTCCTCGAGTCGAGCTCGCTCCTCGAGTCGAGCTCCGAGTCCACGAGTCGACTGATACTCCTCGCCGACTCTTCACGCAATGCCTCGGGTCGAGCTCCCTCCTCGAGTCCAGTTCGCTACTCGAGTGAGCTCTCTCCTCGGGTGAGCCCGCTCCTCGAGTCCAGTTCGCTCCTCGAGTCGAGCTCGCTCCTCGGGTCGAGCTCTCTCCTCGAGTCCAGTTCGCTCCTCGAGTAGAGCTCCGAGTCCGCGAGTCGACTGATACTCCTCACCGACTCTTCACGCAATTCCTCGGCTCGAACTCGCTCATCGAGTCCAGCTCGCTCCTCGAGTCTAGTTCGCTCCTCGAGTCGAGCTCGCTCCTCGAGTCGAGCCCCGAGTTCGCAAGTCGACTGATACTCCTCGCCGACTCTTCACGCAATTCCTCGAGTCGAGCTCGCTCCTCGAGTCCAATTCGCTCCTCGAATCCAGTTCGCTCATCGAGTCGAGCTCCGAGTCCGCGAGTCGACTGATACTCCTCGTGCCGACTTCACGCAAGTCCTCTAGTCGAGCTCGCTCCTCGAGCAAGTTCGCTCCTCGAGTCGAGATTGCTCCTCGAGTCCAGTTCGCTCCTCGAGTCGAGCTCGCTCCTCGAGTCGAGCTCCGAGTCCACGAGTCGACTGATACTCCTCGCCGACTCTTCACGCAATGCCTCGGGTCGAGCTCCCTCCTCGAGTCCAGTTCGCTAATCGACTCTAGCTCGCTCCTCGAGTCCAGTTTGCCCCTCGAGTCGAGCTCGCTCCTCGGGTGAGCTCGCTCCTCGAGTCCAGTTCGCTCCTCGAGTCGAGCTCGCTCCTCGAGTCCAGTTCGCTCCTCGAGTAGAGCTCCGAGTCCGCGAGTCGACTGATACTCCTCACCGACTCTTCACGCAATTCCTCGGCTCGAACTCGCTCATCGAGTCCAGCTCGCTCCTCGAGTCCAGTTCGCTCCTCGAGTCAAGCTCCGAGTCCGCGAGTCGAATGATACTCCTCGCCGACTCTTCACGCAATTCCTCGGGTCGAGCTCGCTCCTCGAGTCCAATTCGCTCCTCGAGTCCAGTTCGCTCCTCGAGTCGAGCTCCGAGTCCACGAGTCGACTGATACTCCTCGTGCCGACTTCACGCAAGTCCTCGAGTCGAGCTCGCTACTCGAGCCCAGTTCGGTCCTCGAATCGAGCTCGCTCCTCGGGTCGAGCTCGCTCCTCGAGTCCAGTTCGCTCCTCGAGTCGAGCTCGCTCCTCGGGTCGAGCTCGCTCCTCGAGTCCAGTTCGCTCCTCGAGTCCAATTCGCTCCTCGAGTCGAGCTCCTAGTCCGTTAGTCGACTAATACTCCCCGCAGACTCTTCACGCAATTCCTCGAGTCGAGCTCGCTCCTCGAGTCGAGCCCCGAGTTCGCGAGTCGACTGATACTCCTCGCCGACTCTTCACGCAATTCCTCGAGTCGAGCTCGCTCCTCGAGTCCAATTCGCTCCTCGAATCCAGTTCGCTCATCGAGTCGAGCTCCGAGTCCACGAGTCGACTGATACTCCTCGTGCCGACTTCACGCAAGTCCTCGAGTCGAGCTCGCTGCTCGAGCCCAGTTCGGTCCTCGAATCGAGCTCGCTCCTCGGGTCGAGCTCGCTCCTCGAGTCCAGTTCACTCCTCGAGTCGAGCTCGCTCCTCGGGTCGAGCTCGCTCCTCGAGTCCAGTTCGCTCCTCGAGTCCAATTCGCTCCTCGAGTCGAGCTCCGAGTCCGCGAGTCGACTGATACTCCTCGCCGACTCTTCACGCAAGTCCTCGAGTCGAGCTCGCTCCTCGAGTCCAGTTCTCTCCTCGAGTCGAGCTCGATCCTCGTGTCGAGCTCGCTCCTCGAGTCCAGTTTGTTCCTCGAGTCGAGCTCCGAGTCCGCGAGTCGACTGATACTCCTCGTGCCGACTCTTCACGCAATTCCTCGGGTCTAGCTCGCTCCTCGAGTCGAGCTCGCTCCTTGAGTCCAGTTCGCTCCTCGAGTCGAGCTCCGAGTCCGTTAGTCGACTAATACTCCCCGCAGACTCTTCACGCAATTCCTCGAGTCGAGCTCGCTCCTCGAGTCCAGCTCGCTCCTCGAGTTCAGTTCGCTCCCCGAGTCCAATTCGCTCCTCGAGTCGAGCTCCGAGTCCGCGAGTCGACTGATACTCCTCGCCGACTCTTAACGCAAGTCCTCGGTTCGAGCTCGCTCCTCAAGTCTAGTTCGCTCCTCGAGTCGAGCTCGCTCCTCGAGTCGAACCCCGAGTTCGCGAGTCGACTGATACTCCTCGCCGACTCTTCACGCAATTCCTCGAGTCGAGCTCCGAGTCCACGAGTCGACTGATACTCCTCGTGCCGACTTCACGCAAGTCCTCGAGTCGAGCTCGCTACTCGAGCCCAGTTCGGTCCTCGAATCGAGCTCGCTCCTCGTGTCGAGCTCGCTCCTCGAGTCCAGTTCGCTCCTCGAGTCGAGCTCGCTCCTCGGGTCGAGCTCGCTCCTCGAGTCCAGTTCGCTCCTCGAGTCCAATTCGCTCCTCGAGTCGAGCTCCGAGTCCGCGAGTCGACTGATACTCCTCGCCGACTCTTCACGCAAGTCCTCGAGTCGAGCTCCCTCCTCGAGTCCAGTTCGCTCCTCGAGTCGAGCTCGCTCCTCGTGTCGAGCTCGCTCCTCGAGTCCAGTTTGCTCCTCGAGTCCAGCTCCGAGTCCGCGAGTCGACTGATACTCCTCGTGCCGACTCTTCACGCAATTCCTCGGGTCGAGCTCGCTCCTCGAGTCGAGCTCGCTCCTTGAGTCCAGTTCGCTCCTCGAGTCGAGCTTGCTCCTCGAATCGAGCTCCGAGTCCGCTAGTCGACTGATACTCCTCGCCGACTCTTCACGCAATTCCTCGAGTCGAGCTCGCTCCTCGAGTCCAGCTCGCTCCTCGAGTTCAGTTCGCTCCCTGAGTCCAATTCGCTCCTCGAGTCGAGCTCCGACTCCGCGAGTCGACTGATACTCCTCGCCGACTCTTAACGCAAGTCCTCGATTCGAGCTCGCTCCTCGAGTCTAGTTCGCTCCTCGAGTCGAGCTCGCTCCTCGAGTCGAGCCCCGAGTTCGCGAGTCGACTGATACTCCTCGCCGACTCTTCACGCAATTCCTCGAGTGGAGCTCGCTCCTCGAGTCCAATTCGCTCCTCGAATCCAGTTCGCTCATCGAGTCGAGCTCCGAGTCCGCGAGTCGACTGATACTCCTCTTGCCGACTCTTCACGCAAGTCCTCGGGTCGAGCTCGCTCCTCGAGTCTAGTTCGCTCCTCTAGTCGAGCTCGCTCCTCGAGTCGGGCTCCGAGTCCGCGAGTCGACTGATACTCCTCGCTAACTCTTCACGCAATTCCTCGAGTCGAGCTCGCTCCTCGAGTCCAGTTCGCTCCTCGAGTCGAGCTCACTCCCTCGAGTCCAGTTCGTTCCTCGAGTCGAGCTCCGAGTCCGCGAGTCGACTGATACTCCTCGTGCCGACTCTTCACGCAAGTCCTCGAGTCGAGCTCGCTCCTCGAGCAAGTTCGCTCCTCGAGTCGAGATCGCTCCTCGAGTCCAGTTCGCTCCTCGAGTCGAGCTCGCTCCTCGAGTCGAGCTCCGAGTCCACGAGTCGACTGATACTCCTCGCCGACTCTTCACGCAATGCCTCGGGTCGAGCTCCCTCCTCGAGTCCAGTTCGCTACTCGAGTGAGCTCTCTCCTCGGGTGAGCCCGCTCCTCGAGTCCAGTTCGCTCCTCGAGTCGAGCTCGCTCCTCGGGTCGAGCTCTCTCCTCGAGTCCAGTTCGCTCCTCGAGTAGAGCTCCGAGTCCGCGAGTCGACTGATACTCCTCACCGACTCTTCACGCAATTCCTCGGCTCGAACTCGCTCATCGAGTCCAGCTCGCTCCTCGAGTCTAGTTCGCTCCTCGAGTCGAGCTCGCTCCTCCAGTCGAGCCCCGAGTTCGCAAGTCGACTGATACTCCTCGCCGACTCTTCACGCAATTCCTCGAGTCGAGCTCGCTCCTCGAGTCCAATTCGCTCCTCGAATCCAGTTCGCTCATCGAGTCGAGCTCCGAGTCCGCGAGTCGACTGATACTCATCGTGCCGACTTCACGTAAGTCCTCTAGTCGAGCTCGCTCCTCGAGTCTAGTTCGCTCCTCGAGTCCAGTTCGCTCCTCGAGTCGAGCTCCGAGTCCACGAGTCGACTGATACTCCTCGTGCCGACTCTTCACGCAAGTCCTCGAGTCGAGCTCGCTCCTCGAGTCCAGTTTGCTCCTCGAGTCGAGCTCGCTCCTCGGGTGAGCTCGCTCCTCGAGTCCAGTTCGCTCCTCGAGTCGAGCTCGCTCCTCGAGTCCAGTTCGCTCCTCGAGTAGAGCTCCGAGTCCGCGAGTCGACTGATACTCCTCACCGACTCTTCACGCAATTCCTCGGCTCGAACTCGCTCATCGAGTCCAGCTCGCTCCTCGAGTCCAGTTCGCTCCTCGAGTCAAGCTCCGAGTCCGCGAGTCGAATGATACTCCTCGCCGACTCTTCACGCAATTCCTCGGGTCGAGCTCGCTCCTCGAGTCCAATTCGCTCCTCGAGTCCAGTTCGCTCCTCGAGTCGAGCTCCGAGTCCACGAGTCGACTGATACTCCTCGTGCCGACTTCACGCAAGTCCTCGAGTCGAGCTCGCTACTCGAGCCCAGTTCGGTCCTCGAATCGAGCTCGCTCCTCGGGTCGAGCTCGCTCCTCGAGTCCAGTTCGCTCCTCGAGTCGAGCTCGCTCCTCGGGTCGAGCTCGCTCCTCGAGTCCAGTTCGCTCCTCGAGTCCAATTCGCTCCTCGAGTCGAGCTCCGAGTCCGTTAGTCGACTAATACTCCCCGCAGACTCTTCACGCAATTCCTCGAGTCGAGCTCGCTCCTCGAGTCCAGCTCGCTCCTCGAGTTCAGTTCGCTCCCCGAGTCCAATTCGCTCCTCGAGTCGAGCTCCGAGTCCGTGAGTCGACTGATACTCCTCGCCGACTCTTAACGCAAGTCCTCGATTCGAGCTCGCTCCTCGAGTCTAGTTCGCTCCTCGAGTCGAGCTCGTTCCTCGAGTCGAGCCCCGAGTTCGCGAGTCGACTGATACTCCTCGCCGACTCTTCACGCAATTCCTCGAGTCGAGCTCGCTCCTCGAGTCCAATTCGCTCCTCGAATCCAGTTCGCTCATCGAGTCGAGCTCCGAGTCCACGAGTCGACTGATACTCCTCGTGCCGACTTCACGCAAGTCCTCGAGTCGAGCTCGCTGCTCGAGCCCAGTTCGGTCCTCGAATCGAGCTCGCTCCTCGGGTCGAGCTCGCTCCTCGAGTCCAGTTCGCTCCTCGAGTCGAGCTCGCTCCTCGGGTCGAGCTCGCTCCTCGAGTCCAGTTCGCTCCTCGAGTCCAATTCGCTCCTCGAGTCGAGCTCCGAGTCCGCGAGTCGACTGATACTCCTCGCCGACTCTTCACGCAAGTCCTCGAGTCGAGCTCGCTCCTCGAGTCCAGTTCGCTCCTCGAGTCGAGCTCGATCCTCGTGTCGAGCTCGCTCCTCGAGTCCAGTTTGTTCCTCGAGTCGAGCTCCGAGTCCGCGAGTCGACTGATACTCCTCGTGCCGACTCTTCACGCAATTCCTCGGGTCGAGCTCGATCCTCGAGTCGAGCTCGCTCCTTGAGTCCAGTTCGCTCCTCGAGTCGAGCTCCGAGTCCGTTAGTCGACTAATACTCCCCGCAGACTCTTCACGCAATTCCTCGAGTCGAGCTCGCTCCTCGAGTCCAGCTCGCTCCTCGAGTTCAATTCGCTCCCCGAGTCCAATTCGCTCCTCGAGTCGAGCTCCGAGTCCGCGAGTCGACTGATACTCCTCGCCGACTCTTAACGCAAGTCCTCGATTCGAGCTCGCTCCTCAAGTCTAGTTCGCTCCTCGAGTCGAGCTCGCTCCTCGAGTCGAACCCCGAGTTCGCGAGTCGACTGATACTCCTCGCCGACTCTTCACGCAATTCCTCGAGTCGAGCTCCGAGTCCACGAGTCGACTGATACTCCTCGTGCCGACTTCACGCAAGTCCTCGAGTCGAGCTCGCTACTCGAGCCCAGTTCGGTCCTCGAATCGAGCTCGCTCCTCGGGTCGAGCTCGCTCCTCGAGTCCAGTTCGCTCCTCGAGTCCAATTCGCTCCTCGAGTCGAGCTCCGAGTCCGCGAGTCGACTGATACTCCTCGCCGACTCTTCACGCAAGTCCTCGAGTCGAGCTCCCTCCTCGAGTCCAGTTCGCTCCTCGAGTCGAGCTCGCTCCTCGTGTCGAGCTCGCTCCTCGAGTCCAGTTTGCTCCTCGAGTCCAGCTCCGAGTCCGCGAGTCGACTGATACTCCTCGTGCCGACTCTTCACGCAATTCCTCGGGTCGAGCTCGCTCCTCGAGTCGAGCTCGCTCCTTGAGTCCAGTTCGCTCCTCGAGTCGAGCTTGCTCCTCGAGTCGAGCTCCGAGTCCGCTAGTCGACTGATACTCCTCGCCGACTCTTCACGCAATTCCTCGAGTCGAGCTCGCTCCTCGAGTCCAGCTCGCTCCTCGAGTTCAGTTCGCTCCCTGAGTCCAATTCGCTCCTCGAGTCGAGCTCCGAGTCCGCGAGTCGACTGATACTCCTCGCCGACTCTTAACGCAAGTCCTCGATTCGAGCTCGCTCCTCGAGTCTAGTTCGCTCCTCGAGTCGAGCTCGCTCCTCGAGTCGAGCCCCGAGTTCGCGAGTCGACTGATACTCCTCGCCGACTCTTCACGCAATTCCTCGAGTGGAGCTCGCTCCTCGAGTCCAATTCGCTCCTCGAATCCAGTTCGCTCATCGAGTCGAGCTCCGAGTCCGCGAGTCGACTGATACTCCTCTTGCCGACTCTTCACGCAAGTCCTCGGGTCGAGCTCGCTCCTCGAGTCTAGTTCGCTCCTCTAGTCGAGCTCGCTCCTTGAGTCGGGCTCCGAGTCCGCGAGTCGACTGATACTCCGCGCTAACTCTTCACGCAATTCCTCGAGTCGAGCTCGCTCCTCGAGTCCAGTTCGCTCCTCGAGTCGAGCTCACTCCCTCGAGTCCAGTTCGTTCCTCGAGTCGAGCTCCGAGTCCGCGAGTCGACTGATACTCCTCGTGCCGACTCTTCACGCAAGTCCTCGAGTCGAGCTCGCTCCTCGAGCAAGTTCGCTCCTCGAGTTGAGATCGCTCCTCGAGTCCAGTTCGCTCCTCGAGTCGAGCTCGCTCCTCGAGTCGAGCTCCGAGTCCACGAGTCGACTGATACTCCTCGCCGACTCTTCACGCAATGCCTCGGGTCGAGCTCCCTCCTCGAGTCCAGTTCGCTACTCGAGTGAGCTCTCTCCTCGGGTGAGCTCGCTCCTCGAGTCAAGTTCGCTCCTCGAGTCGAGCTTGCTCCTCAGGTCGAGCTCTCTCCTCGAGTCCAGTTCGCTCCTCGAGTAGAGCTCCGAGTCCGCGAGTCGACTGATACTCCTCACTAACTCTTCACGCAATTCCTCGGCTCGAACTCGCTCATCGAGTCCAGCTCGCTCTTTGAGTCTAGTTCGCTCCTCGAGTCGAGCTCGCTCCTCGAGTCGAGCCCCGAGTTCGCAAGTCGACTGATACTCCTCGCCGACTCTTCACGCAATTCCTCGAGTCGAGCTCGCTCCTCGAGTCCAATTCGCTCCTCGAATCCAGTTCGCTCATCGAGTCGAGCTCCGAGTCCGCGAGTCGACTGATACTCATCGTGCCGACTTCACGCAAGTCCTCGAGTCGAGCTCGCTCCTCCAGTCTAGTTCGCTCCTCGAGTCCAGTTCGCTCCTCGAGTCGAGCTCCGAGTCCGCGAGTCGACTGATACTCCTCGTGCCGACTCTTCACGCAAGTCCTCGAGTCGAGCTCGCTCCTCGAACAAGTTCGCTCCTCGAGTCGAGATTGCTCCTCGAGTCCAGTTCGCTCCTCGAGTCGAGCTCCGAGTCCACGAGTCGACTGATACTCCTCGCCGACTCTTCACGCAATGCCTCGGGTCGAGCTCCCTCCTCGAGTCCAGTTCGCTACTCGAGTCTACCTTGCTCCTCGAGTCCAGTTTGCCCCTCGAGTCGAGCTCGCTCCT
The DNA here is from genome assembly GCF_054948205.1 of Urtica dioica subsp. dioica. Classification (NCBI taxonomy): domain Eukaryota; kingdom Viridiplantae; phylum Streptophyta; class Magnoliopsida; order Rosales; family Urticaceae; genus Urtica; species Urtica dioica. The sequence continues at coordinate 9,149,096 of NC_142765.1, read as the reverse complement.
CGGGTGAGCTCGCTCCTCGAGTCCAGTTCGCTCCTCGAGTCGAGCTCGCTCCACGAGTCTAGTTCGCTCCTCGAGTAGAGCTCCGAGTCCGCGAGTCGACTGATACTCCTCACCGACTCTTCACGCAATTCCTCGGCTCGAACTCGCTCATCGAGTCCAGCTCGCTCCTCGAGTCCAGTTCGCTCCTCGAGTCAAGCTCCGAATCCTCGAGTCCAGTTCGCTCCTCGAGTCGAGTTCGCTCCTTGGGTCGAGCTCGCTCCTCGAGTCCATTTCGCTCCTCGAGTCGAGCTCCAAGTCCGCGAGTCGACTGATACTCCTCTTGCCGACTCTTCACGCAAGTCCTCGGGTCGAGCTCGCTCCTCGAGTCTAGTTCGCTCCTCGAGTCGAGCTCGCTCCTCGAGTCGGGCTCCGAGTCCGCGAGTCGACTGATACTCCTCGCTGACTCTTCACGCAATTCCTCGAGTCGAGCTCGCTCCTCGAGTCCAGTTCGCTCCTCGAGTCGAGCTCACTCCCTCGAGTCCAGTTCGTTCCTCGAGTCGAGCTCCGAGTCCGCGAGTCGACTGATACTCCTCGTGCCGACTCTTCACGCAAGTCCTCGAGTCGAGCTCGCTCCTCGAGCAAGTTCGCTCCTCGAGTCGAGATCGCTCCTCGAGTCCAGTTCGCTCCTCGAGTCGAGCTCGCTCCTCGAGTCGAGCTCCGAGTCCACGAGTCGACTGATACTCCTCGCCGACTCTTCACGCAATGCCTCGGGTCGAGCTCCCTCCTCGAGTCCAGTTCGCTACTCGAGTGAGCTCTCTCCTCGGGTGAGCCCGCTCCTCGAGTCCAGTTCCCTCCTCGAGTCGAGCTCGCTCCTCGGGTCGAGCTCTCTCCTCGAGTCCAGTTCGCTCCTCGAGTAGAGCTCCGAGTCCGCGAGTCGACTGATACTCCTCACCGACTCTTCACGCAATTCCTCGGCTCGAACTCGCTCATCGAGTCCAGCTCGCTCCTCGAGTCTAGTTCGCTCCTCGAGTCGAGCTCGCTCCTCGAGTCGAGCCCCGAGTTCGCAAGTCGACTGATACTCCTCGCCGACTCTTCACGCAATTCCTCGAGTCGAGCTCGCTCCTCGAGTCCAATTCGCTCCTCGAATCCAGTTCGCTCATCGAGTCGAGCTCCGAGTCCGCGAGTCGACTGATACTCCTCGCCGACTCTTCACGCAAGTCCTCGAGTCTAGCTCGCTCCTCGAGTCCAGTTCGCTCCTCGAGTCGAGCTCGATCCTCGTGTCGAGCTCGCTCCTCGAGTCCAGTTTGTTCCTCGAGTCGAGTTCCGAGTCCGCGAGTCGACTGATACTCCTCGTGCCGACTCTTCACGCAATTCCTCGGGTCGAGCTCGCTCCTCGAGTCGAGCTCGCTCCTTGAGTCCAGTTCGCTCCTCGAGTCGAGCTCCGAGTCCGTTAGTCGACTAATACTCCCCGCAGACTCTTCACGCAATTCCTCGAGTCGAGCTCGCTCCTCGAGTCCAGCTCGCTCCTCGAGTTCAGTTCGCTCCCCGAGTCCAATTCGCTCCTCGAGTCGAGCTCCGAGTCCGCGAGTCGACTGATACTCCTCGCCGACTCTTAACGCAAGTCCTCGATTCGAGCTCGCTCCTCAAGTCTAGTTCGCTCCTCGAGTCGAGCTCGCTCCTCGAGTCGAACCCCGAGTTCGCGAGTCGACTGATACTCCTCGCCGACTCTTCACGCAATTCCTCGAGTCGAGCTCCGAGTCCACGAGTCGACTGATACTCCTCGTGCCGACTTCACGCAAGTCCTCGAGTCGAGCTCGCTACTCGAGCCCAGTTCGGTCCTCGAATCGAGCTCGCTCCTCGGGTCGAGCTCGCTCCTCGAGTCCAGTTCGCTCCTCGAGTCGAGCTCGCTCCTCGGGTCGAGCTTGCTCCTCGAGTCCAGTTCGCTCCTCGAGTCCAATTCGCTCCTCGAGTCGAGCTCCGAGTCCGCGAGTCGACTGATACTCCTCGCCGACTCTTCACGCAAGTCCTCGAGTCGAGCTCCCTCCTCGAGTCCAGTTCGCTCCTCGAGTCGAGCTCGCTCCTCGTGTCGAGCTCGCTCCTCGAGTCCAGTTTGCTCCTCGAGTCCAGCTCCGAGTCCGCGAGTCGACTGATACTCCTCGTGCCGACTCTTCACGCAATTCCTCGGGTCGAGCTCGCTCCTCGAGTCGAGCTCGCTCCTTGAGTCCAGTTCGCTCCTCGAGTCGAGCTTGCTCCTCGAGTCGAGCTCCGAGTCCGCTAGTCGACTGATACTCCTCGCCGACTCTTCACGCAATTCCTCGAGTCGAGCTCGCTCCTCGAGTCCAGCTCGCTCCTCGAGTTCAGTTCGCTCCCTGAGTCCAATTCGCTCCTCGAGTCGAGCTCCGAGTCCGCGAGTCGACTGATACTCCTCGCCGACTCTTAACGCAAGTCCTCGATTCGAGCTCGCTCCTCGAGTCTAGTTCGCTCCTCGAGTCGAGCTCGCTCCTCGAGTCGAGCCCCGAGTTCGCGAGTCGACTGATACTCCTCGCCGACTCTTCACGCAATTCCTCGAGTGGAGCTCGCTCCTCGAGTCCAATTCGCTCCTCGAATCCAGTTCGCTCATCGAGTCGAGCTCCGAGTCCGCGAGTCGACTGATACTCCTCTTGCCGACTCTTCACGCAAGTCCTCGGGTCGAGCTCGCTCCTCGAGTCTAGTTCGCTCCTCTAGTCGAGCTCGCTCCTTGAGTCGGGCTCCGAGTCCGCGAGTCGACTGATACTCCGCGCTAACTCTTCACGCAATTCCTCGAGTCGAGCTCGCTCCTCGAGTCCAGTTCGCTCCTCGAGTCGAGCTCACTCCCTCGAGTCCAGTTCGTTCCTCGAGTCGAGCTCCGAGTCCGCGAGTCGACTGATACTCCTCGTGCCGACTCTTCACGCAAGTCCTCGAGTCGAGCTCGCTCCTCGAGCAAGTTCGCTCCTCGAGTTGAGATCGCTCCTCGAGTCCAGTTCGCTCCTCGAGTCGAGCTCGCTCCTCGAGTCGAGCTCCGAGTCCACGAGTCGACTGATACTCCTCGCCGACTCTTCACGCAATGCCTCGGGTCGAGCTCCCTCCTCGAGACCAGTTCGCTACTCGAGTGAGCTCTCTCCTCGGGTGAGCTCGCTCCTCGAGTCTAGTTCGCTCCTCGAGTCGAGCTCGCTCCTCGAGTCTAGTTCGCTCCTCGAGTAGAGCTCCGAGTCCGCGAGTCGACTGATACTCCTCACCGACTCTTCACGCAATTCCTCGGCTCGAACTCGCTCATCGAGTCCAGCTCGCTCCTCGAGTCCAGTTCGCTCCTCGAGTCAAGCTCCGAGTCCGCGAGTCGAATGATACTCCTCGCCGACTCTTCACGCAATTCCTCGGGTCGAGCTCGCTCTTCGAGTCCAATTCGTTCCTCGAGTCCAGTTCGCTCCTCGAGTCGAGCTCCGAGTCCACGAGTCGACTGATACTCCTCGTGCCGACTTCACGCAAGTCCTCGAGTCGAGCTCGCTACTCGAGCCCAGTTCGGTCCTCGAATCGAGCTCGCTCCTCGGGTCGAGCTCGCTCCTCGAGTCCAGTTCGCTCCTTGAGTCGAGCTCGCTCCTCGGGTCGAGCTCGCTCCTCGAGTCCAGTTCGCTCCTCGAGTCCAATTCGCTCCTCGAGTCGAGCTCCGAGTCCGCGAGTCGACTGATACTCCTCGCCGACTCTTCACGCAAGTCCTCGAGACTAGCTCGCTCCTCGAGTCGAGCCCCGAGTCTGCGAGTCGACTGATACTCCTCGCCGACTCTTCATGCAATTCCTCGAGTCGAGTTCGCTCCTCGAGTCCAATTCGCTCCTCGAGTCCAGTTCGCTCCTCGAGTCGAGCTGCGAGTCCACGAGTCGACTGATACTCCTCGTGCCGACTTCAGGCAAGTCCTCGAGTCGAGCTTGCTACTCTAGCCCAATTCGGTCCTCGAATCGAGCTCGCTCCTCGGGTCGAGCTCGCTCCTCGAGTCCAGTTCGCTCCTCGAGTCGAGCTCGCTCCTCGGGTCGAGCTCGCTCCTCGGGTCCAGTTCGCTCCTCGAGTCCAATTCGCTCCTCGAGTCGAGCTCCGAGTCCGCGAGTCGACTGATACTCCTCGCCGACTCTTCACGCAAGTCCTCTAGTCGAGCTCGCTCCTCGAGTCCAGTTCGCTCCTCGAGTCGAGCTCGCTCCTCGTGTCGAGCTCGCTCCTCGAGTCCAGTTCGCTCCTCGAGTCGAGCTCCGAGTCCGTGAGTCGACTGATACTCCTCGTGCCGACTCGTCACGCAATTACTCGGGTCGAGCTCGCTCCTCGAGTCCAGTTCGCTCCTCGAGTCGAGCTCGCTCCTTGAGTCCAGTTCGCTCCTCGAGTCGAGCTTGCTCTTCAAGTCGAGCTCTGAGTCCGCAAGTCGACTGATACTCCTCGCCGACTCTTCACGCAATTCCTCGAGTCGAGCTCGCTCCTCGAGTCCAGGTCGCTCCTCGAGTCGAGCTCCGAGTCCGTTAGTCGACTAATACTCCCCGCAGACTCTTCACGCAATTCCTCGAGTCGAGCTCGCTCCTCGAGTCCAGCTCGCTCCTCGAGTTCAGTTCGCTCCCCGAGTCCAATTCGCTCCTCGAGTCGAGCTCCGAGTCAGCGAGTCGACTGATACTCCTCGCCGACTCTTCACGCAAGTCCTCGATTCGAGCTCGCTCCTCGAGTCCAGTTCGCTCCTCGAGTCGAGCTCGCTCCTCGGGTCGAGCTCGCTCCTCGAGTCCAGTTCGCTCCTCGAGTAGAGCTCCGAGTCCGCGAGTCGACTGATACTCCTCACCGACTCTTCACGTAATTCCTCGGGTCGAGCTCGCTCCTCGAGTCCAGTTCGCTCCTCGAGTCGAGCTCCGAGTCCACGAGTCGACTTATACTCCTCGTGCCGACTTGACGCAAGTCCTCGAATCGAGCTCGCTACTCGAGCCCAGTTCGGTCCTCGAATCGAGCTCGCTCCTCGGGTCGAGCTCGCTCCTCGAGTCCAGTTCGCTCCTCGAGTCGAGCTCGCTCCTCGGGTCGAGCTCGCTCCTCGAGTCCAGTTCGCTCCTCCAGTCAAATTCGCTCCTCGAGTCGAGCTCCGAGTCCGCGAGTCGACTGATACTCCTCGCCGACTCTTCACGCAAGTCCTCGAGACTAGCTCGCTCCTCGAGTCGAGCCTCAAGTCCGCGAGTCGACTGATACTCCTCGCCGACTCTTCACGCAATTCCTCGAGTCGAGTTCGCTCCTCGAGTCAGATTCGCTCCTCGAGTCCAGTTCGCTCCTCGAGTCGAGCTCCGAGTCCACGAGTCGACTAATACTCCTCGTCCCGACTTCACGCAAGTCCTCGAGTCGAGCTCGCTACTCGAGCCCAGTTCGGTCCTCGAATCGAGCTCGCTCCTCGGGTCGAGCTCGCTCCTCGAGTCCAGTTCGCTCCTCGAGTCCAATTCGCTCCTCGAGTCGAGCTCCGAGTCCGCGAGTCGACTGATACTCCTCGCCGACTCTTCACGCAAGTCCTCGAGTCGAGCTCGCTCCTCGAGTCTAGTTCGCTCCTCGAGTCGAGCTCGCTCCTCGAGTCGAGCCCCGAGTTCGCGAGTCGACTGATACTCCTCGCCGACTCTTCACGCAATTCCTCGAGTCGAGCTCGCTCCTCGAGTCCAATTCGCTCCTCGAATCCAGTTCGCTCCTCGAGTCGAGCTCCGAGTCCGCGAGTCAACTGATACTCATCGTGCCGACTTCACGCAAGTCCTCGAGTCGAGCTCGCTCCTCGAGTCCAGTTCGCTCCTCGAGTCGAGCTCGCTCCTCGGGTCGAGCTCGCTCCTCGAGTCCAGTTCGCTCCTCGAGTAGAGCTCCGAGTCCGCGAGTCGACTGATACTCCTCACCGACTCTTCACGCAATTCCTCGGCTCGAACTCGCTCATCGAGTCCAGCTCGCTCCTCGAGTCCAGTTCGCTCCTCGAGTCAAGCTCCGAGTCCGCGAATCGAATGATACTCCTCGCCGACTATTCACGCAATTCCTCGGGTCGAGCTCGCTCCTCGAGTCCAGTTCGCTCCTCGAGTCGAGCTCCGAGTCCACGAGTCGACTTATACTCCTCGTGCCGACTTGACGCAAGTCCTCGAATCGAGCTCGCTACTCGAGCCCAGTTCGGTCCTCGAATCGAGCTCGCTCCTCGGGTCGAGCTCGCTCCTCGAGTCCAGTTCGCTCCTCGAGTCGAGCTCGCTCCTCGGGTCGAGCTCGCTCCTCGAGTCCAGTTCGCTCCTCCAGTCAAATTCGCTCCTCGAGTCGAGCTCCGAGTCCGCGAGTCGACTGATACTCCTCGCCGACTCTTCACGCAAGTCCTCGAGACTAGCTCGCTCCTCGAGTCGAGCCCCGAGTCTGCGAGTCGACTGATACTCCTCGCCGACTCTTCATGCAATTCCTCGAGTCGAGTTCGCTCCTCGAGTCCAATTCGCTCCTCGAGTCCAGTTCGCTCCTCGAGTCGAGCTGCGAGTCCACGAGTCGACTGATACTCCTCGTGCCGACTTCAGGCAAGTCCTCGAGTCGAGCTTGCTACTCTAGCCCAATTCGGTCCTCGAATCGAGCTCGCTCCTCGGGTCGAGCTCGCTCCTCGAGTCCAGTTCGCTCCTCGAGTCGAGCTCGCTCCTCGGGTCGAGCTCGCTCCTCGGGTCCAGTTCGCTCCTCGAGTCCAATTCGCTCCTCGAGTCGAGCTCCGAGTCCGCGAGTCGACTGATACTCCTCGCCGACTCTTCATGCAAGTCCTCTAGTCGAGCTCGCTCCTCGAGTCCAGTTCGCTCCTCGAGTCGAGCTCGCTCCTCGTGTCGAGCTCGCTCCTCGAGTCCAGTTCGCTCCTCGAGTCGAGCTCCGAGTCCGCGAGTCGACTGATACTCCTCGTGCCGACTCGTCACGCAATTACTCGGGTCGAGCTCGCTCCTCGAGTCCAGTTCGCTCCTCGAGTCGAGCTCGCTCCTTGAGTCCAGTTCGCTCCTCGAGTCGAGCTTGCTCTTCAAGTCGAGCTCTGAGTCCGCAAGTCGACTGATACTCCTCGCCGACTCTTCACGCAATTCCTCGAGTCGAGCTCGCTCCTCGAGTCCAGGTCGCTCCTCGAGTCGAGCTCGCTCCTCGAGTCGAGCCCCGAGTTCGCGAGTCGACTGATACTCCTCGCCGACTCTTCACGCAATTCCTCGAGTCGAGCTCGCTCCTCGAGTCCAATTCGCTCCTCGAATCCAGTTCGCTCCTCGAGTCGAGCTCCGAGTCCGCGAGTCGACTGATACTCATCGTGCCGACTTCACGCAAGTCCTCGAGTCGAGCTCGCTCCTCGAGTCCAGTTCGCTCCTCGAGTCGAGCTCGCTCCTCGGGTCGAGCTCGCTCCTCGAGTCCAGTTCGCTCCTCGAGTAGAGCTCCGAGTCCGCGAGTCGACTGATACTCCTCACCGACTCTTCACGCAATTCCTCGGCTTGAACTCGCTCATCGAGTCCAGCTCGCTCCTCGAGTCCAGTTCGCTCCTCTAGTCAAGCTCCGAGTCCGCGAATCGAATGATACTCCTCGCCGACTATTCACGCAATTCCTCGGGTCGAGCTCGCTCCTCGAGTCCAGTTCGCTCCTCGAGTCGAGCTCCGAGTCCACGAGTCGACTTATACTCCTCGTGCCGACTTGACGCAAGTCCTCGAATCGAGCTCGCTACTCGAGCCCAGTTCGGTCCTCGAATCGAGCTCGCTCCTCGGGTCGAGCTCGCTCCTCGAGTCCAGTTCGCTCCTCGAGTCGAGCTCGCTCCTCGGGTCGAGCTCGCTCCTCGAGTCCAGTTCGCTCCTCCAGTCAAATTCGCTCCTCGAGTCGAGCTCCGAGTCCGCGAGTCGACTGATACTCCTCGCCGACTCTTCACGCAAGTCCTCGAGACTAGCTCGCTCCTCGAGTCGAGCCTCAAGTCCGCGAGTCGACTGATACTCCTCGCCGACTCTTCACGCAATTCCTCGAGTCGAGTTCGCTCCTCGAGTCAGATTCGCTCCTCGAGTCCAGTTCGCTCCTCGAGTCGAGCTCCGAGTCCACGAGTCGACTAATACTCCTCGTGCCGACTTCACGCAAGTCCTCGAGTCGAGCTCGCTACTCGAGCCCAGTTCGGTCCTCGAATCGAGCTCGCTCCTCGGGTCGAGCTCGCTCCTCGAGTCCAGTTCGCTCCTCGAGTCCAATTCGCTCCTCGAGTCGAGCTCCGAGTCCGCGAGTCGACTGATACTCCTCGCCGACTCTTCACGCAAGTCCTCGATTCGAGCTCGCTCCTCGAGTCTAGTTCGCTCCTCGAGTCGAGCTCGCTCCTCGAGTCGAGCCCCGAGTTCGCGAGTCGACTGATACTCCTCGCCGACTCTTCACGCAATTCCTCGAGTCGAGCTCGCTCCTCGAGTCCAATTCGCTCCTCGAATCCAGTTCGCTCCTCGAGTCGAGCTCCGAGTCCGCGAGTCGACTGATACTCATCGTGCCGACTACACGCAAGTCCTCGAGTCGAGCTCGCTCCTCGAGTCCAGTTCGCTCCTCGAGTTGAGCTCGCTCCTCGGGTCGAGCTCGCTCCTCGAGTCCAGTTCGCTCCTCGAGTAGAGCTCCGAGTCCGCGAGTCGACTGATACTCCTCACCGACTCTTCACGCAATTCCTCGGCTCGAACTCGCTCATCGAGTCCAGCTCGCTCCTCGAGTCCAGTTCGCTCCTCGAGTCAAGCTCCGAGTCCGCGAGTCGAATGATACTCCTCGCCGACTATTCACGCAATTCCTCGGGTCGAGCTCGCTCCTCGAGTCCAGTTCGCTCCTCGAGTCGAGCTCCGAGTCCACGAGTCGACTTATACTCCTCGTGCCGACTTCACGCAAGTCCTCGAATCGAGCTCGCTACTCGAGCCCAGTTCGGTCCTCGAATCGAGCTCGCTCCTCGGGTCGAGCTCGCTCCTCGAGTCCAGTTCGCTCCTCGAGTCGAGCTCGCTCCTCGGGTCGAGCTCGCTCCTCGAGTCCAGTTCGCTCCTCCAGTCAAATTCGCTCCTCGAGTCGAGCTCCGAGTCCGCGAGTCGACTGATACTCCTCGCCGACTCTTCACGCAAGTCCTCGAGACTAGCTCGCTCCTCGAGTCGAGCCTCAAGTCCGCGAGTCGAGTGATACTCCTCGCCGACTCTTCACGCAATTCCTCGAGTCGAGTTCGCTCCTCGAGTCAGATTCGCTCCTCGAGTCCAGTTCGCTCCTCGAGCCGAGCTCCGAGTCCACGAGTCGACTAATACTCCTCGTGCCGACTTCACGCAAGTCCTCGAGTCGAGCTCGCTACTCGAGCCCAGTTCGGTCCTCGAATCGAGCTCGCTCCTCGGGTCGAGCTCGCTCCTCGAGTCCAGTTCGCTCCTCGAGTCCAATTCGCTCCTCGAGTCGAGCTCCGAGTCCGCGAGTCGACTGATACTCCTCGCCGACTCTTCACGCAAGTCCTCGAGTCGAGCTCGCTCCTCGAGTCCAGTTCGCTCCTCGAGTCGAGCTCGCTCCTCGTGTCGAGCTCGCTCCTCGAGTCCAGTTCGCTCCTCGAGTCGAGCTCCGAGTCCGGGAGTCGACTGATACGCCTCGTGCCGACTCTTCACGCAATTCCTCGGGTCGAGCTCGCTCCTCGAGTCGAGCTCGCTCCTTGAGTCCAGTTCGCTCCTCGAGTCGAGCTTGCTCCTCGAGTCGAGCTCCGAGTCCGCAAGTCGGCTGATACTGCTCGCCGACTCTTCACGCAATTCCTCGAGTCGAGCTCGCTCCTCGAGTCCAGTTCGCTCCTCGAGTCGAGCTCCGAGTCCGTTAGTCGACTAATACTCCCCGCAGACTCTTCACGCAATTCCTCGAGTCGAGCTCGCTCCTCGAGTCCAGCTCGCTCCTCGAGTTCAGTTCGCTCCCCGAGTCCAATTCGCTCCTCGAGTCGAGCTCCGAGTCCGCGAGTCGACTGATACTCCTCGCCGACTCTTAACGCAAGTCCTCGATTCGAGCTCGCTCCTCGAGTCTAGTTCGCTCCTCGAGTCGAGCTCGCTCCTCGAGTCGAGCCCCGAGTTCGCGAGTCGACTGATACTCCTCGCCGACTCTTCACGCAATTCCTCGAGTCGAGCTCGCTCCTCGAGTCCAATTCGCTCCTCGAATCCAGTTCGCTCATCGAGTCGAGCTCCGAGTCCGCGAGTCGACTGATACTCATCGTGCCGACTTCACGCAAGTCCTCGAGTCGAGCTCGCTCCTCGAGTCCAGTTCGCTCCTCGAGTAGAGCTCCGAGTCCGCGAGTCGACTGATACTCCTCACCGACTCTTCACGCAATTCCTCGGCTCGAACTCGCTCATCGAGTCCAGCTCGCTCCTCGAGTCCAGTTCGCTCCTCGAGTCAAGCTCCGAGTCCGCGAGTCGAATGATAATCCTCGCAGACTCTTCACGCAATTCCTCGGGTCGAGCTCGCTCCTCGAGTCCAATTCGCTCCTCGAGTCCAGTTCGCTCCTCGAGTCGAGCTCCGAGTCCACGAGTCGACTGATACTCCTCGTGCCGACTTCACGCAAGTCCTCGAGTCGAGCTCGCTACTCGAGCCCAGTTCGGTCCTCTAATCGAGCTCGCTCCTCGGGTCGAGCTCGCTCCTCGAGTCCAGTTCGCTCCTCGAGTCGAGCTCCCTCCTCGGGTCGAGCTCGCTCCTCGAGTACAGTTCGCTCCTCGAGTCAAATTCGCTCCTCGAGTCGAGCGCCGAGTCCGCGAGTCGACTGCTACTCCTCGCCGACTCTTCACGCAAGTCCTCGAGACTAGCTCGCTCCTCGAGTCGAGCCCCAAGTCCGCGAGTCGACTGATACTCCTCACCGACTCTTCACGCAATTCCTCGAGTCGAGCTCGCTCCTCGAGTCCAGCTCGCTCCTCGAGTTCAGTTCGCTCCCCGAGTCCAATTCGCTCCTCGAGTCGAGCTCCGAGTCCGCGAGTCGACTGATACTCCTCGCCGACTCTTAACGCAAGTCCTCGATTCGAGCTCGCTCCTCGAGTCTAGTTCGCTCCTCGAGTCGAGCTCGCTCCTCGAGTCGATCCCCGAGTTCGCGAGTCGACTGATACTCCTCGCCGACTCTTCACGCAATTCCTCGAGTCGAGCTCGCTCCTCGAGTGCAATTCGCTCCTCGAATCCAGTTCGCTCATCGAGTCGAGCTCCGAGTCCGCGAGTCGACTGATACTCATCGTGCCGACTTCACGCAAGTCCTCGAGTCGAGCTCGCTCCTCGAGTCTAGTTCGCTCCTCGAGTCCAGTTCGCTCCTCGAGTCGAGCTCACTCCCTCGAGTCCAGTTCGTTCCTCGAGTCGAGCTCCGAGTCCGCGAGTCGACTGATACTCCTCGCCGACTATTCACGCAATTCCTCGGGTCGAGCTCGCTCCTCGAGTCCAGTTCGCTCCTCGAGTCGAGCTCCGAGTCCACGAGTCGACTTATACTCCTCGTGCCGACTTCACGCAAGTCCTCGAATCGAGCTCGCTACTCGAGCCCAGTTCGGTCCTCGAATCGAGCTCGCTCCTCGGGTCGAGCTCGCTCCTCGAGTCCAGTTCGCTCCTCGAGTCGAGCTCGCTCCTCGGGTCGAGCTCGCTCCTCGAGTCCAGTTCGCTCCTCCAGTCAAATTCGCTCCTCGAGTCGAGCTCCGAGTCCGCGAGTCGACTGATACTCCTCGCCGACTCTTCACGCAAGTCCTCGAGACTAGCTCGCTCCTCGAGTCGAGCCTCAAGTCCGCGAGTCGAGTGATACTCCTCGCCGACTCTTCACGCAATTCCTCGAGTCGAGTTCGCTCCTCGAGTCAGATTCGCTCCTCGAGTCCAGTTCGCTCCTCGAGCCGAGCTCCGAGTCCACGAGTCGACTAATACTCCTCGTGCCGACTTCACGCAAGTCCTCGAGTCGAGCTCGCTACTCGAGCCCAGTTCGGTCCTCGAATCGAGCTCGCTCCTCGGGTCGAGCTCGCTCCTCGAGTCCAGTTTGCTCCTCGAGTCCAATTCGCTCCTCGAGTCGAGCTCCGAGTCCGCGAGTCGACTGATACTCCTCGCCGACTCTTCACGCAAGTCCTCGAGTCGAGCTCGCTCCTCGAGTCCAGTTCGCTCCTCGAGTCGAGCTCGCTCCTCGTGTCGAGCTCGCTCCTCGAGTCCAGTTCGCTCCTCGAGTCGAGCTCCGAGTCCGGGAGTCGACTGATACGCCTCGTGCCGACTCTTCACGCAATTCCTCGGGTCGAGCTCGCTCCTCGAGTCGAGCTCGCTCCTTGAGTCCAGTTCGCTCCTCGAGTCGAGCTTGCTCCTCGAGTCGAGCTCCGAGTCCGCAAGTCGGCTGATACTGCTCGCCGACTCTTCACGCAATTCCTCGAGTCGAGCTCGCTCCTCGAGTCCAGTTCGCTCCTCGAGTCGAGCTCCGAGTCCGTTAGTCGACTAATACTCCCCGCAGACTCTTCACGCAATTCCTCGAGTCGAGCTCGCTCCTCGAGTCCAGCTCGCTCCTCGAGTTCAGTTCGCTCCCCGAGTCCAATTCGCTCCTCGAGTCGAGCTCCGAGTCCGCGAGTCGACTGATACTCCTCGCCGACTCTTAACGCAAGTCCTCGATTCGAGCTCGCTCCTCGAGTCTAGTTCGCTCCTCGAGTCGAGCTCGCTCCTCGAGTCGAGCCCCGAGTTCGCGAGTCGACTGATACTCCTCGCCGACTCTTCACGCAATTCCTCGAGTCGAGCTCGCTCCTCGAGTCCAATTCGCTCCTCGAATCCAGTTCGCTCATCGAGTCGAGCTCCGAGTCCGCGAGTCAACTGATACTCATCGTGCCGACTTCACGCAAGTCCTCGAGTCGAGCTCGCTCCTCGAGTCCAGTTCGCTCCTCGAGTAGAGCTCCGAGTCCGCGAGTCGACTGATACTCCTCACCGACTCTTCACGCAATTCCTCGGCTCGAACTCGCTCATCGAGTCCAGCTCGCTCCTCGAGTCCAGTTCGCTCCTCGAGTCAAGCTCCGAGTCCGCGAGTCGAATGATAATCCTCGCAGACTCTTCACGCAATTCCTCGGGTCGAGCTCGCTCCTCGAGTCCAATTCGCTCCTCGAGTCCAGTTCGCTCCTCGAGTCGAGCTCCGAGTCCACGAGTCGACTGATACTCCTCGTGCCGACTTCACGCAAGTCCTCGAGTCTAGCTCGCTACTCGAGCCCAGTTCGGTCCTCTAATCGAGCTCGCTCCTCGGGTCGAGCTCGCTCCTCGAGTCCAGTTCGCTCCTCGAGTCGAGCTCCCTCCTCGGGTCGAGCTCGCTCCTCGAGTACAGTTCGCTCCTCGAGTCAAATTCGCTCCTCGAGTCGAGCGCCGAGTCCGCGAGTCGACTGCTACTCCTCGCCGACTCTTCACGCAAGTCCTCGAGACTAGCTCGCTCCTCGAGTCGAGCCCCAAGTCCGCGAGTCGACTGATACTCCTCACCGACTCTTCACGCAATTCCTCGAGTCGAGCTCGCTCCTCGAGTCCAGCTCGCTCCTCGAGTTCAGTTCGCTCCCCGAGTCCAATTCGCTCCTCGAGTCGAGCTCCGAGTCCGCGAGTCGACTGATACTCCTCGCCGACTCTTAACGCAAGTCCTCGATTCGAGCTCGCTCCTCGAGTCTAGTTCGCTCCTCGAGTCGAGCTCGCTCCTCGAGTCGATCCCCGAGTTCGCGAGTCGACTGATACTCCTCGCCGACTCTTCACGCAATTCCTCGAGTCGAGCTCGCTCCTCGAGTGCAATTCGCTCCTCGAATCCAGTTCGCTCATCGAGTCGAGCTCCGAGTCCGCGAGTCGACTGATACTCATCGTGCCGACTTCACGCAAGTCCTCGAGTCGAGCTCGCTCCTCGAGTCTAGTTCGCTCCTCGAGTCCAGTTCGCTCCTCGAGTCGAGCTCACTCCCTCGAGTCCAGTTCGATCCTCGAGTCGAGCTCCGAGTCCGCGAGTCGACTGATACTCCTCGTGCCGACTCTTCACGCAAGTCCTCGAGTCGAGCACGCCCCTCGAGCAAGTTCGCTCCTCGAGTCGAGATCGCTCCTCGAGTCCAGTTCGCTCCTCGAGTCCAATTCGCTCCTCGAGTCAAGCTCCGAGTCCTCGTGCCGACTTCACGCAAGTCCTCGAGTCGAGCTCGCTACTCGAGCCCAGTTCGGTCCTCGAATCGAGCTCGCTCCTCGGGTCGAGCTCGCTCCTCGAGCCCAGTTCGCTCCTCGAGTCGAGCTCGCTCCTCGGGTCGAGCTCGCTCCTCGAGTCCAGTTCGCTCCTCGAGTCCAATTCGCTCCTCGAGTCGAGCTCCGAGTCCGCGAGTCGACTGATACTCCTCGCCAACTCTTCACGCAAGTCCTCGAGTCGAGCTCGCTCCTCGAGTCCAGTTCGCTCCTCGAGTCGAGCTCGCTCCTCGTGTCGAGCTCGCTCCTCGAGTCCAGTTCGCTCCTCGAGTCGAGCTCCGAGTCCGGGAGTCGACTGATACTCCTCGTGCCGACTCTTCACGCAATTCCTCGGGTCGAGCTCGCTCCTCGAGTCGAGCTCGCTCCTTGAGTCCAGTTCGCTCCTCGAGTCGAGCTTGCTCCTCGAGTCGAGCTCCGAGTCCGCAAGTCGGCTGATACTCCTCGCCGACTCTTCACGCAATTCCTCGAGTCGAGCTCGCTCCTCGAGTCCAGTTCGCTCCTCGAGTCGAGCTCCGAGTCCGTTAGTCGACTAATACTCCCCGCAGACTCTTCACGCAATTCCTCGAGTCGAGCTCGCTCCTCGAGTCCAGCTCGCTCCTCGAGTTCAGTTCGCTCCCCGAGTCCAATTCGCTCCTCGAGTCGAGCTCCGAGTCCGCGAGTCGACTGATACTCCTCGCCGACTCTTAACGCAAGTCCTCGATTCGAGCTCGCTCCTCGAGTCTAGTTCGCTCCTCGAGTCGAGCTCGCTCCTCGAGTCGATCCCCGAGTTCGCGAGTCGACTGATACTCCTCGCCGACTCTTCACGCAATTCCTCGAGTCGAGCTCGCTCCTCGAGTCCAATTCGCTCCTCGAATCCAGTTCGCTCATCGAGTCGAGCTCCGAGTCCGCGAGTCGACTGATACTCATCGTGCCGACTTCACGCAAGTCCTCGAGTCGAGCTCGCTCCTCGAGTCTAGTTCGCTCCTCGAGTCCAGTTCGCTCCTCGAATCGAGCTCACTCCCTCGAGTCCAGTTCGTTCCTCGAGTCGAGCTCCGAGTCCGCGAGTCGACTGATACTCCTCGTGCCGACTCTTCACGCAAGTCCTCGAGTCGAGCTCGCTCCTCGAGTCGAGATCGCTCCTCGACTCCAGTTCGCTCCTCGAGTCGAGCTCGCTCCTCGAGTAGAGCTCCGAGTCCACGAGTCGACTGATACTCCTCGCCGACTCTTCACGCAATGCCTCGGGTCGAGCTCCCTCCTCGAGTCCAGTTCGCTACTCGAGTCGAGCTCGCTCCTCGAGTCCAGTTTGCTCCTCGAGTCGAGCTCGCTCCTCGGGTGAGCTCGCTCCTCGAGTCCAGTTCGCTCCTCGAGTCGAGCTCGCTCCTCGAGTCCAGTTCGCTCCTCGAGTAGAGCTCCGAGTCCGCGAGTCGACTGATACTCCTCACCGACTCTTCACGCAATTCCTCAGCTCGAACTCGCTCATCGAGTCCAGCTCGCTCCTCGAGTCCAGTTCGCTCCTCGAGTCAAGCTCCGAGTCCGCGAGTCGAATGATACTCCTCGCCGACTCTTCACGCAATTCCTCGGGTCGAACTCGCTCCTCGAGTCCAATTCGCTCCTCGAGTCCAGTTCGCTCCTCGAGTCGAGCTCCGAGTCCACGAGTCGACTGATACTCCTCGTGCCGACTTCACGCAAGTCCTCGAGTCGAGCTCGCTACTCGAGCCCAGTTCGGTCCTCGAATCGAGCTCGCTCCTCGGGTCGAGCTCGCTCCTCGAGTCCAGTTCGCTCCTCGAGTCGAGCTCGCTCCTCGGGTCGAGCTCGCTCCTCGAGTCCAGTTCGCTCCTCGAGTCCAATTCGCTCCTCGAGTCGAGCTCCGAGTCCGCGAGTCGACTGATACTCCTCGCCGACTCTTCACGCAAGTCCTTGAGTCGAGCTCGCTCCTCGAGTCCAGTTCGCTCCTCGAGTCGAGCTCGCTCCTCGTGTCGAGCTCGCTCCTCGAGTCCAGTTCGCTCCTCGAGTCGAGCTCCGAGTCCGCGAGTCGACTGATACTCCTCGTTGACTCTTCACGCAATTCCTCGAGTCGAGCTCGCTCCTCGAGTCCAGTTCGCTCCTCGAGTCGAGCTCACTCCCTCGAGTCGAGCTCCGAGTCCGCGAGTCGACTGATACTCCTCGTGCCGACTCTTCACGCAAGTCCTCGAGTCGAGCTCGCTCCTCGAGCAAGTTCGCTCCTCGAGTCGAGATCGCTCCTCGAGTCCAGTTCGCTCCTCGAGTCGAGCTCGCTCCTCAAGTCGAGCTCCGAGTCCACGAGTCGACTGATACTCCTCGCCGACTCTTCACGCAATGCCTCGGGTCGAGCTCCCTCCTCGAGTCCAGTTCGCTACTCGAGTCGAGCTCGCTCCTCGAGTCCAGTTTGCTCCTCGAGTCGAGCTCACTCCTCGGGTGAGCTCGCTCCTCGAGTCCAGTTCGCTCCTCGAGTCGAGCTCGCTCCTCGAGTCCAGTTCGCTCCTCGAGTAGAGCTCCGAGTCCGCGAGTCGACTGATACTCCTCACCGATTCTTCACGCAATTCCTCGGCTCGAACTCGCTCATCGAGTCCAGCTCGCTCCTCGAGTCCAGTTCGCTCCTCGAGTCAAGCTCCGAGTCCGCGAGTCGAATGATACTCCTCGCCGACTCTTCACGCAATTCCTCGGGTCGAGCTCGCTCCTCGAGTCCAATTCGCTCCTCGAGTCCAGTTCGCTCCTCGAGTCCAGTTCGCTCCTCGAGTCGAGCTCGCTCCTCGTGTCGAGCTCGCTCCTCGAGTCCAGTTCGCTCCTCGAGTCGAGCTCCGAGTCCGCGAGTCGACTGATACTCCTCGTTGACTCTTCACGCAATTCCTCGAGTCGAGCTCGCTCCTCGAGTCCAGTTCGCTCCTCGAGTCGAGCTCACTCCCTCGAGTCGAGCTCCGAGTCCGCGAGTCGACTGATACTCCTCGTGCCGACTCTTCACGCAAGTCCTCGAGTCGAGCTCGCTCCTCGAGCAAGTTCGCTCCTCGAGTCGAGATCGCTCCTCGAGTCCAGTTCGCTCCTCGAGTCGAGCTCGCTCCTCGAGTCGAGCTCCGAGTCCACGAGTCGACTGATACTCCTCGCCGACTCTTCACGCAATGCCTCGGGTCGAGCTCCCTCCTCGAGTCCAGTTCGCTACTCGAGTCGAGCTCGCTCCTCGAGTCCAGTTTGCTCCTCGAGTCGAGCTCACTCCTCGGGTGAGCTCGCTCCTCGAGTCCAGTTCGCTCCTCGAGTCGAGCTCGCTCCTCGAGTCCAGTTCGCTCCTCGAGTAGAGCTCCGAGTCCGCGAGTCGACTGATACTCCTCACCGATTCTTCACGCAATTCCTCGGCTCGAACTCGCTCATCGAGTCCAGCTCGCTCCTCGAGTCCAGTTCGCTCCTCGAGTCAAGCTCCGAGTCCGCGAGTCGAATGATACTCCTCGCCGACTCTTCACGCAATTCCTCGGGTCGAGCTCGCTCCTCGAGTCTAATTCGCTCCTCGAGTCCAGTTCGCTCCTCGAGTCGAGCTCCGAGTCCACGAGTCGACTGATACTCCTCGTGCCGACTTCACGCAAGTCCTCGAGTCGAGCTCGCTACTCGAGCCCAGTTCGGTCCTCGAATCGAGCTCGCTTTTCGGGTCGAGCTCGCTCCTCGAGTCCAGTTCGCTCCTCGAGTCGAGCTCGCTCCTCGGGTCGAGCTCGCTCCTCGAGTCCAGTTCGCTCCTCGAGTCCAATTCGCTCCTCGAGTCGAGCTCCGAGTCCGCGAGTCGACTGATACTCCTCGCCGACTCTTCACGCAAGTCCTTGAGTCGAGCTCGCTCCTCGAGTCCAGTTCGCTCCTCGAGTCGAGCTCGCTCCTCGTGTCGAGCTCGCTCCTCGAGTCCAGTTCGCTCCTCGAGTCGAGGTCCGAGTCCGCGAGTCGACTGATACTCCTCGTTGACTCTTCACGCAATTCCTCGAGTCGAGCTCGCTCCTCGAGTCCAGTTCGCTCCTCGAGTCGAGCTCACTCCCTCGAGTCGAGCTCCGAGTCCGCGAGTCGACTGATACTCCTCGTGCCGACTCTTCACGCAAGTCCTCGAGTCGAGCTCGCTCCTCGAGCAAGTTCGCTCCTCGAGTCGAGATCGCTCCTCGAGTCCAGTTCGCTCCTCGAGTCGAGCTCGCTCCTCGAGTCGAGCTCCGAGTCCACGAGTCGACTGATACTCCTCGCCGACTCTTCACGCAATGCCTCGGGTCGAGCTCCCTCCTCGAGTCCAGTTCGCTACTCGAGTCGAGCTCGCTCCTCGAGTCCAGTTTGCTCCTCGAGTCGAGCTCGCTCCTCGGGTGAGCTCGCTCCTCGAGTCCAGTTCGCTCCTCGAGTCGAGCTCGCTCCTCGAGTCCAGTTCGCTCCTCGAGTAGAGCTCCGAGTCCGCGAGTCGACTGATACTCCTCAACGACTCTTCACGCAATTCCTCGGCTCGAACTCGCTCATCGAGTCCAGCTCGCTCCTCGAGTCCAGTTCGCTCCTCGAGTCAAGCTCCGAGTCCGCGAGTCGAATGATACTCCTCGCCGACTCTTCACGCAATTCCTCGGGTCGAGCTCACTCCTCGAGTCCAATTCGCTCCTCGAGTCCAGTTCGCTCCTCGAGTCGAGCTCCGAGTCCACGAGTCGACTGATACTCCTCGTGCCGACTTCACGCAAGTCCTCGAGTCGAGCTCGCTACTCGAGCCCAGTTCGGTCCTCGAATCGAGCTCGCTCCTCGGGTCGAGCTCGCTCCTCGAGTCCAGTTCGCTCCTCGAGTCGAGCTCGCTCCTCGGGTCGAGCTCACTCCTCGAGTCCAGTTCGCTCCTCGAGTCCAATTCGCTCCTCGAGTCGAGCTCCGAGTCCGCGAGTCGACTGATACTCCTCGCCGACTCTTCACGCAAGTCCTTGAGTCGAGCTCGCTCCTCGAGTCCAGTTCGCTCCTCGAGTCGAGCTCGCTCCTCGTGTCGAGCTCGCTCCTCGAGTCCAGTTCGCTCCTCGAGTCGAGCTCCGAGTCCGCGAGTCGACTGATACTCCTCGTGCCGACTCTTCACGCAATTACTCGGGTCGAGCTCGCGCCTCGAGTCCAGTTCGCTCCTCGAGTCGAGCTCGCTCCTTGAGTCCAGTTCGCTCCTCGAGTCGAGCTTGCTCTTCAAGTCGAGCTCCGAGTCCGCAAGTCGACTGATACTCCTCGCCGACTCTTCACACAATTCCTCGAGTCGAGCTCGCTCCTCGAGTCCAGTTCGCTCCTCGAGTCGAGCTCCGAGTCCGTTAGTCGACTAATACTCCCCGCAGACTCTTCACGCAATTCCTCGAGTCGAGCTCGCTCCTCGAGTCCAGCTCGCTCCTCGAGTTCAGTTCGCTCGCCGAGTCCAATTCGCTCCTCGAGTAGAGCTCCGAGTCCGCGAGTCGACTGATACTCCTTGCCGACTCTTCACGCAAGACCTCGATTCGAGCTCGCTCCTCAAGTCGAGCCCCGAGTTCGCGAGTCGACTGATACTCCTCGCCGACTCTTCACGCAATTCCTCGAGTCGAGCTCGCTCCTCGAGTCCAATTCGCTCCTCGAATCCAGGTCGCTCCTCGAGTCGAGCTCCGAGTCCGCGAGTCGACTGATACTCATCGTGCCGACTTCACGCAAGTCCTCGAGTCGAGCTCGCTCCTCGAGTCCAGTTCGCTCCTCGAGTCGAGCTCGCTCCTCGGGTCGAGCTCGCTCCTCGAGTCTGTTGGAATCGATCTAGGGTTTGAGAAAAAGTTTAACGCTTCGTTAAGCGGCGGAATTTTAAAAATTTTCTTTTTAAGTAAAACTAGTTTTTACTAACCTAGACAAGAGCATATGCATGTAAATAAAAACTAATATGAGCTATAAAAGTTACTAACCTTTTTGATGCTTGAACGTTGATGAGCCTTAGGAAGGTTGGCAACGTTCGTCACCCCTCGCAGCACGTCTCTCTTTTCTTTCCTCGGGAACTCGAGCAACCACGATAGTTTCTATCACTAAATCACTCGAAAAGAAGGAATCAGTGAGTGGGCACTTTTAAACACTACGACTTAAGAACGAGTCTCGAAGTCGCAGAGCTAAACACTAGGTCGAGTGAGGACCTAGGTGCCAAGACAAGAAAAAAATCGAAAATAAACTAGAGAGAGAGAGAGAGGATTTCGGCCACAAGTTCTAGAGAGAGAGTCTCTCAAATCTCTTAAACTTGGATGAATGAATTGTGAGGAAATGAGGCTCCTATTTATAGGAGAGGCTTTACCTTCAATAAGGTAGTTTCCTCTTCTATAGAATATCACATATTCATGAGCAAATATTGCCTCTTTCCCACTTGAGAAACTCGGCCAAACAAGGCTTCTAGAAGCCTTGATTTGTTTCCAATTTTGTTCAAGGCCTTGCCTTGTCTCTCACTTGGCCGATTACCCTAAAGCATCCTCATGCAAATTTGTTTCCTCTTTTTCTTTTGGCAAGTATCTTGATACATTTATGCACAAAATATTCTCTCTTGGTTGGGTATGTTGGGCGCCTATGTCTTCTAGAATGGGCTTCTAGAAGCTTTTCCATTTGTTCATGACAACATGAAAAAGGCCCAATAAGAGTTTTCAATAAAATTCTTATGAAATGAAATTAATTCACAAGGCCCAATGATCAAGTCATGGCCGAGTGAAACATGTCATAAAATGACCTTGTCAAAAATTTATTGACATTCATTTCATCGTTTGTCTCAAAAGACAAAAATACCATTTTCACTATTTTCGTTCTTGTTTTGACTTAGCTTCTAGTTTAACTATTCCTATCGATGTGATTCGTGACAGTGACCTCATGGACCCAAATGAACAAAGCTTTAGCTAAACACTTGGACTCAAAAGTTCACAAACCTTTTCCAAGTTTAGCTTAATGCCAACTGACTCCACTAAAGAGCTGACACTGAAAATCTCTTGGTTCAAATGAATTTATTTTCTACTCAAGAATTCGACCTAATTATGATGAGCGGATCCACTGAATATTATCTACGTTTACCCTTCATGAATGTCATCAGCTAGTCGGGATTTACTAAATTACCATTTTACCCTTCTAGCTGTTATTTCCTCAACTCCTTTGTCGCTTGTGAATAAGTTAGAAACAATGTATTGACGAGGAGCTAACAAGTCACATTGTTTCATCCAAAAGAGTCAGGACTCAATTTGGACACTGGCCAGTTCATTTATTCACACTCCAAGGAACAAAGCATGAGGTGACATACATTGCATTTCAGCAATCTTGTACATGAATTCCATATCTATGAGAACTTCACAAAGTTACTCATGACAGACTCACAACTTAGTACTTCACCAATAGGCCTTGTTCGGAATCACATAGTGAGTCCGAACTTTGACTTTCTCAAATGAGAATACTAAGGTGTGAAATGGCATGTCTCATTTCAGGATTAAGGTAAGCATGATGCAATTCATACATAGTGACTTCGAGACATAAGAGATTAAATGGTTTGTTCTTATCTTGTCTCTAGAAGTGCACTGGTCAATTCATTACCTTCGGAAGATACCTAGAAGAACTATAGAGTTCCTAACTCTCAATGCCTCATAACCAGACATCATAGATTCTTCTAACAATCATACTGAGGTCAATAGTCCTTTGACCCTAAGATTGCGAATATATCGTTTTAAGCAAACTACGAAGAGTTTGTTCATGCAAATCTACATTTGTCTCTTCGTAAGTTGTTAAGTTTGTTTATGGACTAAAAGACTATGGTTTTATCATAAAACTTCAGACAAGGAAGATTGAATGAACGTTTCAACTTTATTAATGAATGAATAGGCAATTAAAATAAAGACTTTATTACATCAAATGTTCAAAATAAAGACTACAACTCTTCTTGTGGGCACCATTGACAACAAACTCCCACTTGACTCAAAGAAGGTGTGTGTAGTCCTTCATGCCTAATCCCTCACGATGTTGGTCGAAGACCTTGTTCGCTAGGGCCTTGGTGAATGGATCTGCGAGGTTGTCCACCGTTGAGATCTTCTTCACTTCCACGTCTCCGCGCTGCACGATCTCTCGAATCAAATGGTATTCCCTCTCAATATGCTTAGAGCGCTTATGGCTTCTAGGTTCCTTTGAGTTAGCGACAGCCCCACTATTATCACAATAGAAGGTCATGGGCTCGTCGACGTTTGGAACAACTTCCAAATACTTAAGGAATTTCTTAAGCCATACACCCTCTTTGGATGCTTCACAAGCAGCCACATATTCTGCTTCCATTGTGGAGTCAGCAATGCAAGATTGCTTAATACTTCTCCACACAACAGCTCCACCATTAAGGATGAACACAGATCCTGAAGTGGATTTCCTGGAATCCTTATCCGCTTGAAAATCGGAGTCGGTATATCCCGTCATAGTCAGGTCAGTACCTGAGTATGTAAGCATCAAGTTCCTAGTTCTTCGAAGATACTTAAGAACATGCTTAACAGCAATCCAGTGCTCGGGTCCAGGGTTGGATTGGAAACGGCTAACTACGCCAACGGCGAAACAGATGTCAGGTCTAGTGCAAAGCATAGCATACATAAGGCTTCCTACGGCAGAGGCGTAAGGAATTTTCCTCATGTCTTCAATCTCTTGTGCAGTATTGGGAGACTGGTCCTTAGAGAGTGAAACTCCATGCCTAAAGGGTGTTTGACCCCTCTTGCAGTCTTGCATCGAGAAGCGATCCATCACCTTATCAATATAAGATGCTTGAGAGAGCGACAGGGTCCGGTTTTTCCTATCTCGAAAGATTTGGATCCCCAGAATGTACGCGGCTTCTCCTAGATCTTTCATGTCGAATTGCTTTGCTAGCCAGACCTTAACCTCAGATAACTTACCCACGTCATTACCAATGAGTAGTATATCATCGACATACAGTACTAGAAACACAACTTTGCCTTCGTGTATTAACTTGTAAACACAAGGCTCATCTATTGACTGTTCAAAGCCGAAGCTCTTTACAGTTTCATCGAATCTAATATTCCATGACCTAGATGCTTGCTTTAGTCCATAAATGGATTTAAGCAACTCACAAACCTTGGTCTCTTGACCTTTATCCACGAAACCGTCTGGTTGAGCCATGTAAATGCGCTCGTCAAGATTGCCATTCAGAAAGGCTGTCTTGACATCCATTTGCCAGATCTCATAGTCGAGAGCTGCAGCTATGGATAGGATTATGCGGATGGATTTAAGCATCGCGACTGGCGAGAAGGTTTCTTCATAGTCAATCCCTTCTTGTTGGGTATAACCCTTCGCCACAAGTCGTGCTTTGAACGTCTCGACGTTCCCATCAGGACCCCTTTTCTTCTTGTATATCCACTTACACCCTACGGGTTTAATCCCTTCAGGAAGGTCTACAAGTTTCAAGACTTTGTTGACATACATCGAGTGCATTTCAACTTTCATGGCGTCAAGCCAAAGGTTTGATTCAGAACAAGCCATTCCTTGGCTATAGGAAACAGGGTCATCCATGTCAGAGACGGCTACAAGAGAGTCTCCATAAGACATGTACCTGTCAGGCTTTTGAACAGCCCTCCCACTACGTCGAAGTACTACTTGACGAGATTCTGTTGAGTTAGGTTGTGTTTCAGTTGGGGTAAGAACAGTTCTTACAGATGAGGTAGAAGCTTCCTCACCCAACTTTTCTTCAAGCACAATTTTGCTTCTAGGTTTTGCATCCTTCATAAAGTCCTCCTCAAGGAAACGAGCATTCGTGCTAACGAAAGTCTTATCGTCCTCGGGACTATAGAAAGTAAAACCTTTGGTTTCCTTCGGATATCCTACAAACAGGCACAATTCTGACCTACTAGCCAACTTGCTAGTCTTTTGCCTCAGCACGTGTGCAGGGCAACCCCAAATTCGGATGCGGCCAAGATTCACTTTACGGCCAGTCCATCGTTCATAAGGAGTACCAGGAACCGTCTTGGACGGAACTTGGTTCAGAATGTAGGCGGCTGTTTCAAGGGCATATCCCCAAAAGGAAAGCGGGAGTGATGAGTAACTCATCATTGATCTAACCATCTCCATAAGAGTTCGGTTTCTTCTCTCTGACACTCCGTTTTGTTGAGGTGTGCCAGGCGCGGTAAGCTGAGAAGCGATACCTTCTTCTTTAAGAAAGTCATCGAACTCTCCAGACATATACTCACCACCTCGATCAGATCGAAGGGTTTTGATCACTTTGCCAGTTTGCTTTTCCACTAAAGCCCTAAAGACCTTAAATACGTTAAAGGTCTCGGATTTGTGTTTAAGCAAATAGACAAACCCATATCTTGAGTAATCATCAGTGAAGGTAACAAAGTATTCGTATCCTCCACGTGCCTGTTGGCTGAGCGGACCACATACATCAGAATGTATTAGTTCCAGTAACTCAGTGGCTCTTCGACCCTTATCAGAGAAAGGTCGCTTAGTCATTTTTCCTTCTATACAGGATTCGCAAGTAGGTAGTGAACCTATTGCAGAGGCTTGGAGTGGACCATCCCTCACAAGTCTCTTAATCCTATCTAGACTGATATGACCAAGTCTTAAGTGCCAGAGGTATGTTGATTTTGTTAGATCGGAGGATTCAGAAAGTTTGATCCTCTTTGGCTCCCTAATTAGATCGTTATCTATTTCGGTGTCTAAAAGAGAAGGTTGAGTGGGATAGATGTAGAAAAGAGCATTCTTCATACATGCATCAGTGACAAAAGAATTATCAGGAAACGAAATACGAATTCCATTCTTAATGAACTTTAAACAATAATCTTGCTCACGAAGACGAGCAACGGATATTAAGTTCTTCCCAAAGGTAGGAACAAAATAAACATTATTTAAAGTGCGGTCTTCAAAAGACAGCGTCACGGATCCCACAGCCTTTGCAGACACCAGGCTCCCATCACCCCATTTGAAACAGAACTCGCCTTCCTCTAAGCTTTTGGTTTTCTTGAAACCATTCAAGGAACAACAAATATGGTTAGTAGCAGCGGAGTCAAGAATCCACGTTGATACATTATCAGCTACTAAGCATGCTTCGGTAACTAGTACAATACTATGTTCCTTTGCTTTGAGATAGGCGGGACAGTTCTCTTTATCGGCCTTGTGAGGTCTCTTCTTAGTTCCAGAGGCGGAGGCCTTTTGCTCAGTAGCATGTGCCTCTCCTTGATTCCTCTTTCTCTTATTGAGACCTACAGCAGTGTGAAGCTCCTTCATAAGCTCGGTAACAGTGTACTTTAGCTTTGTAATGGAGTAGTTCAGCATGAAGGTATCAAGAGACTCGGGGAGAGTTTCTAAGATCATATTTATGATATTCTTCCCATTAATCTCAGATCCTAGGATTTCCATTTCATTTAGGTAACTAATGATCAGCATCATATGGTCCCTAACAGGAGTCCTAGCCTTCATGTGACAGTTCATAAACTGTCGGACTGCTTGTAGCCTTGTTTGATGCCTTTGCCCTCCAAACATCTCAAGGAGATTGTAGAGCATGTCAGCGGCAGTCTCGATGTCATGATGTTGCTCTTTCAGCATATTGTTCATAGATGCCAAAATATAGCACCTCACAATCTCATCGGATCGAAACCAGGCCGCTAAGGCGTCATTGTCCTCTTGAGTTGAATCGTCATTCGTCAGAGGAGGACACGGGGTGGTGAGTACCCATTTGTGCTTGTTAACGGTAGGTATTATGTCGAGGTTACGTTTCGAATCTACGTAGTTTTCGTTTTCGAGTTTATTCGAGGAAAGAAAGATTGAGAGATGTTTGAGAGACATATTGCCTATATGAGTTGAAACAAGTTTATGATTAGTCTTTGGTTTAGGATTTAAGTTTTATTAAGACTTTTGTAAAATCCAAAGGTGTTATAAACCAAACGATAATTTACTCCCTCAAGAGAAGGCCGCAAAAAATCTTCATTTATAAGTAAATGACACATCATTAATGCTAAGCCAAGATGTCAGTACATCATTTTGACTAGCCACCTTGTAAATTGGTTTGATCACTCACATCCTTTCGCAGAGCCTTAAGGAAGGATACTAGGGATTGAGCCTAAGTGTGCAACCAACCACTTAGTCCAAAAGATCAGCTTTGAAAAACAATCCCCCAAGGGGAGGCCTTGCCATCATTGCATCACTCTCGGACGTAGCTCATTGAGCAATGATCGAAGCAATAACGCCTTGGAGTACTCACATTTAAGTGAGGGTCGCAAGAGCGGCTCTTAGTCCCACGTTATTGCATCTTTCACTAGTGTTGGGGATCGCGGGTTACAAACAACGAATATAACCCTCCCACTTAGTTTTTGGAGTTGGTTCATCGACTCTTATAAGTTCGGAAACAAATTTCCTAGTTAGAGAGCGACAGAGCGGACAACTAGAAGAGAATCCTAGATCGACATGTTCAGAGCAGTATTAGTGCATAAAGGCACAAGGTACATACTCGATCTTTTCCTATTTTCTATTTCGGGAAAGTGCGTGAGGGAAGTGTGAACTTCAACTCACTCGAACACTTGAAAGTTTGAGATTACACATCCTTTTATTTTTCGGCTTGTCTACAAGGAGACCTCCCACTCAAATTTTCAAGAGCATATAGATTTTGAACATATGTGATATAGATATAGTTTTGAAAACATTTTGAAAACTTATTTGATTTGGATGACAAAATATTTTCAAGTTTGAAAGTGAAAACGGTTTTTCAAAATTCAAACTAGTTTTGTAAAAATTCAATTTCAATTAAACTTTCAAAAAACAAAACATTTTAATCTTACACATCATGTTTATAATCATATGAAAAACATTTTTGCTCAAGAAAGTTTTCTCATTAGAGTTCTATAACTCATGGTAGTGGGGTTTGAAAATCCGGATTTCTAAAAAACTGGAGTTTCAGACAGCCGCGCACCTCGGAGTAAAATCGCCATATCTGGCGGCTCCGATGTCCTTTTGAGCCGAAACCGGTGGAATTGGACAGAGGACAGACAGAGCTTTAATTTGATTCAAGAATCATTAAATTTAGATTTCTGAGCAGAGAGTTATGCCACTTTTAATGCGGGTTTACTCCAGCTCGAAGAAAAAGAAATAAATTAAAACTTGGTCCTACTTAGGTGCGAAAAAGAATCAAGTGTAACGGAACGTTTTAAGATGTTGTTTAAAGCTTTTATTTGTGTTTTATTAGCAAGGTAATAACAAGGCATAAAAGAAATAACAACAAGCATAAAACGAATACGGTAAATAAAAGAAACTAGAAAGACAAAGAAACTTGGCACAAAATTTACCGAAATTTCTCAAGCCTTTAAAACACGTTTTTCAATATAAAAAAATAAAAACTTTTAGAACTGATTCTAATGTGTTTTAAAAACATCACAAACTCATAGAAAATCAACATGATTTTTAATTTAGAGACAAGAGCAATAAATTAAAAATAATCTAAGATTACAATTCTAACTTGTCACAAAATTAGTAAACTTTCGAAAACGATTTTCAAGCTCATAATTTAAAAACATGCACATGCATTCCTTTGACCATAGCTCTGATACCATTTGTTGGAATCGATCTAGGGTTTGAGAAAAAGTTTAACGCTTCGTGAAGCGGCGGAATTTTAAAAATTTTCTTTTTAAGTAAAACTAGTTTTTACTAACCTAGACAAGAGCATATGCATGTAAATAAAAACTAATATGAGCTATAAAAGTTACTAACCTTTTTGATGCTTGAACGTTGATGAGCCTTAGGAAGGTTGGCAACGTTCGTCACCCCTCGCAGCACGTCTCTCTTTTCTTTCCTCGGGAACTCGAGCAACCACGATAGTTTCTATCACTAAATCACTCGAAAAGAAGGAATCAGTGAGTGGGCACTTTTAAACACTACGACTTAAGAACGAGTCTCGAAGTCGCAGAGCTAAACACTAGGTCGAGTGAGGACCTAGGTGCCAAGACAAGAAAAAAATCGAAAATAAACTAGAGAGAGAGAGAGAGGATTTCGGCCACAAGTTCTAGAGAGAGAGTCTCTCAAATCTCTTAAACTTGGATGAATGAATTGTGAGGAAATGAGGCTCCTATTTATAGGAGAGGCTTTACCTTCAATAAGGTAGTTTCCTCTTCTATAGAATATCACATATTCATGAGCAAATATTGCCTCTTTCCCACTTGAGAAACTCGGCCAAACAAGGCTTCTAGAAGCCTTGATTTGTTTCCAATTTTGTTCAAGGCCTTGCCTTGTCTCTCACTTGGCCGATTACCCTAAAGCATCCTCATGCAAATTTGTTTCCTCTTTTTCTTTTGGCAAGTATCTTGATACATTTATGCACAAAATATTCTCTCTTGGTTGGGTATGTTGGGCGCCTATGTCTTCTAGAATGGGCTTCTAGAAGCTTTTCCATTTGTTCATGACAACATGAAAAAGGCCCAATAAGAGTTTTCAATAAAATTCTTATGAAATGAAATTAATTCACAAGGCCCAATGATCAAGTCATGGCCGAGTGAAACATGTCATAAAATGACCTTGTCAAAAATTTATTGACATTCATTTCATCGTTTGTCTCAAAAGACAAAAATACCCTTTTCACTATTTTCGTTCTTGTTTTGACTTAGCTTCCAGTTTAACTATTCCTATCGATGTGATTCGTGACAGTGACCTCATGGACCCAAATGAACAAAGCTTTAGCTAAACACTTGGACTCAAAAGTTCACAAACCTTTTCCAAGTTTAGCTTAATGCCAACTGACTCCACTAAAGAGCTGACACTGAAAATCTCTTGGTTCAAATGAATTTATTTTCTACTCAAGAATTCGACCTAATTATGATGAGCGGATCCACTGAATATTATCTATGTTTACCCTTCATGAATGTCATCAGCTAGTCGGGATTTACTAAATTACCATTTTACCCTTCTAGCTGTTATTTCCTCAACTCCTTTGTCGCTTGTGAATAAGTTAGAAACAATGTATTGACGAGGAGCTAACAGGTCACATTGTTTCATCCAAAAGAGTCGGGACTCAATTTGGACACTGGCCAGTTCATTTATTCACACTCCAAGGAACAAAGCATGAGGTGACATACATTGCATTTCAGCAATCTTGTACATGAATTCCATATCTATGAGAACTTCACAAAGTTACTCATGACAGACTCACAACTTAGTACTTCACCAATAGGCCTTGTTCGGAATCACATAGTGAGTCCGAACTTTGACTTTCTCAAATGAGAATACTAAGGTGTGAAATGGCATGTCTCATTTCAGGATTAAGGTAAGCATGATGCAATTCATACATAGTGACTTCGAGACATAAGAGATTAAATGGTTTGTTCTTATCTTGTCTCTAGAAGTGCACTGGTCAATTCAGTACCTTCGGAAGATACCTAGAAGAACTATAGAGTTCCTAACTCTCAATGCCTCATAACCAGACATCATAGATTCTTCTAACAATCATACTGAGGTCAATAGTCCTTTGACCCTAAGATTGCGAATATATCGTTTTAAGCAAACTACGAAGAGTTTGTTCATGCAAATCTACATTTGTCTCTTCGTAAGTTGTTAAGTTTGTTTATGGACTAAAAGACTATGGTTTTATCATAAAGCTTCAGACAAGGAAGATTGAATGAACGTTTCAACTTTATTAATGAATGAATAGGCAATTACAAGCAAGAGTCTTCATGAGACTTTATTACATCAAATGTTCAAAATAAAGACTACAACTCTTCTTGTGGGCACCATTGACAACAGAGTCCAGTTTGCTCCTCGAGTCGAGCTCCGAGTCCGCGAGTCGACAGATACTCCTCGTGCCGACTCTTCACGCAAGTCCTCGGGTCTAGCTCGCTCCTCGAGTCTAGTTCGCTCCTCGAGTCGAGCTCGCTCCTGGAGTCGAGCTCTGAGTCCGCGAGTCGACTGATACTCCTCGCTGACTCTTCATGCAATTCCTCGAGTCGAGCTCGCTCCTCGAGTCCAGTTCGCTCCTCGAGTCGAGCTCACTCCCTCGAGTCCAGTTCGTTCCTCTAGTCGAGCTCCGAGTCCGCGAGTCGACTGATACTCCTCGTGCCGACTCTTCACGCAAGTCCTCGAGTCGAGCTCGCTCCTCGAGCAAGTTCGCTCCTCTAGTCGAGATTGCTCCTCGAGTCCAGTTCACTCCTCGAGTCGAGATCGCTCCTCGAGTCGAGCTCCGAGTCCACGAGTCGACTGATACTCCTCGCCGACTCTTCACGCAATGCCTCGGGTCGAGCTCCCTCCTCGAGTCCAATTCGCTACTCGAGTCGAGCTCGCTCCTCGAGTCCAGTTTGCTCCTCGAGTAGAGCTCGCTCCTCGGGTGAGCTCGCTCCTCGAGTCCAGTTCGCTCCTCGAGTCGAGCTCGCTCCTCGGGTCGAGCTCGCTCCTCGAGTCCAGTTCGCTCCTCGAGTAGAGCTCCGAGTCCGCGAGTCGACTGATACTCCTCACCGACTCTTCACGCAATTCCTCGGCTCGAACTCGCTCATCGAGTCCAGCTCGCTCCTCGAGTCCAGTTCGCTCCTCGAGTCAAGCTACGAGACCGCGAGTCGAATGATACTCCTCGCCGACTCTTCACGCAATTCCTCGGGTCGAGCTCGCTCCTCGAGCTCAATTCGCTCCTCGAGTCCAATTCGCTCCTCGAGTCCAGTTCGCTCCTCGAGTCGAGCTCCGAGTCCACGAGTCGACTGATACTCCTCGTGCCGACTTCACGCAAGTCCTCGAGTCGAGCTCGCTACTCGAGCCCAGTTCGGTCCTCGAATCGAGCTCGCTCCTCGGGTCGAGCTCGCTCCTCGAGTCCAGTTCGCTCCTCGAGTCGAGCTCGCTCCTCGGGTCGAGCTCGCTCCTCGAGTCCAGTTCGCTCCTCGAGTCCAATTCGCTCCTCGAGTCGAGCTCCGAGTCCGCGAGTCGACTGATACTCCTCGCCGACTCTTCAGGCAAGTCCTCGAGACTAGCTCGCTCCTCGAGTCGAGCCCCGAGTCCGCGAGTCGACTGATACTCCTCGCCGACTCTTCACGCAATTCCTCGAGTCGAGTTCGCTCCTCGAGTCCAATTCGCTCCTCGAGTCCAGTTCGCTCCTCGAGTCGAGCTCCGAGTCCACGAGTCGACTGATACTCCTCGTGCCGACTTCACGCAAGTCCTCGAGTCGAGCTCGCTACTCGAGCCCAGTTCGGTCCTTGAATCGAGCTCGCTCCTCGGGTCGAGCTCGCTCCTCGAGTCCAGTTCGCTCCTCGAGTCGAGCTCGCTCCTCGGGTCGAGCTCGCTCCTCGAGTCCAGTTCGCTCCTCGAGTCCAATTCGCTCCTCGAGTCGAGCTTCGAGTCCGCGAGTCGACTGATACTCCTCGCCGACTCTTCACGCAAGTCCTCGAGTCGAGCTCGCTCCTCGAGTCCAGTTCGGTCCTCGAGTCGAGCTCGCTCCTCGTGTCGAGCTCGCTCCTCGAGTCCAGTTCGCTCCTCGAGTCGAGCTCCGAGTCCGCGAGTCGACTGATACTCCTCGTGCCGACTCGTCACGCAATTCCTCGGGTCGAGCTCGCTCCTCGAGTCCAGTTCGCTCCTCGAGTCGAGCTCGCTCCTTGAGTCCAGTTCGCTCCTCGAGTCGAGCTTGCTCCTCGAGTCGAGCTCCGAGTCCGCAAGTCGACTGATACTCCTCGCCGACTCTTCACGCAATGCCTCAGGTCGAGCTCCCTCCTCGAGTCCAGTTCGCTACTCGAGTCCAAATCGCTCCTCGAGTCGAGCTCTGAGTCCGTTAGTCGACCAATACTCCCCGCAGACTCTTCACGCAATTCCTCGAGTCGAGCTCGCTCCTCGAGTCCAGCTCGCTCCTCGAGTTCAATTCGCTCCCCGAGTCCAATTTGCTCCTCGAGTCGAGCTCCGAGTCCGCGAGTCGACTGATACTCCTCGCCGACTCTTCACGCAAGTCCTCGATTCGAGCTCGCTCCTCGAGTCTAGTTCGCTCCTCGAGTCGAGCTCGCTCCTCGAGTCCAGTTCGCTCCTCGAGTCGAGCTCCGAGTCCGCAAGTCGACTGATACTCCTCACCGACTCTTCACGCAATTCCTCTTGTCGAACTCGCTCCTCGAGTCCAATTCGCTCCTCGAATCCAGTTCGCTCCTCGAGTCGAGCTCCGAGTCCGCGAGTCGACTGATACTCATCGTGCCGACTTCTCGCAAGTCCTCGAGTCGAGCTCGCTCCTCGAGTCCAGTTCGCTGCTCGAGTCGAGCTCGCTCCTTGGGTCGAGCTCGCTCCTCGAGTCTAGTTCGCTCCTCGAGTCGAGCTCGCTCCTCGAGCAAGTTCGCTCCTCGAGTCGAGATTGCTCCTCGAGTCCAGTTCGCTCCTCGAGTCGAGCTCGCTCCTCGAGTCGAGCTCCGAGTCCACGAGTCGACTGATACTCCTCGCCGACTCTTCACGCAATGCCTCGGGTCGAGCTCCCTCCTCGAGTCCAGTTCGCTACTCGAGTCGAGCTCGCTCCTCGAGTCCAGTTTGCTCCTCGAGTCGAGCTCGCTCCTCGGGTGAGCTCGCTCCTCGAGTCCAGTTCGCTCCTCGAGTCGAGCTCGCTCCTCGAGTCCAGTTCGCTCCTCGAGTAGAGCTCCGAGTCCGCGAGTCGACTGATACTCCTCACCGACTCTTCACGCAATTCCTCGGCTCGAACTCGCTCATCGAGTCCAGCTCGCTCCTCGAGTCCAGTTCGCTCCTCGAGTCAAGCTCCGAGTCCGCGAGTCGAATGATACTCCTCGCCGACTCTTCACGGAATTCCCCGGGTCGAGCTCGCTCCTCGAGTCCAATTCGCTCCTCGAGCCCAGTTCGCTCCTCGAGTCGAGCTCCGAGTCCACGAGTCGACTAATACTCCTCGTGCCGACTTCACGCAAGTCCTCGAGTCGAGCTCGCTACTCGAGCCCAGTTCGGTCCTCGAATCGAGCTCGCTCCTCGGGTCGAGCTCGCTCCTCGAGTCCAGTTTGCTCCTCGAGTCGAGCTCGCTCCTCGGGTCGAGCTCGCTCCTCGAGTCCAGTTCGCTCCTCGAGTCCAATTCGCTCCTCGAGTCGAGCTCCGAGTCCGCGAGTCGACTGATACTCCTCGCCGACTCTTCACGCAAGTCCTCGAGTCGAGCTCGCTCCTCGAGTCCAGTTCGCTCCTCGAGTCGAGCTCGCCCCTCGTGTCGAGCTCGCTCCTCGAGTCCAGTTCGCTCCTCGAGTCGAGCTCCGAGTCCGCGAGTCGACTGATACTCCTCGTGCCGACTCGTCACGCAATTCCTCGGGTCGAGCTCGCTCCTCGAGTCCAGTTCGCTCCTCGAGTCGAGCTCGCTCCTTGAGTCCAGTTCGCTCCTCGAGTCGAGCTTGCTCCTCGAGTCGAGCTCCGAGTCCGCAAGTCGACTGATACTCCTCGCCGACTCTTCACGCAATTCCTCGAGTCGAGCTCGCTCCTCGAGTCCAGTTCGCTCCTCGAGTCGAGCTCTGAGTCCGTTAGTCGACCAATACTCCCCGCAGACTCTTCACGCAATTCCTCGAGTCGAGCTCGCTCCTCGAGTCCAGCTCGCTCCTCGAGTTCAGTTCGCTCCCCGAGTCCAATTCGCTCCTCGAGTCGAGCTCCGAGTCCGCGAGTCGACTGATACTCCTCGCCGACTCTTCACGCAAGTCCTCGATTCGAGCTCGCTCCTCGAGTCTAGTTCGCTCCTCGAGTCGAGCTCGCTCCTCGAGTCCAGTTCGCTCCTCGAGTCGAGCTCCGAGTCCGCAAGTCGACTGATACTCCTTACCGACTCTTCACGCAATTCCTCTTGTCGAACTCGCTCCTCGAGTCCAATTCGCTCCTCGAATCCAGTTCGCTCCTCGAGTCGAGCTCCGAGTCCGCGAGTCGACTGATACTCATCGTGCCGACTTCTCGCAAGTCCTCGAGTCGAGCTCGCTCCTCGAGTCCAGTTCGCTCCTCGAGTCGAGCTCGCTCCTTGGGTCGAGCTCGCTCCTCGAGTCTAGTTCACTCCTCGAGTCGAGCTCCCTCCTCGGGTGGAGCTCGCTCCTCGAGTCCAGTTCGCTCCTCGAGTCCAATTCGCTCCTCGAGTCGAGTTCCGAGTCCGCGAGTCGACTGATACTCCTCGCCGACTCTTCACGCAAGTCCTCGGGTCGAGCTCGCTCCTCGAGTCCAGTTCGCTCCTCGATCGAGCTCCGAGTACGCGAGTTGACTGATACTCCTCGTGCCAACTCTTCACGCAAGTCCTCGGGTCGAGCTCGTTCCTCGAGTCCAGATCGCTCCTCGAGTCGAGCTCGCTCCTCGAGTCCAGTTATCTCCTCGAGTCGAGCTCCAAGATCGCGAGTCGACTGATACTCCACGCTGACTATTCACGCAATTCCTCGAGTCTAGCTCGCTCCTCGAGTCCAATTCGCTCCTCGAGTCGAGCTCAGTCCCTCGAGTAAAGTTCGTTCCTCGAGTCGAGCTCCGAGTCCGCGAGTCGACTGATACTCCTCGTGCCCACTCTTCACGCAAGTCCTCGAGTCGAGCTCGCTCCTCGAGTCCAGTTCGCTTCTCGAGTCGAGATCGCTCCTCGAGTCCAGTTCGCTCCTCGAGTCGAGCTCCGAGTCCGCGAGTCGACTGATACTCCTCGCCGACTCTTCACGCAATTCCTCGGGTCGAGCTCCCTCCTCGAGTCCAGTTCGCTCCTCGAGTTAAGCTCGCCCCTCGAGTCGAGCTCCGAGTCCGTGTGTCGACTGATACTCCTCACCGACTCTTCACGCAATTCCTCGAGTCGAGCTCGCTCCTCGAGTCCAGTTTGCTCCTCGAGTCGAGCTCGCTCCTCGGGTCGAGGTCGCTCCTCGGGTCTAGTTCGCTCCTCGAGTCGAGCTCGCTCCTCCGGTCAAGCTCGCTCCTCGAGTCCAGTTCGCTCCTCGAGTCGAGCTCCGAGTCCGCGAGTCCACTGATACTCCTCGTGCCGACTCTTCACGCAATTCCTCGGGTCGAGCTCGCTCCTCGAGTCCAGTTCACTCCTCGAGTCGAGCTCGCTCCTCGAGTCCAGTTCGCTCCTCGAGTCGAGCTCGCTCCTTGGGTCGAGCTCGCTCCTCGAGTCTAGTTCACTCCTCGAGTCGAGCTCCCTCCTCGGGTGGAGCTCGCTCCTCGAGTCCAGTTCGCTCCTCGAGTCGAGCTCGCTCCTTGGGTCGAGCTCGCTCCTCGAGTCTAGTTCACTCCTCGAGTCGAGCTCCCTCCTCGGGTGGAGCTCGCTCCTCGAGTCCAGTTCGCTCCTCGAGTCCAATTCGCTCCTCGAGTCGAGTTCCGAGTCCGCGAGTCGACTGATACTCCTCGCCGACTCTTCACGCAAGTCCTCGGGTCGAGCTCGCTCCTCGAGTCCAGTTCGCTCCTCGATCGAGCTCCGAGTACGCGAGTTGACTGATACTCCTCGTGCCAACTCTTCACGCAAGTCCTCGGGTCGATCTCGTTCCTCGAGTCCAGATCGCTCCTCGAGTCGAGCTCGCTCCTCGAGTCCAGTTATCTCCTCGAGTCGAGCTCCAAGATCGCGAGTCGACTGATACTCCACGCTGACTATTCACGCAATTCCTCGAGTCTAGCTCGCTCCTCGAGTCCAATTCGCTCCTCGAGTCGAGCTCAGTCCCTCGAGTAAAGTTCGTTCCTCGAGTCGAGCTCCGAGTCCGCGAGTCGACTGATACTCCTCGTGCCCACTCTTCACGCAAGTCCTCGAGTCGAGCTCGCTCCTCGAGTCCAGTTCGCTTCTCGAGTCGAGATCGCTCCTCGAGTCCAGTTCGCTCCTCGAGTCGAGCTTCGAGTCCGCGAGTCGACTGATACTCCTCGCCGACTCTTCACGCAATTCCTCGGGTCGAGCTCCCTCCTCGAGTCCAGTTCGCTCCTCGAGTTAAGCTCGCCCCTCGAGTCGAGCTCCGAGTCCGTGTGTCGACTGATACTCCTCACCGACTCTTCACGCAATTCCTCGAGTCGAGCTCGCTCCTCGAGTCCAGTTTGCTCCTCGAGTCGAGCTCGCTCCTCGGGTCGAGGTCGCTCCTCGGGTCTAGTTCGCTCCTCGAGTCGAGCTCGCTCCTCCGGTCAAGCTCGCTCCTCGAGTCCAGTTCGCTCCTCGAGTCGAGCTCCGAGTCCGCGAGTCCACTGATACTCCTCGTGCCGACTCTTCACGCAATTCCTCGGGTCGAGCTCGCTCCTCGAGTCCAGTTCACTCCTCGAGTCGAGCTCGCTCCTCGAGTCCAGTTCGCTCCTCGAGTCGAGCTCGCTCCTCGAGTCGAGCTCCGAGTCCGCGAGTCGACTGATACTCCTCGCCGACTCTTCACGCAATTCCTCGAGTCGAGCTCGCTCCTCGAGTCGAGCTCTGAGTCCGCGAGTCGACTGATACTCCTCGCCGACTCTTCACGCAATTCCTCGAGTCGAGCTCGCTCCTCGAGTCCAATTCGCTCCTCGAGTCGAGCTCCGAGTCCGCGAGTCGACTGATACTCCCCGTAGACTCTTCACGCAATTCCTCGAGTCGAGCTCGCTCCTCGAGTCCAGCTCGCTCCTCGAGTTCAGTTCGCTCCCCGAGTCCAATTCGCTCCTCGAGTCGAGCTCCGAGTCCGCGAGTCGACTGATACTCCTCGCCGACTCTTCACGCAAGTCCTCGAGTGGAACTCGCTCCTCGAGTCCAGTTCGCTCCTCGAGTCGAGCTCGCTCCTCGAGTCCAGTTCGCTCCTCGAGTCGAGCTCCGAGTCCGCGAGTCGAATGATACTCCTCACCGACTCTTCACGCAATTCCTCGGGTCGAACTCGCTCCTCGAGTCCAGTTCGCTCCTCGAGTCGAGCCCCGAGTTCGTGAGTCGACTGATACTCCTCGCCGACTCTTCACACAATTCCTCTGGTCGAGCTCCCACCTCGAGTCCAGTTCGCTCCTCGAGTCGAGCTCGGTCCTCGAGTCCAGTTCGCTCCTCGAGTCGAGCTCCGAGTCCGCGAGTCGACTGATACTCCTCGTGCCGACTCTTCACGCAATTCCTCGGGCCGAGCTCGCTCCTCGAGTCCAGTTCGCTCCTCGAGTCGAGCTCGCTCCTTGAGTCTAGTTCGCTCCTCGAGTCGAGCTTGCTCCTCGAGTCGAGCTCCGAGTCTGCAAGTCGACTGATACTCCTCGCCGACTCTTCACGCAATTCCTCGAGTCGAGCTCGCTCCTCGAGTCCAGTTCGCTCCTCGAGTCGAGCTCTGAGTCCGTTAGTCGACTAATACTCCCCGCAGACTCTTCACACAATTCCTCGAGTCGAGCTTGCTCCTCGAGTCCAGCTCGCTCCTCGAGTTCAGTTCGCTCCCCGAGTCCAATTCGCTCCTCGAGTCGAGCTCCGAGTCCGCGAGTCGAATTATACTCCTCGCCGACTCTTCACGCAAGTCCTCGATTCGAGCTCGCTCCTCGAGTCCAGTTCGCTCCTCGAGTCGAGCTCCGAGTCCGCAAGTCGACTGATACTCCTCACCGACTCTTCACGCAATTCCTCTTGTCGAACTCGCTCCTCGAGTCCAGTTCGCTCCTCGAGTCGAGCTCGCTCCTCGAGTCGAGCCCCGAGTTCGCGAGTCGACTGATACTCCTCGCCGACTCTTCACGCACTTCCTCGAGTCGAGCTCGCTCCTCGAGTCCAATTCGCTCCTCGAATCCAGTTCGCTCCTCGAGTCGAGCTCCTAGTCCGCGAGTCGACTGATACTCATCGTGCCGACTTCACGCAAGTCCTCGAGTCGAGTTCGCTCCTCGAGTCCAGTTCTCTCCTCGAGTCGAGCTCGCTCCTCGGGTCGAGCTCGCTCCTCGAGTCTAGTTCGGTCCTCGAGTCGAGCTCGCTCCTCGGGTCGATCTTGCTCCTCGAGTCCAGTTCGCTCCTCGAGTCCAATTCGCTCCTCGAGTCGAGTTCCGATTCCGCGAGTCGACTGATACTCCTCGCCGACTCTTCACGCAAGTCCTCGGGTCGAGCTCGCTCCTCGAATCCAGTTCGCTCCTCGAGTCGAGCTCCGAGTCCGCGAGTCGACTGATACTCCTTGTGCCAACTCTTCACGCAAGTCCTCGGGTCGAGCTCGCTCCTCGAGTCCAGTTCGCTCCTCGAGTTGAGCTCCGAGTCCGCGAGTCGACTGATACTCCTCGCTGACTATTCACGCAATTCCTCGAGTCTAGCTCGTTCCTCGAGTCCAGTTCGCTCCTCGAGTCGAGCTCACTCCCTCGAGTCAAGTTCGTTCCTCGAGTCGAGCTCCGAGTCCGCGAGTCGACTGATACTCCTCGTGCCCACTCTTCACGCAGGTCCTCGAGTCGAGCTCGCTCCTCGAGTCCAGTTCGCTTCTCGAGTCGAGATCGCTCCTCGAGTCGAGTTCGCTCCTCGAGTCGAGCTCCGAGTCCGCGAGTCGACTGATACTCCTCGCCGACTCTTCACGCTATTCCTCAGGTCGAGCTCCCTCCTCGAGTCCAGTTCGCTCCTCGAGTCAAGCTCGCCCCTCGAGTCGAGCTCCGAGTCCGTGAGTCGACTGATACTCCTCGTGCCGACTCTTCACGCAATTCCTCGGGTCGAGCTCGCTCCTCGAGTCCAGTTCGCTCCTCGAGTCGAGCTCGCTCCTTGAGTCCAGTTCGCTCCTCGAGTCGAGCTTGCTCCTCGAGTCGAGCTCCGAGTCCGCAAATCGACTGATACTCCTCGCCGACTCTTCACGCAAACGTGTTTTAAAGGTTTGAGAAATTTCGAGTAAAATTTTGTGACTAGTTTTCTTATCTTACAAGTTTCTTATTTTTACTTGAATCATTTTATGCTTGTTGTTATTTCTTTTATGCCTTGTTATTACCTTGCTAATAAAACACAAATAAAAGCTTTAACAACCTTCATAAAACGTTCCGTTACACTCGATTCTTTTTCGCACCTAAAAAGGACCAAGCTTTAATTATTTCTTTTTCTTTGAGCTGGAGTTAACCTGCATTAAAAGTGGCATAACTCTCTTCTCAGAAATCTAAATTTAATGATTCTTGAATCAAATTAAAGCTCTGTCTGTCCTCTGTCCAATGCCACCGGTTTCGGCTCAAAAGGACATCGGAGCCGCCAGATATGGCGATTTTACTCCGAGGTGCGCGGCTGTCTGAAACTCCAGTTTTTTAGAAATCCGGATTTTCAAACCCCACTACCATGAGTTACAGAACTCTAATGAGAAAATTTTCTTGAGCAAAAATGTTTTTCATAAGATTATAAACATGATGTGTAAGATTAAAAGTTTTTATTTTTGAAAGATTAATTGAAATTGAGTTTTTACAAAACTAGTTTGAATTTTGAAAAACCGTTTTCACTTTCAAACTTGAAAATATTTTGTCTCCCAAATCAAATAAGTTTTCAAAATGTTTTCAAAACTATATCTATATCACATATGTTAAAAATCTATATGCTCTTGAAAATTTGAGTGGGAGGTCTCCTTGTAGACAAGCCGAAAAATAAAAGATGTGTAATCTCAAACTTTCAAGTGTTCGAGTGAGTTGAAGTTCACACTTCCCTCATGCACTTTCCCGAAATAGAAAATAGGAAAAGATAGAGTATGTACCTTGTGCCTTTATGCACTAATACTACTCTGAACATGTCGATCTAAGATTCTCTTCTTGTTGTCCGCTCTGTCGCTCTCTAACTAGGAAATTTGTTTCCGAACTTATAAGAGTCGATGAACCATCTCCAAAAACTAAGTGGGAGGGTTATACTTGTTGTTTGTAACCCACGATCTCCAAAACTAATGAAAAGTGCAAGTGTCGCCAGACTAAGAGTCACCCTCGTGGCCCTCTCTTAAATGAGAGTACTCAAGGGCGCTTTGCTCTGATCATTGCTCAATGAGCTACGTCCGAGAGTGAGACGATGATGGCAAGGCCTCCCCTTGGGGGATTGTTTTTCAAAGTTGATCTTTTGGACTAAGTGGTTGGTTGCACACTTAGGCTCAATCCCTAGTAATCCTCTCTCGAGGCCCTGCGAAAGGATGTGAGTGATCAAACCAATTTACAAGGTGGCTAGTCAAAATAAATGTATTGACATCTTGGCTTAGCATTAATGATGTGTCATTTACTTATAAAAGGAGATTTTTTGCGGCCTTCTCTTGAGGGAGTAAATTATCGTTTGGTTTATAACACCTTTGGATTTTATAAAAGTCTTAATAAAACTTAAATCCTAAACCAAAGACTAATCATAAACTTGTTTCAACTTTTATAAGCAATATGTCTCGCAAACATCTCTCAATCATCCTTTCCTCGAACAAACTCGAAACGAAAACTACATAGACTCGAAACTTAACCTCGACATAATCCTTACCAAGCACAAATGGGTACTCACAACCCCGTGTCCTCCTCTGACGAATGATGATTCGACTCAAGAGGACAATGATGCCTTAGCAGCCTGGCTTCGATCCGATGAGATTGTGAGGTGCTATATCTTGGCATCTATGAACAATATGCTGAAAGAGCAACATCGCGACATCGAGACTGCCGCCGAAATGCTCTACAATCTCCTTGAGATATTTAGAGGGCAAAGGCGTCAAGCAAGGCAAAAAGCAGTCCGATAGTTTATGAACTGTCATATGAAGGCTAGGACTCCTGTTAGAGACTTTATGATACTGATCATTAGTTTTCTAAATAAAATGGAAATCCTAGGATCTGAGACTGATGGGAAGAATGTCATAGATATGATCTTAGAAACTCTCCCCGCATCTCTTGATACCTCCAAGATGAACTACTCCATAAACAAGCTAGAGTACACTGTTACCAAGCTTATGAAGGAACTTCACACTGCTGTAGGTCTCACTAAGAGAAAGAGGAATCAAGGAGAGGCACACGCTACTGAGCAAAAAGCCTCCGCCTCTAGAACTAAGAAGAGACCTCACAAGGCTGATAAAAAGAACTGTCCTGCAAATCTCTAAGCAAAGAAACATAGTATTGTACTAGTTACCGAAGCATGCTTAGTAGCTGATAATGTATCAACGTGGATTCTTGACTCCGCTGCTACTAACCATATTTGTTGTTCCTTAAATGGTTTCAAGAAAACCAAAAGCATAGAGGAAGGCGAGTTCTGTTTCAAATGGGGTGATGGGAGCCTGGTGTCTGCGAAGGATGTGGGATCCGTGACGCTGTCTTTTGAAGACCGCACTTTAAACTTGAATAATGTTTATTTTGTTCCTACCTTTGGGAAGAACTTAATATCCGTTGCTCGTCTTCGTGAGCAAGATTATTGTTTAAAGTTCATTAAGAATGGAATTCGTATTTCGTTTCCTGATAATTCTTTTGTCACTGATGCATGTATGAAGAATGGTCTTTTTTGCATCTATCCCACTCAACCTTCTCTTTTAGACACCGAAATAGATAATGAACTTATTAGGGAGCCAAAGAGGATCAAACTTTCTGAATCCTCCGATCTAACAAAATCAACATACCTCTGGCACTTGAGACTTGGTCATATCAGTCTAGATAGGATTAAGATACTTGTGAGGGACGGTCCACTCCAAGACTCTGCAATAGGTTCACTACCTACTTGTGAATCCTGCATAGAAGGAAAAATGACTAAGCGACCTTTCTCCGATAAGGGTCGAAGAGCCACTGAGTTGCTGGAACTAATACATTCTGATGTATGTGGTCCGCTCAGCAAACAGGCACGTGGAGGATACGAATACTTCGTTACCTTCACTGGTGATTACTCACGATATGGGTTTGTCTATTTGCTCAAACACAAATCCGAGACCTTTAACGTATTTAAGGTCTTTAGGGTTTTAGTGGAAAAGCAAACTGGCAAAGTGATCAAAACCCTTCGATCTGATCGAGGTGGTGAGTATATTTCTGGAGAGTTCGATGACTTTCTTAAAGAAGAAGGTATCGCTTCTCAGCTTACCGCACCTGGCACACCTCAACAAAACGGAGTGTCAGAGAGAAGAAACCGAACTCTTATGGAGATGGTTAGATCAATGATGAGTTACTCATCACTCCCGCTTTCCTTTTGGGGATATGCCCTCGAAACAGCCGCTTATATTCTGAACCAAGTTCCGTCCAAAACGGTTCCTGGTACTCCTTATGAACGATGGACTGGCCGTAAAGTGAATCTTGGCCGCATCCGAATTTGGGGTTGCCCTGCACACGTGCTGACGCAAAAGACTAGCAAGTTGGCTAGTAGGTCAGAATTGTGCTTGTTTGTGGGATATCCAAAGGAAACCAAAGGTTTTACTTTCTATAGTCCCGAGGACGATAAGACTTTCGTTAGCACGAATGCTCGTTTCCTCGAGGAGGACTTTCTGAAAGATGCAAAACCTAGAAGCGAAATTGTGCTTGAAGAAAACTTGGGTGAGGAAGCTTCTACCTCATCTGTAAGAACTGTTCTTACCCCAACTGAAACACAACCTAACTCATAAGAATCTCGTCAAGTAGTACTTAGACGTAGTGGGAGGGCTACTCAAAAGCCTGACAGGTACATGTCTTATGGAGACTCTCTTGTTGCCGTCTCCGACATGGATGACCCTGTTTCCTATAGCCAAGCGATGGCTTGTTCTGAATCAAACCTTTGGCTTGACGCCATGAAAGTTGAAATGCACTCGATGTATGTCAACAATGTCTGGAAACTTGTAGACCGTCCTGAAGGGATTAAACCAGTAGGGTGTAAGTGGATATACAAGAAGAAAAGGGGTCCTGATGGGAATGTTGAGACGTTCAAAGCACGACTTGTGGCGAAGGGTTATACCCAACAAGAAGGGATTGACTATGAAGAAACCTTCTCGCCAGTCGCGATGCTTAAATCCATCCGCATACTCCTATCCATAGCTGCAGCTCTCGACTATGAGATCTGGCAAATGGATGTCAAGACAGCCTTTCTGAATGGCAATCTTGACGAGCGCATTTACATGGCTCAACCAGACGGTTTCGTGGATAAAGGTCAAGAGACCAAGGTTTGTGAGTTGCTTAAATCCATTTATGGACTAAAGCAAGCGTCTAGATCATGGAACATTAGATTCGATGAAACTGTAAAGAGCTTTGGCTTTGAATAGTCAATAGATGAGCCTTGTGTTTACAAGTTAATACACGAAGGTAAAGTTGTGTTTCTGGTACTATATGTCGATGATATACTACTCATTGGTAATGACGTGGGTAAGTTATCTGAGGTTAAGGTCTGGCTGGCAAAGCAATTCGATATGAAGGATCTAGGAGAAGCCGCGTACATTCTGGGGATCCAAATCATTCGAGATAGGAAAAACCGGACCCTGTCGCTCTCTCAAGCATCTTATATTGATAAGGTGATGGATCGCTTCTCGATGCAAGACTCCAAGAAGGGCCAAACACCCTTTAGGCATGGAGTTTCACTCTCTAAGGACCAGTCTCCCAAGACTGCACAATAGATTGAAGACATGAGGAAAATTCCTTACGCCTCTGCCGTAGGAAGCCTCATGTATGTTATGCTTTGCACTAGACCTGACATCTGTTTCGCGGTTGGCGTAGTTAGCCGTTTCCAATCCAACCCTGGACCCGAGCACTGGATTGCTGTTAAGCATGTTCTTAAGTATCTTCGAAGAACTAGGAACTTGATGCTTACATACTCAG
This sequence comes from Urtica dioica subsp. dioica, assembly GCF_054948205.1. Lineage (NCBI taxonomy): Eukaryota > Viridiplantae > Streptophyta > Magnoliopsida > Rosales > Urticaceae > Urtica > Urtica dioica. The sequence goes on along the minus strand of NC_142765.1, from coordinate 9,105,547 downwards.
GTACTGACCTGACTATGACGGGATATACCGACTCCGATTTTCAAGCGGATAAGGATTCCAGGAAATCCACTTCGGGATCTGTGTTCATCCTTAATGGTGGAGCTGTTGTGTGGAGAAGTATTAAGCAATCTTGCATTGCTGACTCCACAATGGAAGCAGAATATGTGGCTTCTTGTGAAGCATCCAAAGAGGCTGTATGGCTTAGAAAATTCCTTAAGTATTTGGAAGTTGTTCCAAACGTCGACGAGCCCATGACCCTTTATTGTGATAATAGTGGTACTGTCGCTAACTCGAAGGAACCTAGAAGCCATAAGCGCTCTAAGCATATTGAGAGGAAATACCATTTGATTCGAGAGATCGTGCAGCGCGGAGATGTGGAAGTGAAGAAGATCTCAACGGTGGACAACCTCGCATATCCATTCACCAAGGCCCTAGTGAACAAGGTCTTCGACCAACATCGTGAGGGATTAGGCATGAAAGACTACACACATCTTCTTTGAGTCAAGTGGGAGTTTGTTGTCAATGGTGCCTACAAGAAGAGTTGTAATCTTTATTTTGTACATTTGATGTAATAAAGTCTCATGAAGACTCTTGCTTGTAATTGCCTATTCATTCATTAATAAAGTTGAAACGTTCATTCATTCTTTCTTTGTTTGAAGCTTTATGATAAAACCTTAGTCTTTTAGTCCATAAACAAACTTAACAACTTACGAAGAGACAAATGTAGATTTGCATGAACAAACTCTTCGTAGTTTGCTTAAAACGATATATTCGCAATCTTAGGGTCAAAGGACTATTGACCTCAGTACGATTGTTAGAAGAATCTATGATGTCTGGTTATGAGGCATTGAGAGTTGGAGACTCTATAGTTCTTCTAGGTATCTTCCGAAGGTACTGAATTGACCAGTGCACTTCTAGAGACAAGATAAGAAAAAACCATTTAACCTCTTATGTCTCGAAGTCACTATGTATGAATTGCATCATGCTTACCTTAATCCTGAAATGAGACATGTCATTTCACACCTTAGTATTCTCATTTGAGAAAGTCAGAGTTCGGAATCAATATGTGATTCCGAACAGGGCCTATTGGTGAAGTACTAAGTTGTGAGAATGTCATGAGTAACTTTGTGAAGTTCTCATAGATATGGAATTCATGTACAAGATTGCTGAAATGCAATGTATGTCACCTCATGCTTTGTTCCTTGGAGTGTGAATAAATGAACTGGCCAGTGTCCAAATTGAGTCCTGACTCTTTTGGATGAAACAATGTGACTTGTTAGCTCCTCGTCAATACATTGTTTCTAACTTATTCACAAGCGACAAAGGAGTTGAGGAAATAACAGCTAGAAGGGTAAAATGGTAATTTAGTAAATCCCGACTAGCTGATGACATTCATGAAGGGTAAACATAGATAATATTCAGTGGATCCGCTCATCATAATTAGGTTGAATTCTTGAGTAGAAAATAAATTCATTTGAACCGAGAGATTTTCAGTGTCAACTCTTTAGTGGAGTCAGTTGGCATTAAGCTAAACTTGGAAAAGGTTTGTGAACTTTTGAGTCCAAGTGTTTAGCTCAAGCTTTGTTCATTTGGGTCCATGAGGTCACTGTCACGAATCACATCGATAGGAATAGTTAAACTAGAAGCTAAGTCAAAACAATAACGAAAATTGTCAAAAGGGTATTTTTGTCTTTTGAGACATATGATGAAATGAATGTCAATAAATTTTTTGACAAGGTCATTTGATGACATGCATCACTCGGCCAATACTAGTTTTATTGGGCCTTGTGGATTAATTTCATTTCATAAGAATTTTATTGAAAAATCTTAATGGGCATTTCTCATGTTGTCATGAACAAATGAAGAAGCTTCTAGAAGCTCCTTCTAGATGAGAAATGGGCGCCTACTACCCAAGGGAAAGAGAGAATATTTTGTGCATAAATGTATGAAGATACTTGCCAAAAGAAAAAGAGGAAACAAATTTCCTCTAAGAGAAAAGGATATGGGCGGCAAGGACAAGTAAAGAAGAGGAAACAAATTAGGAAACAAATCCCTTAAGGGAATGAATGTGTTGGGCGCATATGGAGAGAATGGGCAATAAGAGATTGCTCATGAATGTTTGGTAAAAGAGGAAACTCCTATTTTCTAAGGCTAACCCCTCTCCTATAAATAGGGCCCTCATTCTCATTGTTTTCTCATTCCACATAAGTTAGAGATTGAGAGCTTCTCTGTCTAGAACTTGTGGTTGCCGCCCCTCTTCTCTCTCTCTCTAGTTTATTTTCGATTTTTCTTGTTTTGGCACCTAGGTCCTCACTCGACCTAGTGTTTAGCTCTGCGACTTCAAGACTCGTTCTTAAGTCGTAGTGTTTAAAAGTGCCCACTCACTAATTCCTTTATTTCGAGTGATTTAGTGATAGAAACTTTCGTGGTTGCTCGAGGTGCCGAGGAAAGAAAGAGAGACGTGCTGCGAGGGGAGACGAGCGTTGCAAACTTTCCAAAAGCTTCTTCAAAGTTCAAGCTTCAAGAAAGGTTAATAAACTCTTAGCTCATATTGGTTTTTAATTACATGTACTTGCTTCTTTGTCTAGGTTAGTAAAAACTGTTTTTACTTGAAAAGAAATTTTTTAAAATTCCGCCGCTTCCCGAAGCGTTTAATCTTTTTCTTAAACGCTAGATCAATTCCAACACCAAGTCCGCGAGTCGACTGATACACCTCGTGCCGACTCTTCACGCAAGTCCTCGAGTCGAGCTCGCTCCTCGAGTCCAGTTCGCTCCTCGAGTCCAGTTCGCTCCCTCGAGTCCAGTTCGTTCCTCGAGTCGAGCTCCGAGTCCGCGAGTCGAAGGATACACCTCGCCGACTCTTCACGCAATTCCTCGGGTCGAGCTCGCTCCTCGAGTCCAGTTCGCTCCTCGAGTCGAGCTCTCTCCTCGGGTCGAGCTCGCTCCTCGAGTCCAGTTCGCTCCTCGAGTCGAGCTCCGAGTCCGCGAGTCGACTGATACTCCTCGCCGACTCTTCACGCAATTCCTCGGGTCGAGCTTGCTCCTCGAGTCTAGTTCGCTCCTCGAGTCGAGCTCCGAGTCCGCGAGTCGACTGATACTCCTCGCCGACTCTTCACGCAATTCCTCGAGTCGAGCTCGCTCCTCGGGTCGAATTCGCTCCTCGAGTCCACTTCGCTCCTAGAGTCGAGCTCCGAGTCCGCGAGTCCACTGATACTCCTCGTGCCGACTCTTCACGCAAGTCCTCGGGTCGAGCTCGCTCCTCGAGTCCAGTTCGCTCCTAGAGTCGAGCTCGCTCCTCGAGTCCAGTTCGCTCCTCGAGTCGAGCTCCGAGTCCGCGAGTCGACTGATACTCCTCGCTGACTCTTCACGCAATTCCTCGAGTCGAGCTCGCTCCTCGAGTCCAGTTCGCTCCTCGAGTCGAGCTCACTCCCTCGAGTCCAGTTCGTTCCTCGAGTCGAGCTCCGAGTCCGCGAGTCGACTGATACTCCTCGTTCCGACTCTTCACGCAAGTCCTCGAGTCGAGCTCGCTCCTCTAGTCCAGTTCGCTCCTCGAGTCAAGATCGCTCCTCGAGTCCAGTTCGCTCCTCGAGTCGAGCTCGCTCCTCGATTCGAGATCCGAGTCCGCGAGTCGACTGATACTCCTCGCCGACTCTTCACGCAATTCCTCGGGTCGAGCTCCCTCCTCGAGTCCAGTTCGCTCATCGGGTAGAGCTCGCTCCTCGAGTCGAGCTCCGAGTCCGCGAGTCGACTGATACTCCTCGCCGACTCTTCACGCAATTCCTCGAGTCGAGCTCGCTCCTCGAGTCCAGTTTGCTCCTCGAGTGGAGCTTGCTCCTCGGGTCGAGCTTGCTCCTCGAGTCCAGTTCGCTCCTCGAGTCGAGCTCGCTCCTCGAGTCCGGTTCGCTCCTCGAGTCGAGCTCCGAGTCCGCGAGTCGACTAATACTCCTCGTCGACTCTTCACGCAATTCCTCGGGTCGAGCTTGCTCCTCGAGTCCAGTTCGCTCCTCGAGTCGAGCTCCGAGTCCGCGAGTCGACTGATACTCCTCGCCGACTCTTCACGCAATTCCTCGAGTCGAGCTCGCTTCTCGGGTCGAATTCGCTCCTCGAGTCCACTTCGCTCCTCGAGTCGAGCTCCGAGTCCGTGAGTCGACTGATACTCCTCGTGCCGACTTCACGCAAGTCCTCGAGTCGAGCTCGCTCCTAGAGTCTAGTTCGCTCCTCGAGTCGAGCTCGCTCCTCGGGTCGAGCTCGCTCCTCGAGTCTAGTTCTGTCCTCGAGTCGAGCTCGCTCCTCGGGTCGAGCTCGCTCCTCGAGTCCAGTTCGCTCCTCGAGTCCAATTCGCTCCTCGAGTCGAGCTTCGAGTCCGCGAGTCGACTGATACTCCTCGCCGACTCTTCACGCAAGTCCTCGAGTCGAGCTCGCTCCTCGAGTCCAGTTCGCTCCTCGAGTCGAGCTCGCTCCTCGGGTCGAGCTCGCTCCTCGAGTCCAGTTCGCTCCTCGAGTCGAGCTCCGAGTCCGCGAGTCGACAGATACTCCTCGTGCCGACTCTTCACGCAAGTCCTCGGGTCGAGCTCGCTCCTCGAGTCTAGTTCGCTCCTCGAGTCGAGCTCGCTCCTCGAGTCCAGTTCGCTCCTCGAGTCGAGCTCCGAGTCCGCGAGTCGACTGATACTCCTCGCTGACTCTTCACACAATTCCTCGAGTCGAGCTCGCTCCTCGAGTCCAGTTCGCTCCTCGAGTCGAGCGCACTTCCTCGAGTCCAGTTCGTTCCTCGAGTCGAGCTCCGAGTCCGTGAGTCGACTGATACTCCTCGTGCCGACACTTCACGCGAGTCCTCGAGTCGAGCTCGCTCCTCGAGTCCAGTTCGCTCCTCGAGTCGAGATCGCTCCTCGAGTCCAGTTCGCTCCTCGAGTCGAGCTCCGATTCCGCGAGTCGACTGATACTCCTCGCCGACTCTTCACGCAATTCCTCGGGTCGAGCTCGCTCCTCGAGTCTAGTTCGCTCCTCGAGTCGAGCTCGCTCCTCGGGTCGAGCTCGCTCCTCGAGTCCAGTTCGCTCCTCGAGTCCAATTCGCTCCTCGAGTCGAGCTCCGAGTCCGCGAGTCGACTGATACTCCTCGCCGACTCTTCACGCAAGTCCTCGCGTCGAGCTCGCTCCTCGAGTCCAGTTCGCTCCTCGAGTCGAGCTCGCTCCTCGGGTCGAGCTCGCTTCTCGAGTCCAGTTCGCTCCTCGAGTCGAGCTCCGAGTCCGCGAGTCGACTGATACTCCTCGTGCCGACTCTTCACGCAAGTCCTCGGGTCGAGCTCGCTCCTCGAGTCCAGTTCGCTCCTCGAGTCGAGCTCGCTCCTCGACTCCAGTTCGCTGCTGGAGTCGAGCTCCGAGTCCGCGAGTCGACTGATACTCCTCGCTGACTCTTCACGCAATTCCTCGAGTCGAGCTCGCTCCTCGAGTCCAGTTCGCTCCTCGAGTCGAGCTCACTCCCTCGAGTCCAGTTCGTTCCTCGAGTCGAGCTCCGAGTCCGCGAGTCGACTGATACTCCTCGTGCTGACTCTTCACGCAAGTCCTCGAGTCGAGCTCGCTCCTCTAGTCCAGTTCGCTCCTCGAGTCAAGATCGCTCCTCGAGTCCAGTTCGCTCCTCGAGTCGAGCTCGCTCCTCGATTCGAGCTCCGAGTCCGCGAGTCGACTGATACTTCTCGCCAACTCTTCACGCAATTCCTCGGGTCGAGCTCCCTCCTCAAGTCCAGTTCGCTCATCGAGTCGAGCTCGCTCCTCGAGTCGAGCTCCGAGTCCGCGAGTCGACTGATACTCCTCGCCGACTCTTCACGCAATTCCTCGAGTCGAGCTCGCTCCTCGAGTCCAGTTTGCTCCTCGAGTCGAGCTCGCTCCTCGGGTCGAGCTCGCTCCTCGAGTCCAGTTCGCTCCTCGAGTCGAGCTCGCTCCTCGGGTCGAGCTCGCTCCTCGAGTCCGGTTTGCTCCTCGAGTCGAGCTCCGAGTCCGCGAGTCGACTAATACTCCTCGTCGACTCTTCACGCAATTCCTCGGGTCGAGCTCGCTCCTCGAGTCCAGTTCGCTCCTCGAGTCAAGCTCGCTCCTCGAGTCGAGCCCCGAGTCTGCGAGTCGACTGATACTCCTCGCCGACTCTTCACGCAATTCCTCGAGTCGAGCGCGCTCCTCGAGTCCAATTCGCTCCTCGAGTCCAGGTCGCTCCTCGAGTCGAGCTCTGAGTCCGCGAGTCGACTGATACTCCTCGCCGACTCTTCACGCAAGTCCTCGAGTCGAGCTCGCTCCTCGAATCCAGTTCGCTCCTCGAGTCTAGCTCGCTCCTCGGGTCGAGCTCGCTCCTCGAGTCCAGTTCGCTCCTCGAGTCGAGCTCCGAGTCTGCGAGTCGACTGATACTCCTCACCGACTCTTCACGCAATTCCTCGAGTCGAGGTCGCTCCTCGAGTCCAACTCGCTCCTCGAGTTCACTTCGCTCCTCGAGTCAAATTCACTCCTCGAGTCGAGCTCCGAGTCCGCGAGTCGACTGATACTCCTTGCCGACTCTTCACGCAGGTCCTGGAGTCGAGCTCGCTACTCGAGTCCAGTTCGCTCCTCGAGTCTAGCTCGCTCCTCGGGTCGAGCTCGCTCCTCGAGTCCAGTTCGCTCCTCGAGTCGAGCTCCGAGTCCGCGAGTCGACTGATATTCTCGCCGACTCTTCACACAATTCCTCGAGTCAAGCTCGCTCCTCGAGTCGAGCTCGCTCCTCGAGTCCAGCTCGCTCCTCGAGTCCAGTTCGCTCCTCGAGTCGAGCTCCGAGTCCGCGAGTCGACTGATACTCCTCGCTGCCTCTTCACGCAATTCCTCGAGTCGAGCTCGCTCCTCGAGTCCAGTTCGCTCCTCGAGTCGAGCTCACTCCCTCGAGTCCAGTTCGTTCCTCGACTCGACCTCCGAGTCCGCGAGTCGACTGATACTCATTGTGCCGACTCTTCACGCAAGTCCTCGAGTCGAGCTCGCTCCTCTAGTCCAGTTCGCTCCTCGAGTCAAGATCGCTCCTCGAGTCCAGTTCGCTCCTCGAGTCGAGCTCGCTCCTCGATTCGAGCTCCGAGTCCGCGAGTCGACTGATACTCCTCGCCGACTCTTCACGCAATTCCTCGGGTCGAGCTCCCTCCTCGAGTCCAGTTCGCTAATCGAGTCGAGCTCCGAGTCCGCGAGTCGACTGATACTCCTCGCCGACTCTTCACGCAATTCCTCGAGTCGAGCTCGCTCCTCGAGTCCAGTTTGCTCCTCGATTCGAGCTCGCTCCTCGATTCGAGCTCGCTCCTCGAGTCCAGTTCGCTCCTCGAGTCGAGCTCGCTCCTCGGGTCGAGCTCGCTCCTCGAGTCCGGTTCGCTCCTCGAGTCGATCTCCGAGTCCGCGAGTCGACTAATACTCCTCGTCGACTCTTCACGCAATTCCTCGGGTCGAGCTCGCTCCTCGAGTCCAGTTCGCTCCTCGAGTCGAGCTCGCTCCTCGAGTCGAGCCCCGAGTCTGCGAGTCGACTGATACTCCTCGCCGACTCTTCACGCAATTCCTCGAGTCGAGCTCGCTCCTCGAGTCCAATTCGCTCCTCGAGTCCAGTTCGCTCCTCGAGTCGAGCTTTGAGTCCGCGAGTCGACTGATACTCCTCGCCGACTCTTCACGCAAGTCCTCGAGTCGATCTCGCTCCTCGAGTCCAGTTCGCTCCTCGAGTCTAGCTCGCTCCTCGGGTCGAGCTCGCTCCTCGAGTCCAGTTCGCTCCTCGAGTCGAGCTCCGAGTCTGCGAGTCGACTGATACTCCTCACCGACTCTTCACGCAATTCCTCGAGTCGAGGTCACTCCTCGAGTCCAACTCGCTCCTCGAGTTCACTTCGCTCCTCGAGTCAAATTCACTCCTCGAGTCGAGCTCCGAGTCCGCGAGTCGACTGATACTCCTTGCCGACTCTTCACGCAGGTCCCTGAGTCGAGCTCACTACTCGAGTCCAGTTCGCTCCTCGAGTCTAGCTCGCTCCTCGGGTCGAGCTCGCTCCTCTAGTCCAGTTCGCTCCTCGAGTCGAGCTCCGAGTCCGCAAGTCGACTGATATTCTCGCCGACTCTTCACACAATTCCTCGAGTCAAGCTCGCTCCTCGGGTCGAGCTCCCTCCTCGAGTCCAGTTCGCTAATCGAGTCCAGTTCGCTCCTCGAGTCGAGCTCCGAGTCCGCGAGTCGACTGATACTCCTCGCTGCCTCTTCACGCAATTCCTCGAGTCGAGCTCGCTCCTCGAGTCCAGTTCGCTCCTCGAGTCGAGCCCACTCCCTCGAGTCCAGTTCGTTCCTCGAGTCGAGCTCCGAGTCCGCGAGTCGACTGATACTCATCGTGCCGACTCTTCACGCAAGTCCTCGAGTCGAGCTCGCTCCTCGAGTCCAGTTCGCTCCTCGAGTCAAGATCGCTCCTCGAGTCCAGTTCGATCCTCGAGTTGAGCTCGCTCCTCGATTCGAGCTCCGAGTCCGCGAGTCGACTGATACTCCTCGCCGACTCTTCACGCAATTCCTCGGGTCGAGCTCCCTCCTCGAGTCCAGTTCGCTAATCGAGTCGAGCTCCGAGTCCGCGAGTCGACTGATACTCCTCGCCGACTCTTCACGCAATTCCTCGAGTCGAGCTCGCTCCTCGAGTCCAGTTTGCTCCTCGAGTCGAGCTCGCTCCTCGGGTCGAGCTCGCTCCTCGAGTCTAGTTCGCTCCTCGAGTCGAGCTCGCTCCTCGGGTCGAGCTCGCTCCTCGAGTCCAGTTCGCTCCTCGAGTCGAGCTCCGAGTCCGCGAGTCGACTAATACTCCTCGTCGACTCTTCACGCAATTCCTCGGGTCGAGCTCGCTCCTCGAGTCCAGTTCGCTCCTTGAGTCGAGCTCGCTCCTCGAGTCGAGCCCCGAGTCTGCGAGTCGACTGATACTCCTCGCCGACTCTTCACGCAATTCCTCGAGTCGAGCTCGCTCCTCGAGTCCAATTCGCTCCTCGAGTCCAGTTCGTTCCTCGAGTCGAGCTCTGAGTCCGCGAGTCGACTGATACTCCTCGCCGACTCTTCACGCAAGTCCTCGAGTCGAGCTCGCTCCTCGAGTCCAGTTCGCTCCTCGAGTCTAGCTCGCTCCTCGGGTCGAGCTCGCTCCTCGAGTCCAGTTCGCTCCTCGAGTCGAGCTCCGAGTCTGCGAGTCGACTGATACTAATCACCGACTCTTCAAGCAATTCCTCGAGTCGAGCTCGCTCCTCGAGTCCAACTCGCTCCTCGAGTTCACTTTGCTCCTCGAGTCAAATTGACTCCTCGAGTCGAGCTCCGAGTCCGCGAATCGACTGATACTCCTCGCCGACTCTTCACGCAGGTCCTGGAGTCGAGCTCGCTACTCGAGTCCAGTTCGTTCCTCGAGTCTAGCTCGCTCCTCGGGTCGAGCTCGCTCCTCGAGTCCAGTTCGCTCCTCGAGTCGAGCTCCGAGTCCGCGAGTCGATTGATATTCTCGCCGACTCTTCACACAATTCCTCGAGTCAAGCTCGCTCCTCGGGTCGAGCTCGCTCCTCGAGTCCAGCTCGCTCCTCGAGTCCAGTTCGCTCCTCGAGTCGAGCTCCGAGTCCGCGAGTCGACTGATACTCCTCGCTGACTCTTCACGCAATTCCTCGAGTCGAGCTCGCTCCTCGAGTCCAGTTCGCTCCTCGAGTCGAGCTCACTCCCTCGAGTCCAGTTTGTTCCTCGAGTCGAGCTCCGAGTCCGCGAGTCGTTTGATACTCCTCGTGCCGACTCTTCACGCAAGTCCTCGAGTCGAATTCGGTCCTCGTGTCCAGTTCGCTCCTCGAGTCAAGATCGCTCCTCGAGTCCAGTTCGCTCCTCGAGTCGAACTCGCTCCTCGATTCGAGCTCCGAGTCCGCGAGTCGACTGATACTCCTCGCCGACTCTTCACGCAATTCCTCGGGTCGAGCTCCCTCCTCGAGTCCAGTTCGCTCATCGAGTCGAGCTCGCTCCTCGAGTCGAGCTCCGAGTCCGCGAGTCGACTGATACTCCTCGCCGACTCTTCACGCAATTCCTCGAGTCGAGCTCGCTCCTCGAGTCCAGTTTGCTCCTCGAGTCGAGCTCGCTCCTCGGGTCGAGCTCGCTCCTCGAGTCCAGTTCACTCCTCGAGTCGAGCTCGCTCCTCGGGTCGAGCTCGCTCCTTGAGTCTGGTTCGCTCCTCGAGTCGAGCTCCGAGTCCGCGAGTCGACTAATACTCCTCGCCGACTCTTCACGCAATTCCACGGGTCGAGCTCGCTCCTCGAGTCCAGTTCGCTCCTCGAGTCGAGCTCTCTCCTCGGGTCGAGCTCGCTCCTCGAGTCCAGTTCGCTCCTCGAGTCGAGCTCCGAGTCCGCGAGTCAACTGATACTCCTCGCTGACTCTTCACGCAATTCCTCGGGTCGAGCTTGCTCCTCGAGTCCAGTTCGCTCCTCGAGTCGAGCTCCGAGTCCGCGAGTCGACTGATACTACTCGCCGACTCTTCACGCAATTCCTCGAGTCGAGCACGCTCCTCGAGTCCACTTCGCTCCTCGAGTCGAGCTCCGAGTCCGCGAGTCGACTGATACTCCTCGTGACGACTTCACGCAAGTCCTCGAGTCGAGCTCGCTCCTGGAGTCCAGTTCGCTCCTCGAGTCGTGCTCGCTCCTCGGGTCGAGCTCGCTCCTCGAGTCCAGTTCGCTCCTCGAGTCCAATTCGCTCCTCGAGTCGAGCTCCGAGTCCGCGAGTCGACTGATACTCCTCGCCGACTCTTCACGCAAGTCCTCGAGTCGAGCTCGCTCCTCGAGTCCAGTTCGCTCCTCGAGTCGAGCTCGCTCCTCGGGTCGAGCTCGCTCCTCGAGTCCAGTTCGCTCCTCGAGTCGAGCTCCGAGTCCGCGAGTCGACAGATACTCCTCGTGCCGACTCTTCACGCAAGTCCTCGGGTCGAGCTCGCTCCTCGAGTCTAGTTCGCTCCTCGAGTCCAGTTCGCTCCTCGAGTCGAGCTCCGAGTCCGCGAGTCGACTGATACTCCTCGCTGACTCTTCACGCAATTCCTCGAGTCGAGCTCGTTCCTCGAGTCCAGTTCGCTCATCGAGTCGAGCTCACTTCCTCGAGTCCAGTTCGTTCCTCGAGTCGAGCTCCGAGTCCGCGAGTCGACTGATACTCCTCGTGCCGACACTTCACGCGAGTCCTCGAGTCGAGCTCGCTCCTCGAGTCCAGTTCGCTCCTCGAGTCGAGACCGCTCCTCGAGTCCAGTTCGCTCCTCGAGTCGAGCTCGCTCCTCGAGTCGAGCTCCGATTCCGCGAGTCGACTGATACTCCTCGCCGACTCTTCACGCAATTCCTCGGGTCGAGCTCGCTCCTCGAGTCTAGTTCGCTCCTCGAGTCGAGCTCGCTCCTCGGGTCGAGCTCGCTCCTCGAGTCCAGTTCGCTCCTCGAGTCCAATTCGCTCCTCGAGTCGAGCTCTGAGTCCGCGAGTCGACTGATACTCCTCGCCGACTCTTCACGCAAGTCCTCGAGTCGAGCTCGCTCCTCGAGTCCAGTTCGCTCCTCGAGTCGAGCTCGCTCCTCGGGTCGAGCTCGCTTCTCGAGTCCAGTTCGCTCCTCGAGTCGAGCTCCGAGTCCGCGAGTCGACTGATACTCCTCGTGCCGACTCTTCACGCAAGTCCTCGGGTCGAGCTCGCTCCTCGAGTCCAGTTCGCTCCTCGAGTCGAGCTCCGAGTCCGCGAGTCGACTGATACTCCTCGCTGACTCTTCACGCAATTCCTCGAGTCGAGCTCGCTCCTCGAGTCCAGTTCGCTCCTCGAGTCGAACTCACTCCCTCGAGTCCAGTTCGTTCCTCGAGTCGAGCTCCGAGTCCGCGAGTCGACTGATACTCCTCGTGCCGACTCTTCACGCAAGTCCTCGAGTCGAGCTCGCTCCTCGAGTCCAGTTCGCTCCTCGAGTCCAGTTCGCTCCTCGAGTCGAGCTCGCTCCTCGATTAGAGCTCCGAGTCCGCGAGTCGACTGATACTCCTCGCCGACTCTTCACGCAATTCCTCGCGTCGAGCTCGCTCCTCGAGTCCAGTTCGCTCCTCGAGTCGAGATCGCTCCTCGAGTCGAGCCCCGAGTCTGCGAGTCGACTGATACTCCTCGCCGACTCTTCACGCAATTCCTCGAGTCAAGCTCGCTCCTCGAGTCCAATTCGCTCCTCGAGTCCAGTTCGCTCCTCGAGTCGAGCTCTGAGTCCGCGAGTCGACTGATACTCCTCGCCGACTCTTCACGCAAGTCCTCGAGTCGAGCTCGCTCCTCGAGTCCAGTTCGCTCCTCGAGTCTAGCTCGCTCCTCGGGTCGAGCTCCCTCCTCGAGTCCAGTTCGCTCCTCGAGTCGAGCTCCGAGTCTGCGAGTCGACTGATACTCCTCATCGACTCTTCACGCAATTCCTGGAGTCGAGCTCGCTCCTCGAGTCCAACTCGCTCCTCGAGTTCAGTTCGCTCCTCGAGTCAAATTCACTCCTCGAGTCGAGCTCCGAGTCCGTGAGTCGACTAATACTCCTCGCCGACTCTTCACGCAGGTCCTGGAGTCGAGCTCGCTACTCGAGTCCAGTTCGCTCCTCGAGTCTAGCTCGCTCCTCGGGTCGAGCTCGCTCCTCGAGTCCAGTTCGCTCCTCGAGTCGAGTTCCGAGTCCGCGAGTCGACTGATATTCTCGCCGACTCTTCACACAATTCCTCGAGTCAAGCTCGCTCCTCGGGTCGAGCTCGCTCCTCGAGTCCAGCTCGCTCCTCGAGTCCAGTTCGCTCCTCGAGTCGAGCTCCGAGTCCGCGAGTCGACTGATACTCCTCGCTGACTCTTCATGCAATTCCTCGAGTCGAGCTCGCTCCTCGAGTCCAGTTCGCTCCTCGAGTCTAGCTCGCTCCTCGAGTCTAGCTCGCTCCTCGAGTCTAGCTCGCTCCTCGAGTCCAATTCGCTCCTCGAGTCCAATTCGCTCCTCGAGTCCAGTTCGCTCCTCGAGTCCAGTTCGCTCCTCGAGTCGAGCTCCGAGTCTGCGAGTCGACTGATACTCCTCACCGACTCTTCACGCAATTCCTCGAGTCGAGCTCGCTCCTCGAGTCCAATTCGCTCCTCGAGTCCAGTTCGCTCCACGAGTCGAGCTCTGAGTCCGCGAGTCGACTGATACTCCTCGCCGACTCTTCACGCAAGTCCTCGAGTCGAGCTCGCTCCTCGAGTCCAGTTCGCTCCTCGAGTCGAGCTCCGAGTCTGCGAGTCGACTGATACTCCTCACCGACTCTTCACGCAATTCCTGGAGTCGAGCTCGCTCCTCGAGTCCAACTCGCTCCTCGAGTTCAGTTCGCTCCTCGAGTCAAATTCACTCCTCGAGTCGAGCTCCGAGTCCGCGAGTCGACTGATACTCCTCGCCGACTCTTCACGCAGGTCCTGGAGTCGAGCTAGCTACTCGAGTCCAGTTCGCTCCTCGAGTCGAGCTCGCTCCTCGGGTCGAGCTCGCTCCTCGAGTCCAGTTCGCTCCTCGAGTCGAGCTCCGAGTCCGCGAGTCGACTGATATTCTCGCTGACTCTTCACGCAATTCCTCGAGTCAAGCTCGCTCCTCGGGTCGAGCTCGCTCCTCGAGTCCAGCTCGCTCCTCGAGTCCAATTCGCTCTTCGAGTCGAGCTCCGAGTCCGCGAGTCGACTGATACTCCTCGCCGACTCTTCACGCAATTCCTCGGGTCGAGCTCGCTCCTCGAGTCGAGCTCCGAGTCCGCGAGTCGACTGATACTCCTCGTCGACTCTTCACGCAATTCCTCGAGTCGAGCTCTCTCCTCGGGTCGAGCTCGTTCCTCGAATCGAGCTCGCTCCCTCAAGTCCAGTTCGTTCCTCGAGTCGAGCTCCGAGTCCGCGAGTCGACTGATACTCCTCGTGTCGACTCTTCACGCAATTCCTCGAGTCGAGCTCGCTCCTCGAGTCCAACTCGCTCCTCGAATTCACTTTGGTCCTCGAGTCGAGCTCCGAGTCCGCGAATCGACTGATACTCCTCGCCGACTCTTCACGCAGGTCCTGGAGTCGAGCTCGCTACTCGAGTCCAGTTCGCTCCTCGAGTCTAGCTCGCTCCTCGGGTCGAGCTCGCTCCTCGAGTCCAGTTCGCTCCTCGAGTCGAGCTCCGAGTCCGCGAGTCGACTGATATTCTCGCCGACTCTTCACACAATTCCTCGAGTCAAGCTCGCTCCTCGGGTCGAGCTCGCTCCTCGAGTCCAGCTCGCTCCTCGAGTCCAGTTCGCTCCTCGAGTCGAGCTCCGAGTCCGCGAGTCGACTGATACTCCTCGCTGACTCTTCACGCAATTCATCGAGTCGAGCTCGCTCCTCGAGTCCAGTTCGCTCCTCGAGTCGAGCTCACTCCCTCGAGTCCAGTTCATTCCTCGAGTCGAGCTCCGAGTCCGCGAGTCGTTTGATACTCCTCGTGCCGACTCTTCACGCAAGTCCTCGAGTCGAGCTCGCTCCTCGAGTCCAGTTCGCTCCTCGAGTCAAGATCGCTCCTCGAGTCCAGTTCGCTCCTCGAGTCGAACTCGCTCCTCGATTCGAGCTCCGAGTCCGCGAGTCGACTGATACTCCTCGCCGACTCTTCACGCAATTCCTCGGGTCGAGCTCCCTCCTCGAGTCCAGTTCGCTCATCGAGTCGAGCTCGCTCCTCGAGTCGAGCTCCGAGTCCGCGAGTCGACTGATACTCTTCACCGACTCTTCACGCAATTCCTCGAGTCGAGCTCGCTCCTCGAGTCCAGTTTGCTCCTCGAGTCGAGCTCGCTCCACGGGTCGAGCTCGCTCCTCGAGTCCAGTTCGCTCCTCGAGTCGAGCTCGCTCCTCGGGTCGAGCTCGCTCCTTGAGTCTGGTTCGCTCCTGGAGTCGAGCTCCGAGTCCGCGAGTCGACTAATACTCTTCGCCGACTCTTCACGCAATTCCACGGGTCGAGCTCGCTCCTCGAGTCCAGTTCGCTCCTCGAGTCGAGCTCTCTCCTCGGGTCGAGCTCGCTCCTCGTGTCCAGTTCGCTCCTCGAGTCGAGCTCCGAGTCCGCGAGTCGACTGATACTCCTCGCCGACTCTTCACGCAATTCCTCGGGTCGAGCTTGCTCCTCGAGTCCAGTTCGCTCCTCGAGTCGAGCTCCGAGTCCGCGAGTCGACTGATACTACTCGCCGACTCTTCACGGAATTCCTCGAGTCGAGCTCGCTCCTCGGGTCGAGCTCGCTCCTCGAGTCCAGTTCGCTCCTCGAGTCGAGCTCCGAGTCCGCGAGTCGACTGATATTCTCGCCGACTCTTCACACAATTCCTCGAGTCAAGCTCGCTCCTCGGGTCGAGCTCGCTCCTCGAGTCCAGCTCGCTCCTCGAGTCCAGTTCGCTCCTCGAGTCGAGCTCCGAGTCCGCGAGTCGACTGATACTCCTCGCTGACTCTTCACGCAATTCATCGAGTCGAGCTCGCTCCTCGAGTCCAGTTCGCTCCTCGAGTCGAGCTCACTCCCTCGAGTCCAGTTCGTTCCTCGAGTCGAGCTCCGAGTCCGCGAGTCGTTTGATACTCCTCGTGCCGACTCTTCACGCAAGTCCTCGAGTCGAGCTCGCTCCTCGAGTCCAGTTCGCTCCTCGAGTCAAGATCGCTCCTCGAGTCCAGTTCGCTCCTCGAGTCGAACTCGCTCCTCGATTCGAGCTCCGAGTCCGCGAGTCGACTGATACTCCTCGCCGACTCTTCACGCAATTCCTCGGGTCGAGCTCCCTCCTCGAGTCCAGTTCGCTCATCGAGTCGAGCTCGCTCCTCGAGTCGAGCTCCGAGTCCGCGAGTCGACTGATACTCTTCACCGACTCTTCACGCAATTCCTCGAGTCGAGCTCGCTCCTCGAGTCCAGTTTGCTCCTCGAGTCGAGCTCGCTCCACGGGTCGAGCTCGCTCCTCGAGTCCAGTTCGCTCCTCGAGTCGAGCTCGCTCCTCGGGTCGAGCTCGCTCCTTGAGTCTGGTTCGCTCCTGGAGTCGAGCTCCGAGTCCGCGAGTCGACTAATACTCCTCGCCGACTCTTCACGCAATTCCACGGGTCGAGCTCGCTCCTCGAGTCCAGTTCGCTCCTCGAGTCGAGCTCTCTCCTCGGGTCGAGCTCGCTCCTCGTGTCCAGTTCGCTCCTCGAGTCGAGCTCCGAGTCCGCGAGTCGACTGATACTCCTCGCCGACTCTTCACGCAATTCCTCGGGTCGAGCTTGCTCCTCGAGTCCAGTTCGCTCCTCGAGTCGAGCTCCGAGTCCGCGAGTCGACTGATACTACTCGCCGACTCTTCACGCAATTCCTCGAGTCGAGCTCGCTCCTCGGGTCGAGCTCGCTCCTCGAGTCCAGTTCGCTCCTCGAGTCGAGCTCCGAGTCCGCGAGTCGACTGATATTCTCGCCGACTCTTCACACAATTCCTCGAGTCAAGCTCGCTCCTCGGGTCGAGCTCGCTCCTCGAGTCCAGCTCGCTCCTCGAGTCCAGTTCACTCCTCGAGTCGAGCTCCGAGTCCGCGAGTCGACTGATACTCCTCGCTGACTCTTCACGCAATTCATCGAGTCGAGCTCGCTCCTCGAGTCCAGTTCGCTCCTCGAGTCGAGCTCACTCCCTCGAGTCCAGTTCGTTCCTCGAGTCAAGCTCCGAGTCCGCGAGTCGTTTGATACTCCTCGTGCCGACTCTTCACGCAAGTCCTCGAGTCGAGCTCGCTCCTCGAGTCCAGTTCGCTCCTCGAGTCAAGATCGCTCCTCGAGTCCAGTTCGCTCCTCGAGTCGAACTCGCTCCTCGATTCGAGCTCCGAGTCCGCGAGTCGACTGATACTCCTCGCCGACTCTTCACGCAATTCCTCGGGTCGAGCTCCCTCCTCGAGTCCAGTTCGCTCATCGAGTCGAGCTCGCTCCTCGAGTCGAGCTCCGAGTCCGCGAGTCGACTGATACTCTTCACCGACTCTTCACGCAATTCCTCGAGTCGAGCTCGCTCCTCGAGTCCAGTTTGCTCCTCGAGTCGAGCTCGCTCCACGGGTCGAGCTCGCTCCTCGAGTCCAGTTCGCTCCTCGAGTCGAGCTCGCTCCTCGGGTCGAGCTCGCTCCTTGAGTCTGGTTCGCTCCTGGAGTCGAGCTCCGAGTCCGCGAGTCGACTAATACTCCTCGCCGACTCTTCACGCAATTCCACGTGTCGAGCTCGCTCCTCGAGTCCAGTTCGCTCCTCGAGTCGAGCTCTCTCCTCGGGTCGAGCTCGCTCCTCGTGTCCAGTTCGCTCCTCGAGTCGAGCTCCGAGTCCGCGAGTCGACTGATACTCCTCGCCGACTCTTCACGCAATTCCTCGGGTCGAGCTTGCTCCTCGAGTCCACTTCGCTCCTCGAGTCGAGCTCCGAGTCCGAGAGTCGACTGATACTCCTCGTGACGACTTCACGCAAGTCCTCGAGTCGAGCTCGCTCCTTGAGTCCAGTTCGCTCCTCGAGTCGAGCTCGCTCCTCGGGTCGAGCTCGCTCCTCGAGTCCAGTTCGCTCCTCGAGTCCAATTCGCTCCTCGAGTCGAGCTCCGAGTCCGCGAGTCGACTGATACTCCTCGCCGACTCTTCACGCAAGTCCTCGAGTCGAGCTCGCTCCTCGAGTCCAGTTCGCTCCTCGAGTCGAGCTCGCTCCTCGGGTCGAGCTCGCTCCTCGAGTCCAGTTCGCTCCTCGAGTTGAGCTCCGAGTCCGCGAGTCGACAGATACTCCTCGTGCCGACTCTTCACGCAAGTCCTCGGGTCGAGCTCGCTCCTCGAGTCTAGTTCGCTCCTCGAGTCGAGCTCGCTCCTCGAGTCCAGTTCGCTCCTCGAGTCGAGCTCCGAGTCCGCGAGTCGACTGATACTCCTCGTGCCGACACTTCACGCGAGTGCTCGAGTCGAGCTCGCTCCTCGAGTCCAGTTCGCTCCTCGAGTCGAGATCGCTCCTCGAGTCCAGTTCGCTCCTCGAGTCGAGCTCGCTCCTCGAGTCTAGTTCGCTCCTCGAGTCGAGCTCGCTCCTCGAGTCCAGTTCGCTCCTCGAGTCGAGCTCGCTCCTCGAGTCCAGTTCGCTCCTCGAGTCGAGATCGCTCCTCGAGTCCAGTTCGCTCCTCGAGTCGAGCTCGCTCCTCGAGTCTAGTTCGCTCCTCGAGTCGAGCTCGCTCCTCGAGTCCAGTTCGCTCCTCGAGTCGAGCTCGCTCCTCGAGTCCAGTTCGCTCCTCGAGTCCAATTCGCTCCTCGAGTCGAGCTCCGAGTCCGAGAGTCGACTGATACTCCTCGCCGACTCTTCACGCAATTCCTCGGGTCGAGCTCGCTCCTCGAGTCTAGTTCGCTCCTCGAGTCGAGCTCGCTCCTCGGGTCGAGCTCGCTCCTCGAGTCCAGTTCGCTCCTCGAGTCCAATTCGCTCCTCGAGTCGAGCTCTGAGTCCGCGAGTCGACTGATACTCCTCGCCGACTCTTCACGCAAGTCCTCGAGTCGAGCTCGCTCCTCGAGTCCAGTTCGCTCCTCGAGTCGAGCTCGCTCCTCGGGTCGAGCTCGCTTCTCGAGTCCAGTTCGCTCCTCGAGTCGAGCTCCGAGTCCGCGAGTCGACTGATACTCCTCGTGCCGACTCTTCACGCAAGTCCTCGGGTCGAGCTCGCTCCTCGAGTCCAGTTCGCTCCTCGAGTCGAGCTCGCTCCTCGAGTCCAGTTCGCTCCTCGAGTCGAGCTCCGAGTCCGCGAGTCGACTGATACTCCTCGCTGACTCTTCACGCAATTCCTCGAGTCGAGCTCGCTCCTCGAGTCCAGTTCGCTCCTCGAGTCGAGCTCACTCCCTCGAATCCAGTTCGTTCCTCGAGTCGAGCTCCGAGTCCGCGAGTCGACTGATACTCCTCGTGCCGACTCTTCACGCAAGTCCTCGAGTCGAGCTCGCTCCTCTAGTCCAGTTCGCTCCTCGAGTCAAGATCGCTCCTCGAGTCCAGTTCGCTCCTCGAGTCCAGTTTGCTCCTCGATTCGAGCTCCGAGTCCGCAAGTCGACTGATACTCCTCGCTGCCTCTTCACGCAATTCCTCGAGTCGAGCTCGCTCCTCGAGTCCAGTTCGCTCCTCGAGTCGAGCTCGCTCCTCGAGTCCAGTTCGCTCCTCGAGTCGAGCTCCGAGTCCGCGAGTCGACTGATACTCCTCGCTGACTCTTCACGCAATTCCTCGAGTCGAGCTCGGTCCTCGTGTCCAGTTCGCTCCTCGAGTCAAGATCGCTCCTCGAGTCCAGTTCGCTCCTCGAGTCGAACTCGCTCCTCGATTCGAGCTCCGAGTCCGCGAGTCGACTGATACTCCTCGCCGACTCTTCACGCAATTCCTCGGGTCGAGCTCCGTCCTCGAGTCCAGTTCGCTCATCGAGTCGAGCTCGCTCCTCGAGTCGAGCTCCGAGTCCGCGAGTCGACTGATACTCCTCGCCGACTCTTCACGCAATTCCTCGAGTCGAGCTCGCTCCTCGAGTCCAGTTTGCTCCTCGAGTCGAGCTCGCTCCTCGGGTCGAGCTCGCTCCTCGAGTCCAGTTCACTCCTCGAGTCGAGCTCGCTCCTCGGGTCGAGCTCGCTCCTTGAGTCTGGTTCGCTCCTCGAGTCGAGCTCCGAGTCCGCGAGTCGACTAATACTCCTCGCCGACTCTTCACGCAATTCCACGGGTCGAGCTCGCTCCTCGAGTCCAGTTCGCTCCTCGAGTCGAGCTCTCTCCTCGAGTCGAGCTCGGTCCTCGAGTCTAGTTCGCTCCTCGAGTCCAGTTCGCTCCTCGAGTCGAGCTCCGAGTCCGCGAGTCGACTGATACTCCTCGCTGACTCTTCACGCAATTCCTCGAGTCGAGCTCGCTCCTCGAGTCCAGTTCGCTCCTCGAGTCGAGCTCACTTCCTCGAGTCCAGTTCGTTCCTCGAGTCGAGCTCCGAGTCCGCGAGTCGACTGATACTCCTCGTGCCGACACTTCACGCGAGTCCTCGAGTCGAGCTCGCTCCTCGAGTCCAGTTCGCTCCTCGAGTCGAGATCGCTCCTCGAGTCGAGCTCGCTCCTCGAGTCGAGCTCCGATTCCGCGAGTCGACGGATACTCCTCGCCGACTCTTCACGCAATTCCTCGGGTCGAGCTCGCTCCTCGAGTCTAGTTCGCTCCTCGAGTCGAGCTCGCTCCTCGGGTCGAGCTCGCTCCTCGAGTCCAGTTCGCTCCTCGAGTCCAATTCGCTCCTCGAGTCGAGCTCTGAGTCCGCGAGTCGACTGATACTCCTTGCCGACTCTTCACGCAAGTCCTCGAGTCGAGCTCGCTCCTCGAGTCCAGTTCGCTCCTCGAGTCGAGCTCGCTCCTCGGGTCGAGCTCGCTTCTCGAGTCCAGTTCGCTCCTCGAGTCGAGCTCCGAGTCCGCGAGTCGACTGATAATCCTCGTGCCGACTCTTCACGCAAGTCCTCGGGTCGAGCTCGCTCCTCGAGTCCAGTTCGCTCCTCGAGTCGAGCTCCGAGTCCGCGAGTCGACTGATACTCCTCGCTGACTCTTCACGCAATTCCTCGAGTCGAGCTCGCTCCTCGAGTCCAGTTCGCTCCTCGAGTCGAGCTCACTCCCTCGAGTCCAGTTCGTTCCTCGAGTCGAGCTCCGAGTCCGCGAGTCGACTGATACTCCTCGTGCCGACTCTTCACGCAAGTCCTCGAGTCGAGCTCGCTCCTCGAGTCCAGTTCGCTCCTCGAGTCCAGTTCGCTCCTCGAGTCGAGCTCGCTCCTCGATTAGAGCTCCGAGTCCGCGAGTCGACTGATACTCCTCGCCGACTCTTCACGCAATTCCTCGGGTCGAGCTCGCTCCTCGAGTCCAGTTCGCTCCTCGAGTCGAGATCGCTCCTCGAGTCGAGCCCCGAGTCTGCGAGTCGACTGATACTCCTCGCCGACTCTTCACGCATTTCCTCGAGTCAAGCTCGCTCCTCGAGTCCAATTCGCTCCTCGAGTCCAGTTCGCTCCTCGAGTCGAGCTCTGAGTCCGCGAGTCGACTGATACTCCTCGCCGACTCTTCACGCAAGTCCTCGAGTCGAGCTCGCTCCTCGAGTCCAGTTCGCTCCTCGAGTCTAGCTCGCTCCTCGGGTCGAGCTCGCTCCTCGAGTCCAGTTCGCTCCTCGAGTCGAGCTCCGAGTCTGCGAGTCGACTGATACTCCTCATCGACTCTTCACGCAATTCCTGGAGTCGAGCTCGCTCCTCGAGTCCAACTCGGTCCTCGAGTTCAGTTCGCTCCTCGAGTCAAATTCACTCCTCGAGTCGAGCTCCGAGTCCGCGAGTCGACTAATACT